>NC_090445.1:209841639-210144669 GCF_031143425.1 Pleurodeles waltl | reverse complement strand
CAGATGGTGATCTCCTTGATTAATCCAGTCTACACCGGTTCAGGCACCCCCAGTCCCTGCTCTGGCGTGAAACTGGACAAAGGAAAGGGGAGTGGCCACTACCCTGTCCACTACCCTGTCCATCACCACCCCAGGGGTGGTGCCCAGAGCTCCTTCAGAGTGTCCCTGGGTTTTACCATTTTGGATTCCAAGGTGGTGGGACACTCTGGAAGCATCTGAGGGGCCAGTGCCAGCTGGTGATGTCAGAGCCCTCCCCTGATAGGTGCTTACCTGTGTAGCTAGCCAATCCCCCTTTCAGGGCTATTTAGGGTCTCTCCTCTCTCTGGGTGTTTCCTCAGATTTGGGTTGCAAGACTCTAGCAGGAATCCTCTGCATCCTTTACTTCATCTTCTACCGACGGAACCGCAGCTGAACCCTCCAGGAACTCTACAAACTGCAACAAAGAAGCCAAGACGACTTCTGCAACATTATATCTCCAGCTCCTGCCAGAAACTGCAACTGTTTCCAGGTCGTGCATCCTCCAAGTACTGCCTGTCTTCAGCCTGCCCCAGAAGAACCAAAGGTATCTCCCGTGGAGTGACTGAGTCCCTTCCCTGCTTCAGCAGGCACCCCCCCTCTGCAGCGACGACTGGTGATGTGGATCCTCTCTCCTGACGATGAGCGTGGATCAAGCAACACAGGCAGCGGACTAAAGTGACCCCGACTGTCCCATGGTCCAGCTATCCAACTATGGTAGAGGTAAGAGCTTGCCTCCCCACGCAAGACAGTACCCCCATGCACAGCATGACTTGCAGTTGACACAGCTTGTTGGCATCCTTCCACGAAGTTCTTCCTGCACTGTGCAGCTCTGGCCCCCAGCACTCCTTCCTGAGAAGCACATCCTACTGCATGGTTCTCTGGCGGCGTGCGAGTCCTTTGTGTAGTGCTGCGTGGGCCTTCTTTTGCACCTTCCTTGTTACCATGCTGTGGGACTCCTGTGGGTGCTGCCTGGTCTTCTGAGGGCTCTCCGGGTTGCTGAGAGCCCCCTCTGACTCCTCCTCCTGGGTAGAGTCCACCAGGTCCCGAGCAGCACCATTTTCCTCCAACCGCGAGCTTTGCGTGTGCCAAGGCTTGTTGGCGGAATCCAGTGTCGCAAACCAGTCTGCCATCATCCATCCGGCTTGGGACATCTTCTGCACTAACCAGGAACCCCCAGGGGGGCCGAAATCCACTAGACACCAGGGAAATTATTTTTGGCATGTATTTTAGGGAGCGACCCCTTGGGCAAGGGTCGGTCCCATTGGGGGTAAAAAATGTTCCGTATTTTGTCCCCCCTGGGGGCAGATCAGCCGATTTTTTTGGCCGATCTGCCCCCAGGGGGGGCCGAAATCCACTAGACACCAGGGAAATTATGTTGGGCATGTATTTTAGGGAGCGACCCCTTTGGCAAGGGTCGCTCCCATTGGGGGCTATTTTTTTTTTCTTATCCCTCCCCCCCCCCAGGGGCAGATCGGCCGAGAACCACTAGACACCAGGGTAATTATTTTCTTTGTTTTAGGGCAGCGACAATAATTTGTTTATATGTTTCGGCCCCCCTGTGGCTAGATAGGCCATGTTTTTGGCTGATCTGGCCCCTGGAGGGGGGGGGGGGGGGGCGGTCGAAACCCACTAGGCGCCAGGGATTGTGAAGTGTGTGTGTGTTTTGTGTGTTTGGGGGCACCCCTTGGGCAAGGGTCGCCCCCCCAAAGGGGGGAAATTTCGTATTGGCCATCTCTGCCCCCCTTGGGGGCAGATGGGCCTATTTTTGTAGGCCCATCTGCCCCCAGGGAGGGCAGAAACCACCAATACCGCAGGGATTTTCTTTTTTGGTTCCCCTTTTTTGTTTAGTGCTGGGGGTGCGCCCCGTTTGTCCCCTTTGACAAGGGTCGCTCCCTAAAGGGGGCACAGAGCTGTTGGCCATTTCTAACCTCCTTGGGGGCAGATCGGCCAATTTTTTTTAGGTCCATCTGCCTCCTAGTGGGGCAAAAGCCACTTAGGCACCAGGGACAATTTCTAAGTTCTTGGTGGCCGGGTGTTTGTCAACTGGCAAAGTATTTGTATATGTGATTTATTTCTTCTTCTTTTTGTTCTAGTTCAAAGCTTTTGCTTCCTTTGCTGTGGATCCTTGCGGTTTTGGCAGTAGTTGTCCTGCGGTTTGCATAGTTGCATGTTTTAGGTAAGTGAAAGCAATTTCCTCCAAAGGGGTATTGTTGACATGCATGAATGACATGTTTGTAGGTGGTATACTAAATGCAGTATTGTGTGTGAAATTGTCCTTAGATTTGAGCACAATGATATTTGTGTTGTCATAGGTCTAATTTTCTTTTTTCTTTTTAGTGGGATATCATTGGTGATTGCTGTGTCTGTGCAGAGTAGTTGCTGGTGAGTAGCTTGTTCAGGCAAGTGAGTGGTACAGTTTTTTAGTACATAACTCTTTGTGATAACGCTACACTTTGTTTATTACTTATTTTAGTGCTAGTTGTTGTTGGCAATCCATTTGTTGTTAGTGAGGATCATGGGTAGCTGCAGAGTGACCGCTCAGCAGGTTGTTGTCATGCTCTTTGAGTCGTCTTCAGACCATGATTACGAGACTGACTCTGCATCTGAGGCAGAGGAGGAAGTGAGAGATTCTGGCAGTGAGTTTTCTGTCCGAGAGTATTCTTCTGATGAGGAAGCTACTCTCAGTGCAGATGAAGGGCCTGTTTTAGAGGACATTGATGTGCCAAGAGTGCAGCAGCCTGGGGCTGAAGGGTTTCCCATTAGAAGACCTGACACCTGGATTGCCCCAAACATGGAGCAGCCACAGTTACCTGCACTTACTGGTCTCCCAGGGTGTAGAGTCAATACGGAAAACTTTTTGCCTGTCCATTTCTTTCACTTGTTTATGGATGATGTATTTTTGGAAGAGATTGTGGAGCAGACTAATTTGTATGCAGAGCAATATTTGAGGGACAACGCTGCCAGACTTAGGCCTCAGTCTAGAGCTACTCAGTGGGTTCCTACATATCTGGAAGAGATGAAAAAGTTTTTAGGTTTGACTTTTTTGATGGGGTTGATCAGGAAGCAGTCACTGGCTTCTTATTGGTCTACTAGTCCCTTGATGGCAACGGCTATATTTCCTGCAACTATGACACGTAATCGATATTTGCTTCTTCTTCGTATGCTGCATTTTGTAGACAATGCTTTAGCCTTGCCACAAGATCACCCTGATTGTGACCGTCTTTTTAAGATTAGGCCTGTCCTTGATCATTTTGTAGATCGGTTTTCAGAGGTCTATGTTCCAGGCAAAGAGATAAGTGTGGACGAGTCTTTGGTCCTTTTCAAAGGGAGTTTACTTTTTAAGCAGTACATTCTTAGTAAGAGGGCACGGTATGGGATTAAATTGTATATGCTGTCAGAAAGCAGTATAGGATATGTGTATAATTTCCGGGTCTACACTGGTAGGGATTCCAGTACTGACCCTCCTGGTTGTCCGGCCACTTTTGGAGTTAGCGAAAAAATTGTGTGGGAACTTGGTAGACGACTGTTTAACAAAGGTCACCATTTGTACGTAGATAATTTCTACACTGGAGGCAGTTGTTCAAGGAGTTGTTTAGAGTGGACACTGTTGCTTGTGGCACAATCGGTTCTAACCAGAAAGGCTATCCAAGGGAGCTTGTCTGTAAAAAAAAAAAACTTGAGAGGGGACAGTGTAGTGCCTTGCGGAATAATGAGCTGCTAGCTCTGTAATTTTCAGACAGGAGGGATGTGTACATGCTATCTACCATCCATGATGAGAGTACTTCCCCTGTGACTGTTTGGGGTCCGATTGCGGAAGTGCGCAAACCTGCGTGCATTTTGGACTACAATAGGCACATGGGTGGTGTTGATAGAGTAGATCAGAGGTTGGAACCTTACACTGCTCTTCGTAAGTCTTACGTGTGGTATAAAAAGTTGGCCCTACATTTATTTCATTTGGCAACTTTTAATGCTTTTATTGTGTTCAAGGATTGTTCACTTGAGTCAAGGATGACATCTGTTAAATTTCAGGAGTCAGTGATAGAGAGCCTTATTGTGGTGGAACGGGCAAGAGTTCCTGGAGTAGAAGTGGTGGAGGAAGTGGCTAGATTGAAAGATTGCCAATTTCCAGATCACATTCCTCCCACTCCCAAAAAAGACTTGCCCACAAAGAAATGTAGAGTATGTGCCCGGAGATCAATCCGGAGGGAGAGCCGGATGTACTGCCCCGAATGCCTTTCAAAGCCTGGGCTGTGTGTGCCCGGCTGTTTTGGAAGTTACCACACTAGGAAAAGTTTTGGGGAAATACAGTGAGCGTAAACTGCCTGTTTTATATTTTCATATGTTCAGTTTCACGGTTGGCATTACTGTCATGTATTTAGTTAGAGCTTTTGTGTTTGTAGTTTTGTACTTATTTTATAATTAGTTAGTGGTTTGTTTGTTGTTTATAAACAAACAAAAAAAGTGATGGCACTGTGCGTGGGGTGGCGCTTGGCTGGCAGTGCGCTTGGGGTGGCGCTTGGCTGGCAGTGCACTTGGGGTGGCGCTTGGCTGGCAGTGCACTTGGGGTGGCGCTTGGCTGGCGGTGTGCGTGGGGTGGCGCTTGGCTAGCCCAGCCAAACGCCAGTCCACACACTCATCAGCTGGTGTGATTGCTGTATCAGGCATGTGGGCGTATGAAAGTGATGGGCCCTTGACTGGCGCTGTCTGTCGATGCAAGTGTTGTAATGTGCTGGGCCCGTGGCTGGCGGCGTGAATGGTCTTGTGCATGTCATGTATGAAAGGTGTGTGAATGGACTGTAAAGCGGTTGGTGCCTTGCTGTGGCTTTACAGCTCACGAGCTGTGAGTCATTGGTTCAGTTTTTTGGCCTTTCAGTTATTACCAGTGCATTTCACTTTTGTGAAATCTCTTGTTAATAAAATTTGATCTACTGAACCAACACTCACCCTCGTGCCAAATCCAACCAGTATGTGTGGTAAAATGTAAAAACCTGCTCCGCTGTAACCAGGCGTCGCAGCACACTTGTGACACGCTAGGTGTCTCAGGTACGCTAGGTGTCTCGGGTGGGACCCCGTTGATGAAGCATGCCACCAACTTGGTTGGTGGGTGAGGGGTCTTTTTCACATAACCCAAGTGTGTTTCTTTTCACAATTTTAGTGTTTGGCACATCACAGACTTATGTGGACACATCAAAATGATATATTACAAAACTACCTGTGTTTGTGGGGATGGGGGCACCTATATTTTTGGTCCTGGGTGCGGCCTTCATCTAGGGAAACCTACCAAACCCAGACATTTTTTAAAACTAGACACCCCAAGGAGTCCAGGCTTGCGTGGATCTCCCAACATTTTCTTACCCAGACTCCTCTGCAAACCTCAACATTTGCTTAAAAAAGCATATTTTCCTTACTTTCGTTTGTACGATCACCGATCCAGCACAAAATTCCTACTCCCCAGCGTTCCCCTCGGTCTCCCAAGTAAAATGACACCTCACTTGTGTGGGTCCCCAAAGCAGAGTCAGCCTAAAGATGTATAAAAGAAGAATCTGTGCTTATCAACTTGCTGTGCTATCTCCATAATCTCTACAAGTTTGTGGCCTTTTTCTGTTGCAGGCACCTGGCCCACCCACCCAAGTGAGGTATTATTTTTTAATCGGGAGACTTGGGGGAACGCTGGGTGGAAGGAAATTTGTGGCTCCTCTCAGATTCCAGAACTTTCTGTCACCGAAATGTGAGGAAAATTTGTTTTTTTTTTAGCCAAATTTTGAGGTTTGCAAAGGATTCTGGGTAACAGAACCTGGTCAGAGCCCCACAAGTCACACCATCTTGGATTCCCCTAGGTCTCTAGTTTTCAAAAATGCACAGGTTTGGTAGGTTTCCCTAGGTGCCGGCTGAGCTAGAGGCCAAAATCTACAGGTAGGCACTTTGCAAAAAACACCTCTGTTTTCTGTCAAAAAATGGGATGTGTCCACGTTGTGTTTTGGGGCATTTCCTGTTGCGGGCGCTAGGCCTACCCACACAAGTGAGGTATCATTTTTATCGGGAGACTTGGGGGAACATAGAATAGCAAAACAAGTGTTATTGCCCCTTGTCTTTCTCTACATTTTTTTTTTCCAAATATAAGAGTGTGTGTAAAAAAGACGTCTATTTGAGAAATGCCCTGTAATTCACATGCTAGTATGGGCACCCCGGAATTCAGAGATGTGCAAATAACCACTGCTCCTCAACACCTTATCTTGTGCCCATTTTGGAAATACAAAAGGTTTTCTTGATAGCTATTTTTCACTCTTTATATTTCAGCAAATGAATTGCTGTATACCCGGTATAGAATGAAAACCCACTGCAGGGTGCAGCCCATTTATTGGCTCTGGGTACCTAGGGTTCTTGATGAACCTACAAGCCCTATATATCCCTGCAACCAGAAGAGTCCAGCAGACGTAACGGTATATTGCTATAAAAAATCTGACATTGCAGGAAAAAGTTACAGAGTAAAACGTAGAGAAAAATTGCTGTTTTTTTCACCTCAATTTCAATATTTTTTTTTTTCAGTTGTTATTTTCTGTAGAAAACCCTGGTAGGATCTACACAAATTACCCCTTGCTGAATTCAGAATGTTGTCTACTTTTCAGAAATGTTTAGGTTTCTGGGTTCAAGCATTGGTTTCACGCCCATTCCTGTCACTGACTGGAAGGAGGCTGAAAGCACAAATAATCGTAAAAACGGGGTATATTACAGTAAAATTACAAAATTGTGTTGAAAAATGTGGTTTTCTGAAAGCTGGTGATTTTAGCACCGCAAACTCTTTGTTGATGCCTGTTAGACCTGACAGCCTTAGGGTGGTCACCCCTAACTTTTTGCCTGCCTCCCTCCACTTTTTGGACACTGTTTTTGCTGGCTTTTAGACCCTGCGCACTTTACCACTGCTAACCAGTGCTAAAGTGCATATGCTCTCTCCCTTAAAACATGGTAACCTTGAATCATACCTGATTGGACTATTTAATTTACTTATAAGTCCCTAGTAATGTGCGCTCTATGTGCCTAGGGTCTGTAGATTAAATGCTACTAGTGGGCCTGCAGCACTGGTTGTGCCAACCACTTAAGTAGCCCCTTTTCCTTGTCTCAGGCCTGCCATTGCAAGGCCTGTGTGTACAGTTTCACTGTCACCTCGACCTGGCATTTAAAAGTACTTGCCAAGCCTAAACCTCCCCTTTCTCCACATATAAGTCACCTCTAATGTGTGCTCTAGGTAACCCCTAGAGCAGGGTGCTGTGTGGGTGAAAGGCAGGATATGTACCAGTGTAGTTTACATGTCCTGGTAGTGTAAAACTCCTAAATACGTTTTTGCACTACTGAGAGGCCTGCTCCCTTCATAGGCTAACATTGGGGCTGCCCTCATACAGTATTGAAGTGGTAGCTGCTGATCTGAAAGGAGTAGGAAGGTCATATTTAGTATGGCCAGAATGGTAATATTAAATCCTGCTGACTGGTGAAGTTGGATTTAATATTACTATTCTAGAAATGCCACTTTTAGAAAGTGAGCATTTCTTTGCACTTAAATCTTTCTGTCTTACAATCCACGTCTGGCTGGGCTTAGTTGACAGCTCCTTGTGCATTCACTCAGACACACCCCAAACACAGGGTACTCCGCCTCACTTGCATACATCTACATTTTGAATGGGTCTTCCTGGGCTGGGAGGGTGGAGGGCCTGCTCTCACACAAAGGACTGCCACACCCCCTACTGAGACCCTGGCAGACAGGATTGAACTGAAAGGGGACCTGGTACACTTCTTAGCCACTCTTTGAAGTCTCCCCCACTTCAAAGGCACATTTGGGTATAAAACAGGGCCTCTGCCCTACCTCATCAGACACTTGCTGGAGAAGAAACCTGAACCAGAACCTGCATCCTGCCAAGAAGAACTGCCTGGCTGCCTAAAGGACTCACCTGGCTGCTTTCTACAAAGGACTGCTGCCTTGCTGTTGCCCTGCCGCCTTGCTGAACTCTTGTCTGGCTGTGAAAGTGCTCTCCAAGGGCTTGGATAGAGCTTGCCTCCTGTTCCCTGAAGTCTCAGGACCAAAAAGACTTCTCTTTTTCACTTGGACACTTCGTGCGCCGAAATGTTCGACGCACAGCTTGTTCAGCGGCAAGAAAAACGCTGCACACCGACGCAGATCGACGCAACGCCTTCGGGACACCCGGAACATCGACGCACGGCCTCGCAAGGACAACGGCGCCCGACTTCCAGAGGAGAAATCGATGAGACGCCTGCCGTGAGAGCGAAACTTCGACGCGCAGCCCCGCAGAACGACGCGCAGCCGGAAAACAAGCAGGAGAATCCACGCACAGACCCAGGACATCTGGTAATCCCTGCGATCCACAGAAAGAGACTGTTCACGCGCCGGAAAAAGACGCACGACTTCCCCGCGTGAAAAATAACGACGCAAGTCCGTGTGTGCTGGGGAGAAATCAACGCACACACCATTTTTCCACGTATTTCTTCTTCTGTGGCCCTCTGAGGAGATTTTCCACTCCAAACCAGGTACTTTGTGCTTGAAAGAGACTTTGTTTACTTTTTAAAGACTTAAGACACTTTATATCACTTTTCAGTGATATCTCTACAAATTCACATTGCAACTTTATTCGTTTTGACCTACAATTATCCTGATAAATATTATATATTTTTCTAAACACTGCGTGGTGTATTTTTGTGGTGCTATATGGTGGTATTGTATGATTTATTGCACAAATACTTTACACATTGCCTTCTAACTTAAGCCTGACTGCTCGTGCCAAGCTACCGCCTCCTCCACAATTTCCCAACATGGCCACCGCTCGAATTAAGTCTGGAATTAATTGCTACAAAATCATCTACCCTCCTAACCTGACCAAAACTGCAGCAAAACGTTTCAAGCATAACACCATTGAATGTTTCCCTGATTCCCTTTTTGTCGATCAGTTTTACAATGGTCGGTATGGGGGGCTCAAAAACGATCTAATTTTCTTCACGCACGACATACCCTCTTGGTCTACCAGCTTTTACAATTCCTTTAAAGTCACCTCCTCCTCCTCTATCCCTCATGGGAAACAGCTAAAAATTTCCCCCTCTGCGGGCTTTAACGGCTCCCTCACTATCTCACTCTATAACAACGGCACTGTTATGATACAAGCCAAAGACACCTATCTCTCTCTCTTTGACCGCCTCTTCCCTTCCCTACTCCCCTCCCCTGCGACCGGGCTATCCCTTGACTCTCCATCCAGCTCCACCAATTACTCCCTTTCTCCTCCCTTGACCCCCCCCCCCACTCTCCAACAGGCTGCACCCTAGGGAGGCACAGACCGACCCTCTTCTCTCCCCTCGGACCTCCCCTCCTATTCTTCCCCCCTCACAGTTTGCCTCCCCTCCTATTCTTCCCCCCTCACAGTTTGCCCCTCCCCTCTTCATTTCAGCATTACCTCTAGCTAACACGCTCCTCGTCCATTCTGCACCGTCCCGGCACTCCATTCTCATCTCCTCCCCCCTATCCCTTTCGGCCACCCCCCTCCATAGACCACCTCTCCTCCAGCCCTCTCCCCTTGTCTATGTTCCCTACGTTCCCCTTGTTCCCTCCTCCTCTCTGCTTTTCCACCCACTCCTCCCCTCACTTTGTTCCCCGATTTCCCCACAACTACATTCCATCTCTCTCCCTCCCCACTCTCCTTCAGCAATGCTGTACTACCCGCTTTCCTCCCCGGGTAACCCCTTCCCTCCCTCGGTCCGAGCAGAATCACCTCCTTTCTTCAACTTCCCTTTCTCCCAGTCCCCCTCACTCTGCCTGATACCCGCTCCCTCACAGCCACCTCACTTAGCGACCAGGACCTATCCAACCCCCTCCCCTCCCTTCCTTCCAAACCTCCCAAATCCCTATGACTCCTCCCCTCTCCTTCCGCCCCACCGCCCCACTCCTCTCCTTCCGCCCCACCGCCCCACTCCTCTCCTATCGCCCCCTAATTTTGCCCTTAAGTCCTATCCTTCTTGCAATGCCAACAACGACAACTCTCCTCTCACCCCTGATGCACCAACTCCTGCTCTCTTCCAAAACCTTTCCCCACCTCTGAACCCTATACCCCTACTCCCCTCCCGTTCCCCCACCTCTCCCTGCCGTACACTGCCTAGTGCACCCCCTCCTGTTTCCTTCGAGCCACCCAACATGCCGTGCTCTCCCTCACTCTCTCTGGAAAATAAGCTAGGCTCTCTAATCACCGCCATCTCCCAACTTGAAGCAACCATTTTAGTTTTAAGCTCCAAGATCTCGACTTTCCCACACACCTCAATTCCTTTGACAACCACTCACCCTTCCACGAGATGCACCTCACCCCCACATCCCATTATAGCTAAGCATAGCCTGTCGTCTGCAAATCCACACAAGCACTCGAATGCCACCCTTCCTTCACTTTCACTTCCCAGTAACCCTGTTATCTACTCCATTCCGACCATCTCCTCTGTCAGAACCACTCGCCCACCTAAATCCCGAGCGCCCTCATATAAGTACAATATCCCTATCACCCCTCATAGCCCAAGTGCCCCCATCACCAAAACAGTTGTGTCAGAGCTGCGCTGTTTGCTCCACAACTGCAGATCTGCAATAAAACACAAACTTGAAATCTCCGATACCATCAACTTGCACAATATTGACATGCTCTTCCTCACAGAGACCTGGTTCAACGATACCTCTCACTCTATGTTTGATCTCCTGGTACCCACAGGCTATTCTATACTTAGAAATGACAGAATTGACAAAGTTGGGGGAGGTGTTGCAGTCATCTTTAGAAACTCCCTTCAACTTAAGGCTCTTCCTATCAGCTCCTTCCACACTTTTGAATGCCTATCTCTTGAGCTTCAATTGCACCACCGCGCACCTCTCAGATTCCATGTTATTTACCACCCACCTGGTAGCAGCCCTTTGTTTATGGAGGAACTCACGGACTGCATCAGCGACCAATACACGCAAAGTGACAATCAGATCTTCGTGGGTGACTTCAATGTCCATTGGGGCTCGCCTCAAGACACCTATGCGAATCTGCTGGCCACCTTCCTCTCTGCAAACGATCTTAGCCAACACTGCACAGAAACAACACACTCTAAAGGCTCAATCCTGGACCTTGTTATTTCTAAAGCAGGCTTGCTGACTATCGCTACCCCTATCCATGTAGACTGGTCAGACCACCTCCTCATCCCATTCTCTATTCACCTATCACACTCTATAACTCTTGGCCAGCCCAAGAGGGCTACTTCCTGGTTCCGTGACACTAAAAATATTGACCTCAGCACCCTCTGTGACTCTGCTTTGCTATCACTTCCAAGGCTAGACCCGGACCTAGATGTTAACGAACTCACCTCCCAATGCCTCACAGTCCTTGCAGTCGAAATCAATAATGTCGCTCCGCTCCAAAGCAAAAAGAAAAGGCCCACTCCCTCGGCACCTTGGTTCAACAAATCCCTCTATCAAGAAAGGAAGTTCCTAAGAGCCCTTGAGAAACAATGGAGACAAGCGCCCTCCACTGAAAATTTGGCCACTCTTCGTTTAGCAAGATCCAAGTACCACAAGCTCATCTTCCTTGGAAAAGTGTTGCACTACAAATCCCTCCTTGACTCAGCCAAAAATAGACCCAAAAAACTATTCGACCTCATCAAGAACCCAAACAGCTCTCACCCAACCTCCAAATTGGAAGATTCCACAAAGAAAGCAGCGGAATTCGCTGTATTCTTTGACGAAAAAGTAAAATCACTTGTAGATCAGGTCATTCATCCTACCCCTACAGAGGAGCGCAAATCCTTAACCATTTGGCAAAACTTTGACCCCATCTCTGATGATGCTCTCCTTAAATGCATCCTCGATACAAAGCCCTCTAACCACTCTCTTGACCCCATCCCTAGTGCCATTGCCATTGACTTCTATACTAATTCTCTTTCCTATTGGACCACTCTGGTCAACCTCTCCCTCAGTCAAGGCTCCCTTCCTGTTTCCTTCAAAACTGGGCAGGTCACCCCTCTGCTTAAAAAACCCACTGCTGATGCGAACGACCTCAACAATTACCGTCCCATCACTAACCTACCCTTTCTTGCAAAAATCACAGAAAAATGTGTAGCCATACAGCTCTCTCGCCATATCAAGGAAAATGATCTTCTTGACAATTTCCAGTCCGGCTTCATTCAAAACTGCAGCACTGAAACAGCCCTGCTGCTAGTGATTGATGACGCGCTGCGGATACTCGATTCAGGGGAGTCGTGTCTTCTAATTCTTCTCGACCTTTCTGCAGCCCTTGACACTGTCAATCACAACACTCTCCTTAACACTCTTCAACAGAGAATGGGCATGGAGGGCACTGTGCTCAAATGGTTTGCCTCCTTCCTCTCTGATAGATCCCAAATGATCAAAATAGCGAACAGTCTTTCAGCTCCTTTAGCGGTCAGTCAAGGTGTTCCTCAAGGCTCCATACTTGCACCCACACTGTTCAATCTCTATTTAGAACCGTTGGGAAATCTCCTGAGTAAATCCGGGATCCACTATCATCTATATGCGGATGACACTCAGATCTACCTCAAGGTGGCCTCCACTCACGATCTCTCCTTCCTTAGCTCTACTCTCGACTCCATTCAAAACTGGATGGTAACTCATCAACTGATCCTGAATCCCTCCAAAACAGAATTCCTCCTCACTTTCTCATCTCCCAGTGCAAACATGGATGGATCAGATCAATCTAATGAACAATAAGCCCATCATTGTCGAGAGCGCAAAATCCCTTGGTGTCACTCTCGACAAAAAACTCAATCTACTCTCCCACATCGACTCCATTGCAAAGTCTGCTCGACACCAACTGCGCCTTCTTTGGGGGATTCGTCGCTTCTTCCCGGAGCATGACCTTAAAACCCTGGTCCAATCGCTGGTTCTCTCCAGATTGGACTACTGCAACTCTCTTCTTACTGGCCTTCCCAAATCCCACCTTTCCCCCCTGAAGTCTATTCTCCATTCAGCAGCTCGTTTCATATATGGGGCCAAAAGAAGCGACCACATCACACCCATTTTATCCACCCTCCGTTGGCTTCCCATAGAGGCAAGATCTATCTACAAAACTGCATGTATCACCCACAAAGCCTTGCACTCCTCCTCCCCTCGCTACCTGGTGAATAAACTGAAACTCTCTGGGGGCTCCAGACCATCACGTAATGCAGAAAAGTTACTGCTTGAACCTCCCATTTTCAAGAAGGAAAGATCGATGGCCCAATCCTTTTCAGGCAACGCGGTGAGAATCTGGAACTCACTTCCGCCTCAGCTTCGGACCACCACCTCTTCCCAGGCCTTCAAAACTGACCTCAAAGCTCTCCTCCTTCAAAGACACTTCCAAATTTAATTCTAGTTCTCCGTTTCCTGAAGGAAGTCCTTCCATTATAGGAAATTCTGTTCTCCACGCCTATAGAAGTGCCTTCCCAGGGTGTTTTTGTGTTTTGAGTGGCTGCCATTTAGTGCAGTTTTATACCTCTACCTGTATTTTGTACTCTTTTGTATCTTGCACACGGCACCCTTCCTTTTACAACGTATCATTTGCTACCTCTTATATCCTGTTTACTTTTGATACATGCACAACGGCCACCACTGCCTCATGTAACAGAACTATTGTTTGAGTGTTTTGAGTGTCTACCATTTATTGCAATTTTTTACCTTTACTCGTACTTTATGTGCTCTTGTAACCTGCACACGTCACTTTTTCCTTTCGTAACGTATCGTTTGCTACCTCGTGGACTTTTTTGCTCTTGATACTTGCACAATTTTCACTATTGCCTCATGTAATGTAACGTTTGTTTTTATAACAGGCTCACTTGTAATTCTTCTCCTCTTGTATCTCTACTTTGCCTATTGTGAAGCGCTCTGACACCCTCGGGTATAGTCCGCGCTATATAAAAACGCATTAAATAAATAAATAAAATAAATACCAGAGGGTGGGCACAGGATAAGCTTGGATTGTGTGTGACTTACCCTGACTAGAGTGAGGGTTTTTGCTTGGACAGAGGGTAACCTGACTGCCAACCAAAAACCCCATTTCTAACAATGCCATTTTCCGGGAAAAAAACACAAGCCTTCTTCTGCAGCCCCTTTTTCCCATTTTTTTTTTTTTTTTTTAAACTACATTTTTACTGAATTTTGGCTAACTTCTTGGCATCCTTCAGGGGAACCCACAAAGTCTGGGTACCTCAGGATGTTGGGAAAAAAGGACGCAAATTTGGCGTGGGTAGCTTATGTGGACAAAAAGTTATGAGGGCCTAAGCGAGAACTATTCCAAATAGACAAAAAAAGGCCTGGCACAGGAGGGGGAAAAGGCCTGGCACAGGAGGGGGAAAAGGCCTGGCAGCGAAGGGGTTAAAGCACTGGGTATAAACGAAGGACCGCTTGAGCTACAAACCTAAGTAATGGAATGCACTAACGGGCAAGCTTTCAAGCAGCACACCGGTCCGTCCCGAATTAGGCGAGAGCACCCAAACGCTGTCTTACCTCCCGCCAAAGAAGGAGATCATAAAAACGCGATTACTTCTGCTTGTCAACGACTTCTGTAAATTGTACTGGCAGGGAGAGCCAATCAGCCAGTTTTATGCTAATTAACACAGGATACGATACGGTATTGGAAGGCTGACTGTTCGTTTCGTGGCAATACTGACGCATACACCTTGTGATTGGATATAACATGACGACCCGCCCAGGAAATAGCCTCACCCTTGGCGACACCGCCCTGGAAATGATCGCCCAGCTGCTTGTGGACCGGTGTTGGGGTGTTACTGCTAGTTGTTAGATGTTTTCCTTTAAACAGACGTCACATTTTACCAAGAGTGTGCGGGTCTTCAAAGTGCGCCGGGCGAGCCACAGATACCCTTGGGTCAGCTTATTGTTCTGGTTTTGAGTTTCCTGCATGAGTTTAACGGGGGCTCGGGGGAACTATTCAACTGAAAGCCAATACTTTTGTTAGAGATATGGTAGACTCTGGGGATGGGGGGGCTCGTTACATGTTCGGTAGAGGGACTCTATCTTTTTGCTTTACTCCAATGGTGTACTCTTCAGTCGAGACACGAGTGTTCAGGGGCAGGTGCGAGGCACAGATCTACAGAAGCCAATATAACAGTAAGGAGATAGAGTTATGGGTATGCGGAGAGAGACCGAGGTTTTATTGGTTGAGACCCTGCTGGAAATGGTAAACAAGCATGTGCAAAGCCAGTAGGTCTTGCTTATGCAAGAACTATTGGCTTTGCCAAAGCGCTTTAGCAATGTAATACACCAGCGTGGCGGATGTTCAACATTTCTAAACGTTAGTGAAGGGGTGTAGAGTATCCTAGAGTGTAGTGGCGTACAATGGAGTGCTGTGGACTGGAGTAGTGTGTTGTGGAATGCAATAGGGTGGTGCAGAATGGAGTAAAGTGGTGTAGCGGGAGTTGTGTACAGCAGCGGTTTTAGTTTAGATTTAGTGTAATTACACATATAGACAAATGCATCTGGCATTCTTTACACTGCCTGCATATCTCCTACATTTAGAGCTTGGAAAAGTGAAAAACTTGCCGTCAGATAGTTTTCTATTAGGTACTTATAGCATGACAAGAGGGGTCTTTAGTTCTTTGATGGCACTGTCATCTAGGTGTTAGGTTCAAGCAAGCCTCCGGCCAGGATGAAACTCGAACAAAATGAGTGTTGATGAGCCATTAAGAGAGTTATTTTTGCGGAGACCAGACGTAAAAGACAATAATCCCTGGAGGTAGCTGCTGTGAACTTAAAGTATGCAATGTCCAGGCAGTGCTGACTGTGCCCTGGTGTCAACAAATTGCACAGGGAAAAAGTTAGCACACATTTCAAACATACTAAAATGCATAATAATGACATGTCCCATGACATTCAGCCTGAGCATGACATAAGAAAATAACCTGATGTGACCTAAAGCGGATCATAAGGGAAGACTTTGATACAGAGGACATTGGCATGGGGATGCGGCCTCTAGGTTAAAGTAATTGATATATCTTACAGTGCCCAAGTGAAAGCAAATGATGATGGTTGTGGCCATATTATGCACACCACACGTGGTCTCCAGATTTGGCTTTACCTTATACTTTTCACACCGTGCATTTTAGGATCATCCAGTGTTATCATTTCCAACCTTTTCACTACTCTTATACTTGGTCTCTAGCTTCAACCCTCATCACCTAAGTATTGTAGTTGTATTGTAATTTTCTTGTGCATTTAGAAGTAAAGTTTGGACAGAGAAAGAAGTAATAGGAGAGGAGAATGGGGAGAAAGGAGGCAGGATGGGAAAGTGTTTATAGGAATAAGGAGAATCGAAGCAGAAGAAGAGAGAGAAGGAAATGTATTAAGGAAAAGGGAGAGAGAGAGTAAGAATGAGGAGCCAGGACGAAGGCGAAATAATGGAAAAGGAGAGAGAATTAGACAAGCCGGAAGGAGGGAAGAGAGGGATCCAAGAAAAGATGAAGGGGAGAGAAAAGTAGTAAAGGGAGGGAGGACGTTGGAAATGAGAATGGGGTGAAGGAGAGAGCAGTAGTAAGAAGGAGGGAGCAGAAGAAAGGAGAGGTTATGGGAAGTCAGATGATATGTTTGGAGAAAGCAGCAGTGGGCATTAGTGTTTGGATATGAAAGCAGAACAAAGAAGGAATTAGGAAAAAGGTAGGAAATGAAAAGCACAGCAATGAGGAGTTTGAAATAAAAGTAGAAAAGGTTATACTGAAGGAAGGTAAGAACAGTGGAAGATGGAAGAATGAGGGTGAATGTTTGGAGGGAAAAGAAAAAGAAGATGAATGTGTGGAGGGGTACTGTGGAGGAGAGAGTAAAACATGACATAAAGAAAGTGAAGAAAACAGATGAGAGAAAGGAGATGGAAGAGTGAAAAAGATGATATGAGACAGAAAGAGAGGAAGATTAGGGCAGAGGCACAATGCCGTACTGACTACCTTAATACTTAAAACACTGTGTCACAGTAGGTTGGTGAACATCATAATACAACTGGCATACACACAGCAGATTTATTTTCTTCGGTGTCGAGTGACATTTTATTACATCAGCTGAAGAATGCCAGGAGAGTTGGCACTGTTTAGAAATGGTTAAAATCTTTCCTTGCCAACTAAAAGCAAGCAGTACACCTGCCCCCTTTCACTTCAGATTACAAAGAGGTCAATTGTGGAGTACCGCAGGCCCTATTCTCTTTAACATTTATATGCCCCCTCCCTGCCATTGTACAATCTTGGGGCTTCAATGTGGTGTCTTATGCCGATGACACCCGGTTGATGTATGCATTCGAACACTTGGGTGTTTCAATCACAGCTAACTTTCAGGGCTGCTTATCAGCAGTTGCAGAGTAGATGCACAAAAGCTGTTTCTGTTTGAATTTGGAAAAGTCTGCGATTCTAATATTTGGTACATCCTGTATATTGGATCTGTCCTATCTTTGGCCTACAGAACTGGGCCAACCTCTGGCACCTTTCACCACTGCCAAAATCTGGGGGTAAAACTAGACAGTGCACTAACCTTTAAGCCACGTGTCCAAACCATCGCCGAAGGTTGCTTTTCTCTGTTGAAATCTCTAAGAAAGACTTAATTTCTGGCTGAATATAATTGAAAAACTATCACCCATGCTCTAATTACATCTAGGCTTGATTATGTTAATGTGGTGTTTCTCGATCTCCTCAAGTCCTGATTAACATTTTACAGCAGGTTCAGAACACAGCAGTCAGCCTGGTTTTCAACATCCAAAAAGCCAATCAATACAGAATGGCCTGAAAACCTTCCATTGACTTCTTATCAAGTAAAGAATAAAACGTAATAATCTCATGGTCACTTTTAGGGCTACTCAAATGAGAGGCCATGCATACATCTGTGACAAGATTAAAATATATCATCTTCGCAAAGTACTTTGTTCGGCCATCCATAGTGCTATGCATCCCTAAGATCACTAAAGCAAGAGCAGCTGGTTGTCCCTTTTCTATTTGTGGCCCCAAAACTTTGGAGTCTTCTTCCTGAACATATTAGGAGTATACAACAACAGAGGCTACTTTAACTTTTAAGACCCCTCTGAATTCTCATTTTTCTAGAGAGTTAATATAGACCTGATTCTTATATTCTGATCCCCGGTGAGTGCAGTCACTCACTGCACTTGCCTGCAAGGGGATCTCTCTTCCCTCTTCAAAGTGCATATGGGTTTGCACTGCATAGAGAAATACAGAGCAGTTTTGAAGCAGCCACTCTGTATTTCACTGAACACTATGCCCTGAGGGCAGCACATGTTCACGGCTGCTCTAAGGCCAGTGCATTCATTGTAATAATGTGATGCCATCCTTGTTTACATGAGGCACACTTTTTGAAAGGTGTGCCGTGGCACAAACAAGTGAAGCGTGCCCTATTTGTAATTGTCCCACAATACAAAGCAAAAATCTGGACTGTGTGAGCTACTTATGCATGGAATTGCGAAACTTGACAGCTCTTCAAGAGTATCGAGAGGTGCAACAAAAGTTTGCAAAGCACTTATATTTCACAGGTCCAATGCTTAGTAGGTCATCCAGCGGAGTACTTGCAAACCTGTTTTTTTTCTAGAATCAGTATAGGGCTTTGAGTGGGATGGTTCCTGTCTGATCTCCAGTCTGTCAGTAATGAACCGCTGACTTTGACACATGTCCCTATTTATCTCTATTTTCATGCCCTTACACATGCAAAAAGAATGTTCACATTTTCAACATTGCCTGTAAAAACCCTTAATCTACCTATGCCCGCGGTGCAGTCCCTGTTTCCATTTCACGTTTTCCTTTTCTTTGTATTCCATAAGAGTATTTATTTTTTCCAGATGTTGTTTCTGTAGTTTTTTTCATGCAACCTATGACTGCAATCTGTAATTAGGATTAATCAGGGTTAATCAGGTTTTCCAGTTTGAGGTTATAAAATGATTCAAAAAGGGCAGTAAGCTAGACTGATGAGCCCTGCCCAGACATCATAACCTCGGCACAACCCCCCCTCAACCTACTTATTCCTTATTATATCTAAAAATCTACTGATTGCATAATAGAATGGCCATTATTACATTTTATAATGTATACTAGTAGGTCAGATAAATGATGAATGGTCATTTCTCGGAATCTTGCCAATAACAATATATTTCTCTCACTATGGAGGGAGCACAAAAATGTTTAAAAAGTAGTATCAAATCACCACTAAAACAAAAGGGACAAATATTCTTTCCTTTATCCTTGTTGTGCATTATCTGTTGAAAAAGAACTGCCATTTGGCTCAGTCTCAGTTTTAACATCCTACTTCGAACCTTACTTGCTTTAATATCATTTAAATACATTTGGAAGAGCCCTCTAAAATCCCAATCTGTCAGGCGAACTAGCTGAAATCGACCCTGACAGTCCTTTAGATCTGTTTCAATAAATTTATCTTTAACAACCTTTTTAACATGTTTTTCCTGAATTCTATGGAAATGTCCTCCATATTGACAAGCTGAACTATGTCAAAACCTTTAATTGTGTTGGCCAGCGAGACTGGCCAAGGAGCACAAGTATCAAGCTGCAAATGTCCTTTTAGCCAAAACCTGAATGTCCCTTCCTTAGCTTTTAACACACTGATCCAATAATTTATAATCCTTGGCAGGCCCTCAAATTTAACTTTGTACCTTTTTGGTAGACCCAACCATCTTTTCTAAATTTTTGTTTCAGTAGTCTGGAGTGAAACTAATTCCTTCCCAGAAAATTATTCACAACCATAGAGTAACAGGCTGGATATTTTAAAATTATATGTGACTCTCAGGACGTCTACTGATTTGTGCCCCAACTTTGAATCAAGCCCGAATAAAGATCCCGCAACAGCATTGGCTTTGATTGCCTGTTGTGCTATACGGTGTTTAAAGTTAAAATTTGTTTGAAATAGAAGGCCAAGATACGTGTACTCCTTTACCATCTCCACCTAAACCCCATTTAGCCATTACTTTGCCCTGCGGATCTGACTATGTCAATGTATTGCAGGCATCAGAGCCAAGCTCATCCATTTGGAGGGGGAACCTCCCTCTGGGCATATGAGCTGCGTGTTTTAGGCCAATACGACATGTTATATGCTCACTTGGTCAAAGGACGGGACATCACACAGATAAATATGAAAAAACATTTAAACATAATTTAGCAATTCTAACTATATGCATATATTAAAACTACTAATAGGTATTTGAACTTATAATTTACTCTAAGTGGAAGTAAGTTTATCTGGAACATCTAAAAAGGAACGTTTTCCATGTGATAATGTTTTGTGCAGACACTCTGATAAGAGTGAAAGCTGGCTTGCAGTTATAGCCATTTACTCAACCCAGACTCTCCCAGAAGCATTTATCCGTGCTAATCACACTCTTTGACACTATTAGACAGTCTGTCAGAAAGCAGATGCCTGGTGATATCTTAAAGATCTTAGAGATAAAGTGGTTTTCTCACATCTTCTGCAGTCACACCTTGTGTCAGTTTTCTATTGGTTTTCTTGGCTCGCAGGACAAGGGACATCATTGGCAAACAGGGCAGGGCGCAAAAAGTAATGTGAAATATCTTGGTTTAATATTTATTTCCTAACAGGAATTATTGATAGGGTCCATGTGTCAAGCGGGGATTTTCTGAGTGACCCTGGGCAGTGTCTGCAGAAATGGCACTTTATCTCCAGAGGCAGGGACAGACGCCAGAGTGTAACAAGCTGTCTGGCAATGCTCCAGAAAATAAACACAGCAAGAAGGACAATAAACAGTCTAGCTGACCAGGCCAAGCACAAGGAAAGCAGCAGAGACCGAAGAAATTGGAGAATGCACGAATTTAAGTGAGCAAGCAATGATACAGGGACAATTGTGATGCAACTTGAACTCACAGGTGACCTTTTTTAGTAGGAAGCAGGACATGATGTCATCAAGGAAGGTTCAGCCGTCTTGGATTTCGGAATAATTGTAACAAAATATATATTTGTAATTAATAACATTTTTGTAATGGATTATTAAATATGATCAGACCCAGAAGATTTCTTGAGCAACCATTGTAGGGAGCTTGTTTAGTCAAGGTCTCCTATGAGCGGCGTTGTTGTGAAGTCAACTCGCCCATTAATTCCAGTGTGGCCTGAGACCAGACTCCCACTGAAGAAACAAGATGGCGCTGAATGAGGACGCATTTAGCATCCTCATCCCAAGAAAAAGGCTCTGTGATGGGAGCTACAACAGGACGACGATGACGCAGCACAGCACACAAGCGGTGATAAGTAAGGAGTAATTCCTTGTAGTCTGCCTCCTCTTGGGAGCTTCTGGTTTATAGGGGTTCTTTGAAGAAGAAAAAAAATCCTTGATCAGACTGGGGTGTGAATCTGGTTTGCTGGCTCACAGGAACGATCACAGGGGTTATTACCTTCAGAATCAATAAGATACTGAAGTTTCCTCGTAAAATACCTGAAATCACATATCTCTTTAACTTCATACTCAGATTGTCCACAAACAAGTTTGGGGCCTGGGCCCCTGTTTTTATTGATAAGCAAACTATGGGGGTCATTCTGACCCTGGCGGTCGGTGATAAAGCGGCGGCCAACCCGCAAACAGGCCGGCGGTCAAAAAAATGGAATTCTAACCCTGGCGGGAACCGCCAACACAGGCCGCCACTTTAACACTCCGACCGCCACGGCGGGACCGACAAACAGCGCAGCGGTCACCGCCAACAGGCAGGCGGCAGACAATGTACCGCCCACCCTATCACAACTCACCAATCCGCCACCTTTTCCGGGGCGGGAGCCCCGCCGATAAAAACACGGCGGAAACAGACTACGAACGGGAAAACGCTCACCTATACACACTCCACGAGGAAGGAGGACAGCATGGAACCCGAATTACACATCCTACCAGCTATTGTCTACCTGCTCATCTACCAGGAGTACGAACGCCGGCGCAGACGACAACGGTGAGTACTGCACCTACGACACAGGCGAGGGGGGAGGAGGAAAGCTTACGGGCACACACATGCGCCATACACCCACCCCCCCACCACAAATACCTACACCCCAATGCCGAGTAACAAGTCAGAGTGACACCACACAAACCCCCCGGAATAATGCAAAGACACAATTTAAATGATCTATAAAATATATGTATAAATAGCTCCATTGAAGGAATGGCAAATATGCCATATAAAAGATACAAAAATAAGGAATGAACATAGTCAACAATATATACATAGGCAAAAAGTCCTGCACATTCCGTCAAAGTTCCATAGTCCGTGGGCCAATGTGCACAAACACATGGGCAAAGCCCACACAGGAGACCAGATACCATTGGAGAGAACACTGCAGGGGCATCAGATGATAAAACTACAGGCACCTCAGGGGGAAGGGAAGGGGGGGCACCTCAGCCACATGAGTCCACGACGCCAGATCCACGAGGGGCCTCCATGCCCACTGTCCCATCCTGGGGAGTGCAAAGCCACAGTCTCACAAGTCCCTACAGTGGGTGGCTTGCCCACTGTACCATCCTGGGGAGTGCAACGCCACAGTCTCTCAAATCTCTACAGTGGGTGGCTTGCCCACTGGACCATCCTGGGAAGTGCCAAGCCACAGTCCATCAGATGGATTACCGACTCCACTGTTATTGGAGGAGGCATGGTGCCCAGAGTGCTTCCTGAAGCCCTGCTCGACACAGAACCGGCACTGTCAATGGGCCAGTGGTGCTTGAGATGAAGGGCCCAGCGGAGCGGTGCTTGAGATGAAGGGCCCAGCGGTGCAGTGCTTGACAGGAAGGGCCCAGCGGAGCGGTGCTTGAGACGGCGGGGCCCAGCAGAGCGGTGCTTGAGATGAATGGCCCAGCGGAGCGGTGCTTGAGATGAAGGGCCCAGCGGAGCGGTGCTTGAGACGGCGGGTCCCAGCGGAGCGGTGCTTGAGATGAAGGGCCCAGAGGAGCGGTGCTTGAGACGGCGGGGCCCAGCGGAGCGGTGCTTGAGATGAAGGGCCCAGCGGAGCGGTGCTTGACAGGAAGGGCCCAGCGGAGCGGTGCTTGAGATGAAGGGCCCAGCGGAGCGGTGCTTTAGATGAAGGGCCCAGCGGAGCGGTGCTTGAGATGAAGGGCCCAGCGGAGCGGTGCTTGACAGGAAGGGCCCAGCGGAGCGGTGCTTTAGATGAAGGGCCCAGCGGAGCGGTGCTTGAGATGAAGGGCCCAGCGGAGCGGTGCTTGAGATGAAGGGCCCAGCGGAGCGGTGCTTTACAGGAAGGGCCCAGCGGAGCGGTGCATGAGACGGCAGGGCCCAGCGGAGCGGTGCTTGACAGGAAGGGCCCAGCGGAGCGGTGCTTGAGATGAAGAACCCAGCGGAGCGGTTCTTGTCCCGGTGGGGCCCTGTTCAGCGGTGCTCCTTCTGGCGGGGCCCTGTTCAGCGGTTCTTGTCCCGGCGGGGCCCTGTTCAGCAGTGCTCCTCCCGGCGGGGCCCATTCAGCGGTTCTTGTCCCGGCGGGGCCCTGTTCAGCGGTGCTCCTCCCGGCGGGGCCCGTTCAGCGGTTCTTGTCCCAGCGGGCCCTGTTCAGCGGTGCTCCTCCCGGCGGGGCCCGTTCAGCAGGTCTTGTCCCGGCGGGGCCCTGTTCAGCGGTGCTCCTCCCGGCGGGGCCCGTTCAGCGGTGCTTGTCCTGTGTGTCTAGGGAGCCAGACCTGGGCAAGACTTCCCGCTCATTCACCATCCGAACTTGCGGTCGCGGCGCCCTCCTGTGATGGAGTCCTGGGCCCGTGGGTGTCGTCCGTCACACCCGGAATGGGGCTGGGGGGGCCCTCCTGGGCAGCTCGCCTGCTGCCTGACTTCTCCGCCCTGCTGCCCTTGCCCTCCTTCGCTGAAGCTCTGTGGCCCTTGCCTCCCTTGGATGATGTGGCAGGTGACGGGGCAAGGCTACTGTCCTTGTGGCAGCCGTCTCAGGCTTGTCGCGCCGGGCCTTTTTCTTTTTTGTCCTCTTCCCAGGGGGGGGGGGGCTGGCTGTCCCCTTGCTGCTGGCCGATGTTCCTGCCCTAGGATCTGGTGGACTCCAATAGCCCTGCACTATGGTCACAGTAGATGCAGGGCTGGTGGTGGCGGAGGTGCTTTTTTTACTCTTACCAGATGGAGGGGGTGGGACAGTGATTGGAACGAGCTCAAGGTTGGAAAGGAAAAGGACTTTGGAAGGACAGGGACGGGTAGGTGTAGTGGGTTTGGGAGTGGAGGAAGAGGATGTGGTTGTAGGAGAGTCAAGTGTGCTGTCTTTGGGTGCAGGTGCTTGTGACGGAGGCTGTCGTGAGGTGGATGGCTGTTGGGTGGGTGGCTGCCTGCGTTTGTGTGCTTTGGAAGAGGGGGTGACAGACACACTGGGAGAGGACACGGGACGTGTAAATGGCAGTGGGGGTGGTGACTGCACGTGTGCGGACTGTAATGGAGGGTGTGCTGGTGATGGAAGTACTGGCTGATGGTGGTGTGCATGCAGGTGTGAGTGGAGACGTCACAGGGAGGGAGGAGGGAGATGAGGAGGTGGGGGACACAGAGGTGGTAGTGACTGTTGGGGTGTGGAATTTATTAAAATATCTACCTGTCCAGGGGACAGGTTGCTTCTCAAATCTACTTGTCCTGTAAAAAGATCTACTTGTCCCTTTGGTGCCATGTAGTGTGGCAACAAATTATAGCAGCAATCTCATTATGTAAGAGCTCGGATAATAGCCTCTCTGATTATGCCAGGGCTACTACCATAGTAGGGCTTGAATACTTGCAGTTTCAATCCCTACTGTA
The DNA here is from genome assembly GCF_031143425.1 of Pleurodeles waltl. Classification (NCBI taxonomy): domain Eukaryota; kingdom Metazoa; phylum Chordata; class Amphibia; order Caudata; family Salamandridae; genus Pleurodeles; species Pleurodeles waltl. The sequence goes on along the minus strand of NC_090445.1, from coordinate 210,119,862 downwards.
GCAATTTCCTTATTTTGCCACCTTTCTGCAGATCTGCATACTGGGGCTGGAGGAAGCAGTAAGCAATAGTTCCAGGACTGGAATGCCTTTGAGTCCGCAAACCTACTAACCTGCATGTTTTAAAGATTTTCACCAGTTTCTCTCTAATATTTTCCCATAATAAGAAAGGTTGGACATTTACTCCTGACAATGGCAGAATTAGAACTTCTTCCAGGGTTGGGAAGAAAGTGGCTGGAGGGAAAATGAACTTGCAAATGCTCAATAGATTTTCACATGAGCAAATCTACACATGCGTATTTACCCATGCTAAAATACAGTTCACAAATATTTTATAGGGGTACGGCAGATACCATAGGTGCACTTTTGTGACTTTCTTTAAGAATTTGGGGCCACATGTAGGTAGGTTCAGATTTGCGACCCGCAAATTGCTAGTCAGATCGACTCGCAATTTGCGAGTCGCAAATCCTAATGTAGGATGGTTTCCCTGACACCATCTGTGATTCGCAAGGGCTTCGTAAATGCCCACCTCAAGAATAATCTTGAGGTGGGTCGCAATTTGCGATCCCCTTGCGAATGGCGGCCCTCACAGGGATGGTGGCCTGCTGGAGACAGCAGACCACCATGTTGGTGACTGCTTTTCAATAAAGCAGTTTTTTTTTGTAATGCAGCCCGTTTTCCTTAAAGGAAAACAAGATGCATTACAAAAACGAAAAATGAAACGTTTTTGTTTCATTTTTTCAGAGCAAGCAGTGGTCCGCAGGACCACTGCTTGCTCTGAAAAAATGTTTACAGTGACATTCACAATGGGGAAGGGGTCCCACGGGGACCCCTTCCCTTTTGCAAAAGTGTTAGCACCCATTTGAAATGGGTGCAAACTGCGATTGGTTTGCGCCCGCGGTCACAAAACAATCCTACATTGCACTGCGAGTCGCAATTAGGAAGGGGTCGCAAACCAGTTCAGGTTACCGAATCGCAAAACTGGGTTTGTGCATCGCAGTGTGCTTTTTGCACGTCGCAAACAGAGAAAGTCGCTGTTTGCGACATGCAAAAAAGCTACCTACATGTGGGTCTTGGTCCCTAATTAGGTCTGGTGTTAACAAAGACATTTTGTTTTTATTAAACTTCTATTTCTCTCTCTTTCGGCTGGCTTTACTGTGAGTGATCGCACTCTGCTCTTCCACAAGGAGCATATTGGCACACAAAGTCGTTTTGTTCAGTGTCGGGAACTACAGTGGCAATCAGTGACGTAACGAAACTGGAGGGTGCCCCTTTGCACAGAACATGGAGGAGCCCCCCTCTCCAGACCCACTCAGGGCAGGTGCTGTGCTGAAGGGGCCCCCTGGAGGGAGGCTGCGGAGCCTTTGTTATGCCACTGGTGGCAACGTGTGCTTTTAGAGTTCAAAAACTTTTTTTTTTTTGTTGCCATTGTTTGTTACAATGTTGAGGGCCTGGTAGCTCCCACAACAATAAAGTGTTACAAAAGCCATGTCAAAACAAGACACGCATTGATGAAACTGAAAGACTTAGAAAAATGTCAGATCAGTTGGCTTTGTCAGTGTTTGTTTATTTTCATGCTTCCCATAATCGTGTTGAAAATGGTTACACTGATTTTCAATTAGAAATATTTTTGGGAAATACTAGCATGCATCAACACATTTTACTAAATGACACTTCATTTGCATCTAATCAGAGAGCATTCTGGGAGCATTATACTTAGCCTCATAGCCTAAACTTTTCAAACATGTGTATACACGTTTTTTTTTTTTGTACTGGAACCAACGTCAGTAGTGAAGTGTGACCTTAAAACATTTATTTACAGCACTCACCCTAATAATGAAGACTTTCAAATAATGAACCATAAATACAAGTTCGAACAGCATTATCTTTTGGAAACATTACCTCAACTGCAGAGAGTTCCACTCTCTGTAAACAGGCAGCCAAAGGGTTTGTGCTGCAGAGGGTTGGGCCTACTTGTCCCAAGGACAAAGTAAACATAAAAACTTGTTGCCCTTGACCCCAAACAAGATGTCGGGCGATAGGAATTCCACAACCCTGACTGTTGGCATGTCTGCATCTGGATGTTGCTTGGGTGAATGCTTGTGGGATCTGTGGTGCTTATGTCTGGATGAGCTGCCCTTGGGTGTAGAGGTGTGTGCAGGCTGGTCTGATGGTGTGGATGGGATAGGCAGAGGAACAGGAGACTTGGACTGGGTGGAGGGAGTCAGAAGAGGGAGGCTGGAGACAGGGACAATGGCTGCCGTCAGTGCTGAGGCCAGAGCGTTGAACGATCGCTGATGGGCAGCCTGACCCGAATGAATGCCCTCCAGGTATGCATTGCTCCGATGCACCTCCCTTTCTACACCCTGGATGCCATTCAAAAGGGTAGACTGCCCAACAATGAGTGTCCTGAGGAGGTCAATGACCTCCTCACTGAGGGCAGCAGGGGTAACTGGGGCAGGGCCTGAGGTGCCTGGGGCGAAGGAGATGCCCGTCTTCCTGGGCGAGCGGGCACGGAGCGAAGGCTGAGGGGTGGCTGGGAGGGCGGGGCTGGTGCGCTGGGTTGCGGCTGTACCTGTTGTGGCGGTGGGCACGGATGTTGCCGCCACCGCTAGGGAGCTCCCTTCCGAGGACGTGTCGGTGTCGCTGACGTCTCCACGGGTCTCCGTTGTGGAGCTCCACTCGCCCTCCGTCTCACTGGTGTACTCGGAGTCTGTTGTAAGGCCCTCCGGGGCCATGTGAGATGCAGCTCCCTCGTGCGCCGATGCCACTTCTCCTCCGCCTGATGATGCTAATGCACACATGAACAGGAAGACAAAGAAAATGGGGTTGGGGGGAGAAATGAAGACAGGTTGAGTGCATGCATTGGCAACACCGTTGTCGGAGAGGACAGACACAGAAGCCCCCTGAACTAGGCCGCGCAATGGGGGTACACTACTCAGTTATTGTGACTAGGCCTACGGGTCTATGGACGACAAATGCACACATGGGTGAGGCCAGACCATAGATAGCTGTACTTGGCACCCTACAGTGGTGGGGGGCGGGGGCACAGGGCTGTGTCTAACGGAGGGGCCTAGCCTACAGAATGCGCCCTGGCCTGGAGATAGCCACAGCCCTCCTCCCCCACCCAGACACCTTCACTGCGCGCAAATATAGCAGAATGTGCTGATACTCACCCCCTTGTGTCTGCTGTGATGTCCTCACGCGCCCATCCAAATCGGGGTAGGCCACCGCCAGGATCCGGGACATCAGGGGGGTCAATTGGCGGCTGGCACCCCTCCTACGTTGGGAGGCCATCCCCAGCAGAGACTCGGCGGTCTTTCTGGTCCCGCGGCAGATGTCCTCCCACCTCTTTCGGCAGTGGGTGCCCCGTCTGTTGTGGACCCCCAGGGCCCGGACGTCCTTGGCGATGGCACGCCAAATGTCGATCTTCTGATGGGTGCTGACCTATGTGACATGTACAGGGTGGTAAAGGAAATCGCATCAGTTTTCTGCCTGGTCAATGTGAGTGGCCCCCCCCTCCCCAACCTTGCCATGTGGCACATGCTCTCATCTTTCGTGCGTTGCACTCCTCATTCGCTCCCCTCCCCACCATCTTACATACACCCCACTCAACACAGGCATAGCCCATTCAACGTGCACCCTGTGTACCAACCTGTTGGTCTGGAGGACCGTAGAGTAGCGCATACTGGGGGAGGACCCCATCAACAAGTTTCTCCAATTCTTCGGCAGTGAAGGCAGGGACCCTTTCCCCAGTCGCAGCAGCCATTGTATCTCCCAGACCGAGGTCACAGCAGCACTTGCAGTATAGGTCCTCTCCTGTGGATGATCAGGTCTCAAGTGATTAATCAGATAGAAAATGGCGGCCACGCCCGCGGCGGTGCGTACCGCGACCGCCGGCTCCTGAGACCCATAGGGTTCAATGTTAACCAATGCTGCTTTGCGCCGCGGTCTTCGACCGCCACGGTGTGCCACGCCAGCGCAGTGACCTCACATCCCACTGTCACACTTCACAGGTCAGGCAGCCGCCATTTCAAGGGCCCACATGGCATGATTTCTACTGCGTCACACAGGCCTAGGCCTTGCATTGCCACTCATACAAGCCGTTCAATGCATAGCGATTCGTGTACTGTGCAAGCTGTGTGAACGAACCTGTGGGTTGCTTGACTCTGTGCTCCATGTTGTCCTTCCTAGGCACCGTCCGCTGGGACTTGCGAGGAGAAGGATGAATCCTCCTGTGTACCGACCGCTGGTGGACCTGTCGACAATGAAAGAACGACATATCATACTTACATACCGGCTTGACAGAGCAACTATACATGAACTATGTGCCCAGCTGGAGCCAGACCTGATGTCCCCCATCCGCCAACCCACAGGGATTCCCCCTCTAGTGCAGGTTCTGTCAGTACTCCATTTTTTGGCAAGTGGGTCTTTTCAGACAACAGTGGCCATATCATCTGGGATGTCTCAGCCTATGGTTTCTAAGGTTTTGTCCAGAGTGTTGTCTGCCCTGATGAAATACATGCGGAGCTACATTATTTTCCCTGAGGTGGGCGAATTGGCTACAGTGAAGGGTGATTTCTATGCCCTTGGACATATTCCCAACATCATTGGTGCCATTGATGGGACCCATGTGGCTTTGGTTCCCCCCAAAGAAAGTGAGCAGGTGTACAGAAACAGAAAAAGTTATCATTCGATGAATGTCCAGGTGGTCTGTTTGGCTGACCAGTACATCTCCCATGTAAATGCCAAGTTCCCTGGGTCAGTGCATGACGCGTATGTCATGCAAAATAGCAGCATCCCTTATGTGATGGAACAGCTACAGAGACACCGTGTGTGGCTAATTGGTGACTCTGGTTACCCCAACCTGTCGTGGCTACTGACCCCAGTGAGGAATCCCCGGACCAGGGCAGAAGAACGGTACAATGAGGCCCATGGGCGAACTAGGAGGATCATAGAAAGGACCTTCGGGGTCCTGAAGGCCAGGTTTAGGTGCCTGCATATGACAGGGGGATCCCTCATGTACTCACCAAAGAAGGTGTGCCAGATCATCGTGGCCTGCTGTATGCTTCACAATCTTGCATTGCGACGCCAGGTGCCTTTTCTGCAGGAGGATGGTCCAGATGGTGGTGTTGTTGCAGCTGTGGAGCCTGTGGAGAGTGAAGAGGAGGAAGACGACGGGGACGACACGGACAACAGGGATACAGTCATACAACAATACTTTCAGTAGCACACAGGTAAGAATCAGCCACCCCAATTTACATTTACTTAAGGCCTCATGCGTCTCCACTGTCTGTGTTTCCCCCCAGTTCCTGTTAACTGATTTGTGACTTTCCCTTCCCTTTTCAGAGCTGTATGACCCACTGCCTGATTTCAGCTTTGTTTGCCCATGGACTAAAGCTTATTGAAATTGGTATGTTGTCATCACAAAGTAACTGGACATTATTGCACCGTTATGTGTAATACATTTGTTAAGAATACAAGCAGACTCCTGTTTTTTTTAGTGGAATAAGTGATTTATTTTAAGTGCTACATATAGGTACATGATTGGGAAGCGGTGATGGGTGGGGGTGGAGTAATGTCCATGGCAGAGTCCAGTTCTCAGTCGCACAGGTGCATTGTCCATATGCCTGGGGAAGGATGGAGCAGGGGCAGTTCAAGGTTGGACAGGGTGACAATGTGGGACATTGGGATGACATCAGGGGGTATCTTATGCTGGCGGGGGTCTTGCAATCCTACTCTGTCTTCTTGTGAGATCTCAGGTTCCGCTTGCGGGGTGGTTCTTCTTCTGCAGGAGGTGGGGTTCTGGTGGCCTGTCGTTGTGTGGGGGCCTCCTGTCCACTAGCGCCGGCGGAGGTGGTAGGCTGTTCCTGGCCTGGGCTAGTGACAGGGGCCCTTTGGGGTGCCACATGGTCCCGCAATGTGGTGACGATCTGGGTAAGGGCCACGACGATGGTCCCCATTGCGGAACCGATGTTCCTCAGTTCCTCCCTGAACCCCATGTACCGTTCCTCCTGCAGTTCCTGGATCTCCTGGAACCGGGCCAGTACTGTCGCCATCGTCTCCTGGGAGCGGTGGTATGCTCCCATGATGGAGGAGAGGGCCTCTTGGAGAGTCGGTTCCCGGGCCTGTCCCCCCCCTGTCGCACAGCAGCCCTCCCAGTTCCCCTGTGTTCCTGGGCCTCTGTCCCCTGGACGGTGTGCCCACTACCACTGCCCCCAGGTCCCTGTTGTTGTTGGGGTGGTGGGTCAACCTGGGTGCCCTGTAGTGGTGGACATACCGCTGATTTACGTGTCCTGGAGACAGAGGCATGGGCCCGCTGGGTGGGAGCTGTGCTGGTGTTCCCAGAGGGGGTTGGGTCTGGTGTAGCCTGTGGCTGTCTGTGGGGAACCGACTGTCCAGAGGTCCCCGATGGGCCGGGCTGGTCGTCTGGCTCCAGGGAGACAGAGCTGCTGTCATCGCTGGGGGCCTCTTCTGGGGGTGGGATGGACATCTCTGGACCCTCCGTGGCGGTGTCGTGGCGTTCGGGTCCTGCAGGGGTATAAAGGTATGGTTATTGCTTCTGTGTGTGGCATTTCGTGTGATGGGTGGGTGTCCGTGTACCCATGTGCAGGCATTTCCTTGTGGGGGCTTTTGTGAGGGAGGCTTGTGGGGGTGATGTGTGTGTGCAGTGGGCATGCTTTGGTGATGGGTGTCCATGCTTTGTGGTCGCATGCAGGGCTTGGTGTTGGGATGGGTGGGTTGTGATGGTGAGCCTTTTGCTAGGGGTTGGTGTGATGGGGGAGGGGGTGAGGGTGGGGGTATGATTTGGCATGCAGGTGGGGTGGGGTTGGGAAGCAGTAGTGAAGATTTGCCTTACCAGAGTCCATTCCTCCGCCTACTCCTGCGAGGCCCTCAGGATGCAGGATGTGCAAGACTTCCTCCTCCCACGCGGTAAATTCTGGGGGAGTAGGTGGGGGTCCGCCGCCAGTCTTCTGCACCGCAATGTTGTGCCTTGATACCATGGAACGCACCTTCCCCCGTAGGTCGTTCCATCTCTTCCTGATGTCCTCCCGATTGCGTGGATGCTGTCCCACCGCGTTAACCCTGTCCACTATCCTTTGCCATAGCTCCATCTTCCTGGCAATTGTGGTGTGCTGCACCTGTGCCCCGAAGAGCTGGGGCTCTACACGGACTATTTCCTCCACCATGACCCTGAGTTCGGCGTCACTGAACCTGGGGTGTCTTTGGGGTGCCATGGGGTGGTGTGGTTGAGGTGTGGGGTGGCGTTTGTGGTGATGAGTGTGGTGCGTGTGGTGGTGTTTGGTGCATGGATTCTGTGTGGGTGATGGTGTTGTGTGCCTCTGTGTTGTGGGATTGTCTATTCTGTGCTCTCCCTCTAGCCTTCGTCAATGATTTCGGGTCGTAGGGGCTTGTGGGTGATGTGGGTGTGTGTTTTATATTGTGTTGGGTGTGTGGGAGTGGTGTTAGTATGTGTATCAGGTGTGTGTATTTCGAACTGACCAATGTGGCTGAGTTTTCTATGTGTGTGTGTATTTTGACCGCGGCGGTGTGTACCGCCAATGGAATACCGCGTTTGAAAGACCGCCGCGTGGATTTGTGGGTCGGAATGGTATGGGCGTATTTCTGTTGGCATGACGGTGGAGGTTTGGTCAGCGCCATTTTTTCGCTGACCTTTGGTGTGGCGGACTTTTGTGGATGTCGGGTTTTTGGCGGTTTGCCAGTTGCGGGTCAGAATGACCGGGGCGGTTTACCACGGCCGCGGCGGTGTTATGGCGGTCTTCTGACCGGCGGTAAGTGCCTTTTACCGCCGAAGTCAGAATGACCCCCTATGTCTCCTATCTTATAAGTAGGAGTTGGTCGCCTAGCCCAACCGGCCTGTGAATTTTTTCTAGATTTCTAAATTTTGGAGTAGTTGCTCTTGACCACTTTTTAATCTTGCTAATGGATTTTAGACTATGGATACGGAGTCCTGAGTTTCTTAGGGTTTGGGGAAGGTTCAAGGATCAAATCCGGTTGAGGCGAATATAGAGAACTCAGTTGAAGTCTGAATAGAATTGTTATATGCAAACTCTGCTGCAGATAAGAGAGATTTTAAGATGTCTTGGGTGGCAGAAATGCAAGATCTTAGAAACTCTTCAAGAGTTTTATTTAATCTTTCTTTTTGACCTTTTGATTGATGATGGAAGCCAGACGTTACTTCTCTTTGGATGCCTTGTTTATGATATAGGTACTTCCAGAAATTTGAGCCCTACTGTGTTCCAAAATCAAAAAATGATTTGATTTTTAAGGGTGTTGAAATATGTCAGAATACACATTTTTAGCTATTTTTGATGCAGTTGGTAATTTAGGAAAAGAGGTAAAGTGTGCCATTTTAGTAAATGAACCTATAGCAACCACGATAGTGGTACCGTTTTATGATGGAATTAACAACTATGAAATCAGTAGATATTATCCCAAGGTCTGCAAGGAATTTCAGGTGATTATAATAATGCTTTTCTTTGTGTTTCAGTTTTACTTTGGGCATAGACTTCAGGTTACCTGATGAACCCAATGACATATTGGTGAAGAAAAGGCCACCCAGAAGTTCTTCTTCATTAGATCTTCAGTAACTCATTGACCTCTGAGTCCAGAGATTAGTGCATCATAGAATAACTGTAATAATTATTTCTGTGAATGTTTTTTTAAATAAAGAGTCTATTTTCAGGAAAAATCATTTCATTAATATTTCTTATCTGAACACAAGAAACATCTGACTTAGTTTCTGCAAGCCAAGCCTTTTGAGTTTGTGACAGATTGACTCAAGAACTGTGGAGATTGACACAGAAATAAAAGCCTGAAGAAAAACGGTCCCCTTCATTGTCCTGAAGTTGTCAGATTCTGGCGAACATCTGGATAGACAGTTTGCAACTAGGTTTTCAAAGCGCTGAACATACGCAAGGAAGAAGTCAAATTATTGAAAAAAAGCCAGGCAGATTTATCTACTATTCTAACATTCAGCTTGTTGAAGTACTTGAAGATTTCTGTGATCACTCCTGAAAAGACACTCGGTATTGAGCTCCTAATAAAACATGTCTCCACTCTATCAAGGCTGCTTTTATACCTAGGAGACCTTTGTCCAGAACTGAATAGTTATTTTCTGCTGGAGAAAATGTCTTTGGGAAGAAGGTGATCGGATGTTCTTTTCTATCATGACCTGATTAAATTAACACGTCTCCTATATCTGAGGAATCTCTTTCAACATTATAAGATCTAGAGGCGTCAGCTTGTTGTAAGATGGGAGCAGAGCGCAAATGAACGCATACTTCCGTTTTTCAGAGTGACATCCTTTCTGCAATGAAAGGGCTTGTTCTCTTTTAACAGCTCTGGAATTGCTGACACAAGTTTAGAAAAGTTATTAATTAATTTTCGGTAATAGTTTGTAAGGCCTAAAAAGCTCTGTGTCTCTGAGGAAGGAACAGGACTATCCAGAATGTCTTGAATCATTCGTATAACCATGGCAATCCCTGCAGACAAAGGATGTAATTTAAGTAGTCCACATAATCCTTTTCAAACATTCACTTTTCTGGTTTGGCCAGCATTTTGTTCTCTCAGCAGTGCTGTAGTACATGGTTAACATGACAAGGATATTCCAGAGGGACCCTAGAAAAAAACAAGATATCATCCAGGTACACAACCATTGATTGGGGAATTATATCAGGGAAGATTAATGCTGTAAAACAGCAGGGGCATTACACAGACTAAAAGGGATCACACCATACTTGAAATGCCCACAAGGCGTTCTGAAGGCTCTTTTGACTTATTACCTGATTGAAATCTGATGAGGTGATAGGCTCCAGTTAAGGCCCGCTTAGCGAAGATCTTCGCTCCTTGAACTGCATTCAGGATATCTGAAATGAGGAGCAAAGGGTATCAGTCTTTCACTGTTACCATATTTAAACTGCCTTAGTCAATACTGAGATTAGATATCTTCTTGTTAGGTACAAAAAGCTAAGAAGCTCTGGCAGGGGACTTGGATGAAGCTATCAGACCATTTGCACAGTATTCTCTTAGGGCTTGCTGTTTCAAAGGCGACAAAGAAAAAAAATTTCAATACGGAACAATTGCTTCAGGTAGGATGTCAATAGCTCAGTGAAAGGGGCGGTAAAGAAGCCAGGCTTATTTGATGACTTTTAAAATACATCAAGGAACTCACAGCACGTCTCGGGTATTTCAGTAAACTGGGTGATAGCTCAGAGGTGTCACGGATGATTAAAAAAATTTCAAACAAACATTAATCAGCAGTACAGTGAGACATTGTGATGCTAATAATTGTGTTTGACCAATGACTTTGTGTTTCACCACTGCGCATATTAGTTGCTCAATGTTCATCAGTAGCACATTATGGGCCTGATTACGACCCTGGCGGTAAAAACCGCCAGGGGCGTGGTCCGCGGGAGCACCGCCAACAGGCTGGTGGTGCTCCTTTGGGCATTCTGACCGCGGCGGTACAGCCGCGGCCAGAAACGGAAAGTCGGCGGTGTACCGCCGGCTTTCCGCTGCCCAGGGGAATCCTCCAGGGATTCCGACCCCCATACCGCCATCCTGTTCCTGGCGGTTTCGGCCGCCAGGAACAGGATTGCGGTATGGGGTGTCGTGGGGCCCCTGCAGTGCCCATGCCAATGGCATGGGCACTGCAGGGGCCCCCGTAAGAGGGCCCCACTTAGAATTTCAGTGTCTGCTTAGCAGACACTGAAATTCGCGACGGGTGCTCCATTCGGAGCCGGCTTCCTCGTGGAAGGGTGTTTCCCGCTGGGCTGGCGGGCGGCCTTTTGGCGGTCGCCCGCCAGCCCAGTGGGAAACCCAGAATGACCGCCGCAGTCTTTTGACCGCGGTACGGTCTTCTGGCGGTTCCCGCTTGGAGGGCCGCTCCCGCCGCCCGCCAAGCTTGGAATCACCCCCTATATGTTTTGTTCAGTTTAGCCGCCTATTGGCTTTGACATGGAGTTAGCCATTACATTCTGTATTCAGTTTAGCTGCCTATTGGCTTTGACATGATATTAGACATTACATTTTGTATTCAGCTCAGCTGCCTATTGGCTTTGACATGATATTAGACATTACATTTTGTATTTAGTTTAGCTGCCTATTGGCTTTGACATGATATTAGACATTACATTTTGTATTCAGCTCAGCTGCCTATTTGCTTTGACATGACATTAGACATTACATTTGATATTTAGGTTAGCTGCCTATTGGCTTTAACATGGAGTTAGACATTGCAGTTGAAACATCGCAGATGTCTGTATTCTTCCAAGCTGTGTTTTTCCACAAGATGAACCAAGCTGTTTTCTTCACACCAGACTAGACCTGATAAGAGAGAGTACATTTGGTGTTTTCCTTTCTGCCCAGGCTTGGGAAGAGGAGAAGTCTAGGAGATCTGGCCAGTCTCCAAAGGCTTGCATAGTTTTCCCAAGTCTGAGAGGAGGGGGCACGCTTTTGTAAGGATGACTCGGGGCTACAGTGAGTTAGATTCGAATCTGCTTGACTTCAGGCTGGAACTAGGCGCCAGTTGCCAGTCTCCCGTGTGGGTAGATAATCTCTTTCTCGCAGTTGACCGGAGTCATCAACTTGCAGACCCCAGAAAGATGAAGCTGAAGATAGGTCCTACTTGCTCATACGGTGATGAATTTTAATTTTTATGCTTTGCTCATATTATCTATATGCTGTGTACATTGCAACTGAGAAGTACTGTGATATATTTTGTTTTCTTGCTGCGACTACTTTGTGTGCTTGAAATCTATTAATTTGTCTCTCTTGTGGGTGGGGAAGAATTAACAACAATAAAGGTCTTCTTTGAACTCAGAAGTGCATTCCAGAGAGGTCCTGTAAGCTCCGATAGGAGATAAGTAGGAAGGCAGAACAGACATAGAAAATTCCAAGCCCAGGAATAAGGGCTTAGCAGACCAGTAAAGGTTCAGATTGTGTTTTGGTAACCAGTTGATGTCTAAAATAATAGGATAATGAAGGGAGGAAATTGAATCAGAAGTGAGAGTTTCATGATGAATGTCTATTTTAAGAGACTAAGGTTCAGTTTCTTCCATCACTAAGCCAGAGGCCACTAAGGTACCATCGACTGCTTCCATAGCCACTAGTACTGCTTTCTTAAGACTGGAATGTGATAATGTGTGGCCCATTGAATGTCCATATGCACATTGGAAGTGCACCAGTCAATAAGAACTGGCACCAGAAGATGTTTAGGTTGAATTAAAATTTCTTGAAGGAGGACGAAGCTAGAAGGTTTAGGAGGAAAGGGCATCGGCTCTTAGTTATACTCGCCTCTATACCTGGCACTAGGGGCAAGCTTCTTAGTTTCCTGACTTCTCCAGACTACGAACGAGGCATACAGGACAGGAATACAAACAGGGACCTTTCTGACCACAATACAAACATAAACCCAGTTTCTGCCTATTTGACCTTTCTTTTTCTGTGAGGCAACATTTGGTGAAACCCACTTGCATAGGCTTGCCTTCTGACTCAGAAGTTTTGGATATCACCTTAAAATGCAGTCTATTATGGTTTTAGGTGAGGTCTGTTTTCTTCGTTCCAGACATCTTTCCTGAAGACATCTATCAATCTGGATGGTCAGTTGGATGGAGATCTTGAAGGGTAGGTGGTCTAGAAACATTAGCAAGTTTATCCTTTAGCTCATCCCTTTACCTCTTCCTGAAAAGGATAAAGGGGTTTTGAGTCAGTCCAGTTGATTTCTCAAGACTAGGATGTATTTGTGACTTTTAAATCACAGTCTCTCTTTAAATTCAAATTTCATCTCTTTTGAACTCATCAACCAATCTTGATATCTTTTTGTGGTATATTCTTTAATAAAATTAGACTCTACATCAGTCAATCTACAAATATTCTGTATGTTAGCACTTCCTATGTTAGTACTACAAAGCTTTATAGGACTCCTATGGATCATTTGCTTCAAGATATAAAATAACAGTAACGTAATTTATTGAAAGTTCATAATGCAAATTAAATTCTTCTAAATAATCATGGTGCATCACTAACCCATAATAAACTGAGCATGATAGGTCAAAGGTATGTAAGAATGTATGTAACACACACCTTCAGAAACAGAAGTAGATAAGTGAGTACAACTATAATAATCAGACAGAATTATTATATCTCTATAATTCTTCAACGTCTATATAAGAAGTTTCTTAATATCCTTCATCACATCTATCTCTATGTTCTAACTTATAATGGTTAGTAGCATTCCGAAATATTGAACTATTAGTAGTGTCAGGGAGGTAACCACCAGAAGGATATGTATACACTAACACATCAACATCTACAGCTGAAATAAGGCTTAATAACATTATTTGGAAAGCCATGCAAATCCTTTTCCTTTTTGAAGTCATTTTCTTCAGTTCTTTTAATTAATGTTCTGTCAGATGTTCAGTCTTCAAAATGCCAAAATATGACAGTTCAAAAAGTAGTCAGTGATCCAAGTAACCTTTAGTTAGTTTTCATAAATTGAAACCTATCAAAAACAAAAATTCCAGAGTGGAAGAAAATCAATATTTCAAAAAGTCAGACCAATAGATTATTTTTTCATCAGGAACTGTATTTAGCATTGATCATTTCAAAGTCCATTTGCCATTTCAATTCGCAGTTACTCTTAAGTATCTTCAAGCTAAAATTGAAGACCTTTCAAATCAATGTCTTTTTCATCCAGTTCAATCTTCATCAGATACACTCAGGAGCTATTTACTTCTATGTTGGCACTCTCTCTGTTGTTCTCCTTATTGGACCACCTGTTACAAACTTCTTAGATGATGATTCTCCAGGCTCAGCTATGATTCTTTTTTCAGCCCTTGCTTTTTCTACTTCAGCTAATTTTGCCGATCTGCTTTGTACTGCTCTACTTTTCTGTCTCACACTTCCAGGCAGATCAGCTTGAATAAGGCTTCCATCTTCACATCTAAGATCAACTCAAGTTTTATGAGTTTCAGTTGTTTTGTTCAAGTTTCATTTGCTTGATTTTCATTTTCTTGAGCTTAATTTTATGCTCCCTTTGGATCCACATATCAAACTTGATTTTGAATTTCCAAGCAAATGATTTGGCTCACAGTTCTTCATCAGCAGCATACAGTCTCCTGGTGGATCTAATACGCAAACCTCCACATTTCACAGGCATAACATCACCAAGATCAACTGATAGCGTCCCCTCTGCATTAACCGAAGGCAGGATTTTCTCACATGCTTTATACTGTAGGACATGACACAATTGTGTACTTGCAGAAGGCGTACCAAGTTGCAACTAGTGAGAGATAGAGTGCACGTTATTAGCTACATGCACGCAATAAACCAAGTTCAAATCATCAATAATATTCACAAGAGTTGCAGACAGCATTCCAGGAATCCTCATAGACCTTCCATTAACACTTCGTGGGCACTCAAACCTGTGCTTTAATTCAAATGTACATCTCAAGCTTAGTAAACCCAAGGGAGTTGCATCTGCCCATTTCAGAGAGGTTGAAGCATACGCTATCACCAGCCTTTCTTTCAAAACATATTGTACCTTTCGATCATGTCCGATGCTTCGGGATGATAACTGCTGAACTTCTAATCAGTGCTTAATACATCGCACAAAATTTCCAAGATGTCATTATTAACGTTGTTCTCTTACCTGTCTCAATCAAAGCTGGCATTCCAAACTTAAGGATCAAGTCCCTCAGTAATAGTTTGATAGCTGTTAGTGTGTCACACCTCCTTGTTGGGTATTCCTCAATTCACTTTGAAAAACAACAAATAATCACTTGAATATATTTCAGGCCATTACATGATGGCATGTCTACAAAATCAACCTCTAATCTTGTAAAGGGACTTGCGATTTGTTCCACATAGCTAATTCTACACATGTTTTCCTTCCTACCTTGGTTTGTTGACAGACTGTGCATCTCTGACACAATTCATGTGCAGTATTTTTGAAATGTGGATTAAACTGGTGTGTTTTGAAAAGCTTCACCTTCCCATCATAACCCACATTTATAGGTTCATGCATCAATCTCGTCATCTGTAGTAGCTGAGAATCTACCAAGACAAATTTCCCATCAGAGCATCGCCACAAATCATATTGTCGTAGTTGGACTCTCGCTCCTATGCGAGACTGCTGGTTTAGGGATGATAGCACTTTTGTTTGTAGGCAACTAAGTCACTCCTACAACAAGTCGTAAATGTCGCCCAACTATACAGGCTCACAAGCAGTACCTCACCAAAAACCCAAACAGTAAAAGGTGATTTCTGACAGCCTTACTCATGGACTCTAGATAAGACCTCGCAGGGCAGTTGTGGTGGAAAGGACGTTATCCTTTTCTCACATTAGTGATAAGTCTCAGTCACACACAGGCAATGAAGAAGATACAGGAAAGTTTTCCATAGGTTTATTGAAAAGACTGCAATCTATGGTAAAATGCAGGAGCTGCAATGATTATGATAATGAACAATAAAAGCAGCATTATTGTGAAGATGAGAGTCATGAATACAAAGACCCCCACCATCTTACAATAAACATGAGATGTAAAATCTCTAGCATAGAGAACCTAATCTGTAACCTAATGAGAGCTAAGTATGATAAACTTATTCTGACAGTACCATGTCCATGAGAAGCACCCCCATAGCCCTTGTTACCTTGGAATGAGGTCTCTAGGTCAGACTCCATGGTGACATGAAGGCTGAGATCTGCAGTGAGGTGACGTACAGCATAGATGGCGTAAATGGCACCTGGAAGGAATCCCTCTGATAACCTTGTCTGTGTGAGATGTATTTATAAAGATCACGTAGGACCCCTGACACAGGTATGTTCCCAAACAGTTGATAAGGAGGCAGATTTCTGGCAGCAATTATGTAAACAATTCCCAACAAGTGTACATTATGTTCCTGTCACACATAAGTGAGAAAGGGACATCATGTGAATACCTATGTACATCACTTTATTGTGACGCCTTCACAGAGTGGCACTGATAATGCAAATTAAAACATTTTATAATTATAAACAATGGCAGCCATCTTAAAA
The DNA here is from genome assembly GCF_031143425.1 of Pleurodeles waltl. Lineage (NCBI taxonomy): Eukaryota > Metazoa > Chordata > Amphibia > Caudata > Salamandridae > Pleurodeles > Pleurodeles waltl. The sequence continues at coordinate 210,103,805 of NC_090445.1, read as the reverse complement.
TAAATAATAAAATAAATGGGCTAAAACAGAGCAAGCTAAGTAGGTTTAAAGTCACTAGGTGACGGGGGCACCGGCCTGCAAGCCGAAGGGCTAAGCTAACCTCCTGAGTCCAGATAAAAACTAAATTGGATTCACTACACCCTCCCCATTGCCAAAACAAGGATCCAAGGACGCTATAGATGGTGCATGAGTCCAAGCTAAAATACTCTGGGCTGAATACAGGCTAAAATCTAATTAAAAACTAGGCTTAAAAAACATACAAAGAGATAAAATGTCAACGATGACAAGCGCAGCAGGCCAAATGTGTATCAAATTGATAAGTCAATTTGGCATTTAAACTTTTAAACTTTGGAATGAGGCCAGTGGCCAAACCATTCAACAATAATCGTTATCTTGAAGAATGTCTCTGAAGTCCTCAAATGGGAGCGCATCCAGGAATGACTCCACATCATCAGATGTAATTTCGATCACAAGATTGGCAGATGGATCCATGAAGCAGAAGTGCGCAGAAGCCTCAAGGGCAGGATCACCCACATAGGGAGCACCATCCATAGTGCCTGATGTCGATGGAGCCAAATAGTTAACCAGCAGTGGCTCGTAAGTGGCCTCGCGAATCAACCTCAGTCTCATGGGGAACAACCGTGAATGAACCCTCATCAGGAACATAAGCAGTTCCTTGTCCACAGGAGACACTGGCTGAACAGCAAGACACTGATGGTAGACTTTCGAAGAGGCACCAGGTGCAATAAAGACAGGCACGCACCACAGGACTGGTCGGAATGAAAATGACCAATCATGCTTCATTTCTTCCAGCAACTGAGCACCAAAAAACTGTACCATGCGATCACGGCACAGCTGGGCTGGTGGTAGTAGCTACATTACTCAGCTTAGCTAAGAAAGCACAACCACTGCATATTATGAATAGCAGCAACAGTAAACCACTAATCAGCACCAAAATCAAAGGAAAGCCACCAAACTCACTTGAAAAAAGTAAATGGATAGCGGATGAAATGACTCCGAAGACAGTCTGGAAGATGGAAATGAATCCACACCCAACAGCCTTAAAGAAATGTACAATCCCAGTAGTGCTCAAGGCTTTGGACATTTTCACAACAAGTTACAATTTGAGAGACTGAAATTGCGTAGGCAATTCCTGATCTCATTCCGCAGCAGCTCTGATCGCTCAGGCCCAGGTAGGACCTGAGCGCTATCTCTTAGAGATTAAGGATGTGAGGGAAAGGTCTCTCATAACCCGTTTCCGTTTGGAGATCATTAGAAGTAATTTGTGTTTCCCGTTAGGTCAGTATGGGGACAAATGTATTAGACCCTGCCCCTGTGATGGGGTGTCCCAACAGACCTTGCCCCATTTTACTTTGTTTTGTGTTTTTTATGCACCATTCAGAACTCGTTTTCTATTACCTCTCCTAAAGCCCAAGGGTTTTGTGCAATATCGTCCGGCTTTTATGTGGCTGCAGATGGCCTCAGATGTATTGGTGTGGAAGGGGCTGGGATCATTCCTGAAGGGAGCTATTACTTGGCGTAACAATGTAGAGTTTTTAGAATGAATCCTTCTATTTTATTGTTTTTACGTATGTGGTTATATATGTTTTTATTCCTGATGGGTGTTCTTTTTATTTATGGTTCTATTGCTAATTTTAACAAATGTATTGAAGATTATTTATTGTAATGGATTAATTTTTTCATACCGAATAAAAGTTATTATTATTATGTCAGGCCCACACAACTTCTATTCAAAAGTATATGAAAAGCTGGATGAAGCAAAGGGACAAGAGTACCCTTCAGAAAGCATGCCAGGTTTGCAACCCCCACATTGCAAAAACCGTGAAGTGACACCTGTTGCAGATCATTGAATGACTAACAGTAGTCTCACATTCGCTTCTGCTCAGAAAGACCTCAGTTTCGCTGTTCAGACATTGGAACTCCAAAGGCAACTCCCACTCTTCTTTTATGAAGCTATCTCCTAGCCGCTTGTATCGGCCATAGCAAAATGTTTAAAACATTTTGTGACACGGAAGGTGGGAATTGGAAGATTTATAGCTCCATGTACAAGTCATACTGTTGATGGTGTCTCTGCTACGGTGAATACCTAGCGCCTTGAGACCCGCACGGGTGAGTAGCGCGCTCTATAAATGTTAATGATTTGATTTGATTTGATTTGATTTGGATTTGATTTGATTTGATTTGATTTGATTTGAATGGCAGTTTTTCTAACTTGTCTACGTTGAGCATGGTATAACTCGTTTCCTTTTTAGCCATTATCTTCTGCTCCCTGGACAAATTAAACGCAGCAAACAAGTTACTACTGTTCATGTTTTTCCATGGGATGCAGCCATTCTTCAGAATCTGCAATGTTCAACCCAACTGCATGATGGAACGCAGCTGACTTTGCCCATGTTGTAAAAGGGATGTCATTCTGGATGATGTCAATTGCAGAAGACACTATGGCCCTCATTACAACCCTGGCGGTCGGTGATAAAGTGGTGGTAATACCACCAACAGGCCAGCGGTAATTACTGGCAAATTATGGCAATGGCCGAAAGAGCTCAGACAGACAGCCACTTTACCACACCAAATTGCGTATAAGTCAGCTTTCACTGTGGCCAAATCCTCCACCTGGGGTAAAACAATGTAGCTGCACATGTGTTTCATCAGGGCAGACAACACGCTGGTCAGCACTATTGAGAACATTGACTGAGACATTCCTGCTGACAAGCCCACTGTCACTTGGTAGGAGCCAGTTGCCAGGAAATGGAGCACTGATAGGACTTGCACAAGAGGGGGGATCCCAGTGGGGTGACAGATAGCAGAGATCAGGTCTGGCTCCAGTCGGGCAGCTCTTGGATTGTGGCCCTGTCAAGTCTGTAGGTGAGGATAATGTGCTTTTCCCCCATTGTTGCCAAGTCCACCAGGGGTCTGTACACAGGGATGTCTCCATCTCCTATTCATCCGCAGCGGTTGTAATCTAGGGAGCAAAACGATAAGCATTTGATCACTAGTCAACATTTCCAAAATGTACAGTGCATTGAAAGTTGTGACAGAAACAGTATGTTGTTGTATAGGGCAAAATGGTGCCTATGTGTGAGGGATGCAGTTAGTTGCCATGGCCTACCCCCCCCCCGAAATGGCACCCGCCTGTCCAGTATGGAGGGACATGTGGAAATGAGGTAATGCCGCTGACGTTGTGCGCCATTGTGAGAGGCGGTCGAGTACCGCTGTGCAGCTCCTCATTGGTTGCCAATGGGCCCTACAGGTTACAGTAGCCAATAGTGATGTACGCCGGCGGTGACGGTACGCACCGGCACGGACGTGACTGCCATTTCCTATCTGTTCTCTCACTTGCTACCAGACCTTCAACAGGAGAGGACCTACACTGCAAGTGCTGGTGTGACCTGTGTCTGGAAGCGACCATGGCTTGAGTCACTGGGGAAAGGGCCCCTGCCTTCACCACTGCGGAGTTGGAGAGACTGGTGGATGGGGTCCTACCCCAGTACCGAATGCTGTATGGGCCTCCAGATCAACAGGTGAGTACACTGTGAGTATGATGCATGGGGCATGAATGCATGGAGTGCTGTATGTGATGGCCTTGTGTAAGGGGGGCGGTGGTTGAGGGGTCCTGGGCAGTCTGCTGCATGTATGGTGGCCAATGTATGTGGGTAAGGGGATGGGAGGGATATGGTGGGCTATGAGTGTAACAGGCCGGACGGTGTGACTGATACCCTTTTTCTATGTGTATTTCCTCTGCAGGTCAGCGCCCATCAAAAGAAGGGTATATGGCGTGCCATCGCCAAGGAGGTGTGGACCCTGGGGGTCTATGGCAGATGGAGCATCCACTGTCGCAAACGGTGAGAGGACCTGGGACGCTGGGCACGGAAGATGGCGAGGCCCAGCTGGGGATGGCCTCCCAATGAGGAAGGGGTGCCCGTCGAACCCTGACCCCCCCTGATGGCCCCCATACTTGTGGTGGCATATCCAGGGCTGGATGGGTGCTTGAGGGCATTACAGCAACCACAAGGGGGTGAGTACAGTGCCCATCATTACAACTTACACTTGGTTGGGTGGTATCCGGGTGGGGGATGTGTGTCAGTGGGTGCCCCTTGGCCAGGCCTGACTTTGCAGCATTGGTCCCCTGGCGGCTAGGGTTCTGAAGGGATAATCTTGCTACCTAGCTCGTAGGCATCCACTACTGGTCAGGGCTGCATGGAACCCAGGTGTGCTGCATTTGGAGGTGTGTGCCCCTACTTATGCCTTGGTGGCTAGCCATATGACTGGCAGTGCAATGCATATTGCGTAGGCCTGTTCCCTCTGTGTGAGGGTGCTGTGTATGCCAACTGTGGTGTTGGTGCAGCCATTGACCCAGTGTATCCTTTGTCTCTTCCCCCTTTTTTAGGGTCGAGCCTGCTTTGCATGCGCTCGCGCATGCGTATAGCAGGGAGACTCTTTAGTATTTAGAAAAGGGCTCCGAGCCCTGTCAACTTTACGTCAGTGCTTTTTATTGGTTCGTGGGCTTCCCTAATTAAATCGGCTTGCTTTCATTAGTCGAAGGCACGCATAGGTCATGCCTTTTCCGGTGGCTAGCCCTCCTCGAGCGCAACGACCAAGTACAGAAAACATGCGAGGCTCGCTGTTTTCCATCGGGCTGGTGGACTTTTTTTTAAACTAATTTACGAGCCCGATCTCGCTTGGCAGAAGTCGAGCGCTTTACCTACTTGATTTCACTTTTTCGGGTTACGTGCATAAATGCACTTTTGCCCGATAGGTGAAAAGTCGGGTTAGGAGTTTACAAAGCGATCGGCTCTAACACGAGCAAACGCGAGACCCGATGCATTGTAAATGCTTGTTTGTTTTGTCATCCTGTCCTTATGTGCATTAGCATCATCTGGCGGAGGAGCAGAGGCACTGGCGACGGAGGGAGCTGCATCCCACAGGACCCAGGAACTGGATTCCACTGAAGCTGAGGGCACCAGTGGGACGGAGGGCGAGGGGAGCACCATGGCGGAGACTGGAGGGGACAGTTCAGACACAGATACCTCTTCCGATGGAAGCTCCCTGGTGGTGGTGGACACTACTGTAACCACCCCAGCTACACATACAGCCGCCGCCCCCGTATCAGCAACGCCCTTCCAGCAGCCCCTCACTGAGTTGCCTGTGCCCGCTTACACAGGAGGGTGGACATCTCTTTCGCTCCAGGCACCTCAGGTCCTGCCCCAGTTAGCCCTGCTGCCCTGAGTGAGGAGGCTATTGACCTGAGATCCATCTCTGTAGGGCAGTCAACCATTGTGAATGCCATCCAGGGGCTGGCTGCCCAGATGCAACAATCAAATGCATTCCTGGAGGGCATTCACATTGGATTGGCGTCACTACAGAGATCAATTCAGGCTCTGGCCTCCTCTCTGATGGCAGCCATTGTCCCTGTTTCTACCCTCCCCCTCCAACTTCCACTGCCCAGTCCCATTCCCCTCACCCCAACCTATCCCAGGCACACATACAGACGAGCATGCACACAAGACAACACCCAAAAGTGTCACAGGCAAACACAAGCAGCAAACTTCATCCCACAGGCACTCACACAAGCATCATCCAGTAGCAGACACAACAACATCCACTATTTCCACTGTCTACCCCCTTCCCCCTCCACAACCTCCCTCCCAACCATGTCCACACTCACACCTGCATGCACTACATCATCATCCACTACCAGCATCATCACCACACCAAGCAGAACACACATCTCACTGTCAGACACCTCCACAACATCCATGCACACGTCCCCTGTGTCCTCTCGCACTGTGTCTACCCCCCTCCTAAGGTACACAAACGCAAGCACTCAGACACCCAACAGTCATCCACCACACAACAGCAAATAGCGCCTGCACCTGCACCCAAATCCAGCAGCCAGACACCTCCAACAACCACTCCCTCATCCTCCACTCCCATTCCTTCTCCCTCTTCCCACACAACTGTCCTTAAAAAGCTTTTCCTGTCCACCGTTGACCTCTTCCCTCCCCCTTGTCCCCCGTCCTGCACGTATGGCCAGGGTATCACAAACCCAGCCAAGCACCTCAGCCACCCGCACCCATTTGTGGAGTAAAGGGATCCATGCCACATGTACTGAAGGGGAAGGAGCCTGCATCAGCCAGCAGCCGAAAGGGGAAGGAGCATGCCCCAGCAAGCAAGAATGGCAAGGAGCCTGCATCTGCCACCCGAAAGGCCAAGGAGCTTGCACCAGCAGGTAGGAAGAGCAAGGAGCCTGCACCAGGACCTGTGACAGAGCCCCCATCACCAACCATGGCTGTGCATCCATCCGAGGGTGCAGGGGATGAGCAGGAGCTTCCCCCCACCAGCAGCACCACCACTGTGCATCCGTTCAAGGGTGCAGGGGATGTGCAGGAGCCTACCCCCACCTGCAACACCACCACAGTGCACCCATCCGAGGGTGCAGTGGATGTGCAGGAGCCTCCCCTCACCAGCAGCACCACCACTGTGCATCCGTCCGAGGGTGCAGGGGATGAGCAGGGGCCTCCCCCCACCAGCAGCACCACCACTGTGCATCCGTTCAAGGGTGCAGGGGATGAGCAGGAGCCTCCCCCATCAGCAGCACCACCACTGTGCATCGTACAAGGGTGCAGGGGATGTGCAGGAGACTCCCCCCACCAGCAGCACCACCACTGTGCAGCTGTCACCGCCGGCGTATGCAATGTAATCCTGCCTCCATGGACTGCTGTGCGGCCTGCCCCCTTCAGAACCAGTGGGCAAGACACCCACTCTAAAGACTGTGGCCTTGCACTCCCCAGATCAAGCACAGGGCATGTTGCCCCCTCCAGAACCAGTGGGTAAGACACCCACATGAGAGACTGTGGCCCATCACTCCCCAGGATCAAGCACAGGGCATGTTGCCCCCTCCAGAACCAGTAGGTAAGACACCCACTCCAGAGACTGTGGCCTTGCACTCCCCAGGACCAAGCACAGGGCATGTTGCCCCCTCCAGAACCAGTTAATAAGACACCCACATGAGAGACTGTGGCCCATCACTCCCCAGAATCAAGCACAGGGCATGTTGCCCTTTCCAGAACTAGTGGGTAAGACACCCACTCCAGAGACTCTGGTCTTGCACTCCCCAGGATCAAGCACAGGGCATGTTGCCCCTCCAGAACCAGTGGGTAAGACACCCACTCCAGAGACTCTGGCCATGCACCCCCCAGGACAAAGAGAAATGGGCATATTGCCTCCTCCAGAACCAGTGGGTAAGACACCCACTCCAGAGACTGTGGCCTTGCACTCCCCAGGACCAAGCACAGGGCATTTTGCCCGCTCCAGAACCAGTGGGTAAGACACCCACCTGAGAGACTGTGGCCCATCACTCCCCAGGATCAATCACAGGGCATGGTGCCCCCTCCAGAACCAGTGGGTAAAACACCCACCTGAGAGACTGTGGCCTTGCACTCCCCAGGACCAAGGACAGAGCATGTTTCCCCCTCCAGAACCAGTGGTCTTGTTTAATTTCCCGGCTGAGGTGCTCCCCCGTCCACCGTCCCCCTGAGGTGCCTGCCTATTTACAAACTTATACCCCTGCAGTTCTCTCCGTGTTGAAGCAGGTGACAAGCGTGGCCTTGGACTCTGGCCTGTGGCCATGTGGCCCACGCAAATTGAGGACTGGGCTGTGTAACTTTTTCTGTAAATATTTATACATCTATTATCTTGCCTAACTTATTATTTATACTGTGTTGATCTTATTACATTCACTTTGGTAAATTATTTTTGTGCTTACATTATTTAGCCGAGTTATGGGGTCAAATTGTGTTTCTATTGCATCTGGTAGTGTGTATGGTGTGTGTGTGTGGGGTGTGTGTTGTGCGTGTGTGTGTGTCACTCTCTTTTTCCTCCCCCTCACTTGTGTGCTAGACGTCTGTACTCACTGTCGTCGTCTTCGCAGGCGTTGGTGTTGATGGTGGAGCAGAACATAGAATATCATCGGAAAAACATGCAGTTCGGGTTCCATGGTGGAGTGGTTCTTCCCTGTGTCTCCAATGGTGAGTCCTTTCACTTCTAAGGTCTGTTTCCGCCAGGCTTTTGATGTCATTGGTACTGCCCCGGAAATGGTGGCGGTTTGCAGGGTCTTAATATGGTGGGTGGAACATTGACTTCTGCCTGGCAATAGGCGGCTACCACCGCGATGGCTGTTGTTTCTGCCCTGGTGGTCGGTGTAGTACATTGGCACTCTTTCGGAGATCTTTCCGCCATGGTCATAATTTGGCGGTAGTTACTGACAGCCTGTTGGCGGTATTACTGTCACTTTATCACCGACTGTCAGGGTCGTAATGAGGGCCAATATGTCCTGGTCACCACTACCGGTTTAAGGAACTTCTCTACAAACTTTGATAAGGGTTCCTTGATAGAACCAATAGTGGACACTATGGGACGAAGGGGGGTGATCTACTTTATCTTTATGTGTTTTAGGAACTCCATAAATTTGGGGAGTTCTGGTCTGATGGGGCTTAAGGAACTCTTACTCCTGATCACAAATAAGCCCCTTCTCAAGGGCCACTTGACTTATTCTTTCAATTTTAGATCTTGTTCTTATTTCCCAGTTGCCCTTCCGTATACAGTAGTGTTCTGGAATATCAAGTGCATCTTTTATTTGTATCTTTCAGTATCAATCAGAACAATCCCCCCACCTTTATCACTTGGTTTAACTGTTATTTGTTTGTCTTTCTTTAGTCTAAGTAACGCCTCATATTCATTTTTGGACAAATTTTATTGGGGCATAGGTGTAGGTTTTAACATACTTTGAATGTTCTCGATAACTGCCTTTTCAACATTCTTTTCATTCTTCCTTTTAATAAGGTAAGTATTAAATGAGTCAAGTTCTTGGTTCACTTCTAATAGTTTTTTAGCTTCATCATGAGTGTCTTTCACTTTCAGTTCATCTTCCAGTGCATTAATTTCTTTTGTAACTAGTTCTACAATCTCTCTAGCTGTCTTCACTATCACAATCATCCAGTCCTGTGAGCATTGGTTTGATATCAGTGACCATTTTTCCAAGAATTGTTTGATCTCTACAAAGAGCCCTGGGACGTTCCTAACTCTCAATCCAGCCGGACTAACCCCAGCTCTAAGATACTCTAATATAAAATCTGCATGTAATTCAGTGCATTTAGCTTTTTTCTTTAGTTCCTCTAGCTTGAACCACTCATCTTTTAGTTGGCTAAAACATGTAGTCCCACTCACACCCATCCTGGGCTGCCCCAGGAGTTTGGATAGATCATCATCACTAAATCCAAAAGTTTTGATGCTGTCCATTTCACCGGTAAACCATGCTGCCACAGTGGCCAACAACAACCTAAACAGGGGAACTACACCTACAAGTTGTAGGAGTATTTCATCCCCATAGTCACTAGAAGTATTCAATCTAGATAGAAGAATCTCATAAGACCTCAATTACAAGGTCAGCCATAACAACTGACAAGAATTACTGTCAAAGATTTATAAAGGGACAGTATCCCGTTAGGGGTAACCATAAATGTTGTACATGTCAGGCTTGTGTTGGGGCTTGTGTTGGGGCTATTGTCTCTGATACTCTGATGTGGAGAAATAAAGAATTCAACTTAAAGATATGACCAATTGCAGAACCTCAAATATTGGTTACCTAATCTGTTGCCCATGTGGGAGAAATGGATTGTGAAATGAGAGTTTGAGTATCAGAACATAAATCCAACTTCTGAAATAAAAGAGAAGGAGCACCCCTTGTCCAACATTGGAAGTCTATGGGACATCTAGAATGAGATCTTACCTGGACCATATTTGAAAAGATCAAGATGATACAAGGAACTGATACTAGCAGGATTAGGAAAATGAGAGAGGATTTCTGGATCAGTACCCACTTGTAGAAATGGCTTAAACGAATACATACAATGGGAGAATGTGGTCCTTTAGTTGGCAGTAGAGGATAGGGAGAGAAATTGTGAAAATTTGGTATGTTCTAGTAAAATGTCATTTTCTTATATTCCGCCACTGAGCTGCAGTTAAGGACCTTCTTGTAAGTGTCCATCTAATTTGGTGAATAGGTCTCTTCCTATAATTAGGGTATCTTCTTCTTCTATTCTAGTGATATTACGTGGTACACTATTTAGTGTGAACATGTTTAATCTTAGGATCACTTCCCTAGATTCCTCTCCAAGATGGCGACCAGTGTACCCCATATATCCAGAGACATCGTCTCCTTTAAATGAGTAGCACCATTTTTGATGTTAGTGAGCGGACTATCACAATGCATGGGGCGCTTCCATTTTTAAATAGAACTACAGTGGTCTTAAACAGAAGGATTCATATTTTTACCTCATGGCTTGAGCCAACACCTCCTTTTTTCCCCCCAGAATTGGATATCAGACTAGGACTGTATATACTCTTTTAAGATGGTGGCCTCTTTCCTCCATCTAGTGAGAAAAGAGCCTACTTTTCAGATGAGTAACATCAGTTCCGGTCACGTGAGACAGAAGGTTTTGGCGCACGGGTATGCCGAGATCATAGCACTTAAAGCAAGGTTCTGATGGGACCGTGTTGCTATATTATTCATTTGCCGTAAGGCATTGTATCGCTGGCTGCAAGTCTCTAGGTAAGATACTGGATCATAGTCAATTAATTGTGGCGACATATACAGGGGGAGTGGAGATTCTATGCATGGTAGATTAGCTTTGCTTCTCGCTTGCTTTAAATCCTCTGTGAGATGGGCTACTGTTTATTGTGAGGTTTAACATGTACCTTATGCTATCTTTTTGATCTTGTTCGTAGGTCTATTGTAGCGTACCTATTCTTTATATCATCATCGCCAGACCCAGTGGTATCCTCCGTTATTGCCTGATCTGGAGGCTTGATTCATACAATTGATGTAGTACCTTGGGGGTTCACTCCATCCTAAGGTAGTTATGTATTCTCTGTGGGTATACAATACACCATGGTGAATTAACACTTGTGAGAAGCAACTAATATATTTGTGTTGGATCATTACCCCCTAGATCATCCTTACAACACTGGTCTTTAGTAACTTAATTGTGCCCCTTCACCTGTGTGCAATATTTACCTCACTGGAGAACTAAGTGTGTCTATGGAGGTTTGTAGAAGTACAGGAGGAATCTTTCTGGAAAGTATAGATATACAATCTGTTCTATGAACACTATGGTAGGCTATATTGTGGCCACAAATGATTAGGGGTATTGGTGTTGATTCGGTCAAATGAATTTCACTATATATACATTGTTAGTGCATGCATCTCACATTATGGCGGACTCTATTTGATTTTGGTTAGAGCTCTGCTTCTCTGTGATTCTACAACCTAATATAAATAGATATCAGTTTTAGGCCTCGTGAGCCCTATATGTATATAAAAGTGAGGTTTGTTTGCCTCTAGAATATTGCAGATTAATTGCTCAAAGTACGAAGAAACAGCGATCTACAAGACGTTCAAGCATTGTCCCCCATGAAGAGTTTGAAAATTGGAGTTGCCCTGATGAAGGTGGTTCCATGACGGGAGTGACACCGAAACGCGAGTCGGCATACTCAAGATTCTTTCAGTTATCTATATTGATCATTTGGGAAATATTTTGTCTGCACATGACTAGAACAAAATGGACTATCAATTGATTGTTGAGGCCATCTGATCCCTACAGTATACTGAAGCATAATAATTATATTGAGACCTTAGAGGTAATACATAGGGTGTAATATGATTAGGCCATTGGCTTTGAGTCTATTTGTATAATTAATTTTAATGGGTTTGTGTGTATGGTATGGAATGACTTGGTTTTAATTATTTTTTTATGGTGATGAGATCAGTATGTATCTATTTTAGAGGGGGGTTTGTGTTATCGCCTGTGGACAGTATTTATTGAGTTTTTTTCTGTTTCCTCTATAGAGATTTATGAAAATTGCTGATATCTATGGAATATAGAATTTAATTATGTTTACTTGGAATATAATAAAGAAGATTATATTTTGAAAAAAGAATGGTACATACGGGCTCGAGAGGCATTTATTGAGGTTGTAGGAAAGTCATTTATCCAATTATTTATGGGCTTGAAATAGGGTAGTTCATGGTTAATTTATTATTCCACAAAAACCACCTGCCAGGTTTTGAAAGTGTGGGATTATAGGTACCATTCTGAACCCAAGCATTAAGTTCTCCCTCTGTGAAATTCAGGAATGTTTGCCAATTGGTGAATTTGGCTGGTGTGGGGATACTGGGCCTAGTCATCTCTTTTATTTTTGCTAATCCTAGGCAGGATGTTTGTTGAACAGTGTCATTTAAAAATACAATTCAGACAGGATTAAGGCATGCTCTAAACAAAGCTTCCCTACCCTGAATTTGCCAATCTTGTGTTCCCTATACACCTTTCACATTGATAGTGCTCTTCCAGTATTCATAACCTTCAACAGCAAATCGGGAAACAAAGGAATCTGAATAGATTAATTTGATGTCAGTCAGCAAACTGTTACGTATTTTGGAAATAATATGACTGTATTTGTAGTATCATGCACATAAAAGTATGCAAATTTGTCTACATATGTTTTGAGGCTCCCCACATGTGTACAATGTTCCCACTGGTCGTAATTACATACTGATCTATCTCTAGTTGCTCGGTGCAGAAAGTAATGTCTCCAATTATTATGATAGAACATTTCCCCATAATTCACTGTGTTCATATATACATCATCGTTTTCAAATAGAGTGTAATCCTGCAGCTCAGCAAGCATAGAATCAACTGTTTGAATATCCCAGTCATCAGAAACAACATCAGGTGTAATTACATCAGTCATTGAAATGTTGAATATATATGGAATTTGGATAACCTCAGTAGGCCCTTAAATATTAAATGGAACTTTATCCCAAACAACCCAATCTGGAATTGGTATCGCTGAAATGTTCACAAGGGACAAGTCTTTTCGGAGCTTATGTGAGGAAAGACAGGGTGTTAAAACTTCATCCACCGGCTCTACAGAAGAGTGTTCAGGATGATAATGACCATTTATCAAGAGAAAGAAAACAGGCACAAAACCAATCCATAACAGATAGTGAAGCAATGCCAGAAATATCCACAGATAATACCATGGATAAACCAATTAGTTATTTGTAAGCCATATGTACAGCTTACGGGTCTTCAAAACAGTTTCAGTTGCAGATGAAGTTGTAGAAAAATCTTCAAGGTCGATGAAGTAACCAGAAGCAGTCTTTGCAAATACAGAAGCCTGTGCATTACTGGTGCATGACTCCACTTCACATAATAGGTGATGTTGTCAGTTTGTGTTGCACTGGAGTACAAAACAGCCACATCTTGGACAGTTTTTGTCAGTGAAGTGGTAGCAGGAATCAGCAGAAGCTCGTTTTCTGCCCTCACCATGCTCGAGGAGGCATTTGTAGCATTGTTGTATATGCTGGTATATCCAGAAGTGTTGTTATTTCTTCTTTGAAGAGGTATGTCCTGTTGGGTAGTGAGAGCGGACCAGGGACTACTCAATGGGCCTCTGGGTCTACTGTACAAGATCAACCACATGGTCAATTTGATGTTGTCGATGGATACAAATCTGTTCCCTTTGGAACCTGGCAGCAGTGGTAGAATGACAGTCCTGGTGCCTTGTATCCCCAGGACTGGAACCAGTTCCCTGCAAGATGGGCTAAATTCCTTCTTCACAGCAATCTTCTTACAAACCAGATCCCCAACTTTAGGAATCCAGCCTGTAGATGTTGTTGGGAAATCCCTTATTCGTAAGGTGGCAGTACTGCGGGATGAATTATCATCACAAAATTGTTTAAGCTCTTATCAGACAGTGAGACGTTCATTTAAGTCAAAAGGTGTGTCTATTGGCACCAAACCATGGCCATCTAGATCTGGGACATACATAGGTATCCCAAAGAGGACATCATAAGGGGTGCATCCACCCAAGGTCCGTCTTGGCAGATTTTTCAGTGCTCTCTGGACCCCATATAGGTGATGAAGCCAACTGCGACCTGAACCTAATACTCTAGCTGTTAAAGACTGCCTTATGTCTCGATTCCTCCTCTCTACAGTACTATTACCCTCAGGATGATATGGGTGAAGATTAATGGAGTTCAACACCCATCGTCCTCATGTTGTTCCTAAATGCCCTAGAAGCAAAAGCAGGGCCCTGGTCCAAGTGGAATACCGCAACCGCATATGGACCGATAAAGACCAGCAAGTCTTTTATAACAGTTTGAGCATCAGCCAACCACTGTAGCCATAACCACAGGAATTTAGAACATGAATCAACAGCGACTAAGATGTATTTTGCACCATCAGGTTGTAAGGGACCACAATGGTCCAAGAGCACACATTGTAGTGGCCTATTGGACACTAAGAGGGATGTCTGCAGTGGGCATTTCATGTTTGAGCCCTTCATTTGCTGGCAAATTTCACAGCAAGGGACATATTGCTTGGTCTGTTTGTATAGACCCGGCCACCAGGAGCATTTCTGTAAGAGTGATATTGTGGCAGCGACACCAGCATGAGCAGATGCGACACCCTCATGCACTGCTTTGATGAGATCTAATCTCTGATCTTGGTTAGGGATCACTCGATCTCCCACCCCAAAGGCAACAGTCGGTACAATGATATAGTAGGAATATTTTGTAGGGTGTGCTTTTGGAAGAGGCATGCCTTCAGCCAAAGCTTTCACGTCAGCCTGAATTTCATTATCCAGTCTTGTGTGAGAACGAATCACTGCAGCAACAGAAGCCATAGCTACTGTGGTTTTGGCTGCTGCATCAGCCAAAGTATTTCCAATAACGTGTACTCCTACATGCTGGTGGTCCAGTGTATAAACTACATGACCATGAGGTAGCTTATCCTTAAGATCAATCCCCCTCCCCCAGAGAGTTCTGTGTTTTATGGTGTTCCCCTGTGAGTCTCTGAACCCGTTCAACCGTCAATGATTGAGATAGTCACAGTAGGTCTGGATACAGTAGTACATATCACACACAATCAATGTGAGGTGTCTTGGATCCGTATGTTCCAGTGCCAGTATAAGAACTTTAAGTTCAGCTAACTGTGCTGTGCAGTCCCCCAGGGACTGGGTCTAGGTATTCTGAGGGTGGAAAACACCATCCTTCATCACTCCGCACAGGGCTGCGCAAGTGGCTGAGTATTGATGTTTTATACCTACAGCTGGTTGTGCTGAACCATCAGTGTAGATGACAGTGTGGTGTCTGTCAAGTGGCAAGATGTTAAGGGGTGCAGGGTACTCCTGTTCGTATTGAAGTAATTCTTGTGTTTGAAGTTTTGGGTCAAAGATGTAGTCAACATCAGTGGCAGTCAGGGAGGTTGCCCATTAAATCCAACGTGGATGCAATGCTTTAGCATTAGGAAGGCTTGCTTTGGTGACAGTCTCTAAGGCTGGCACCGGGGTAACAACAATAATGAATTTTCCTTAGGCAAGTGGCCTATCCTTGATGACAGTCATCTATACAGCAGTCAGAATTTTTTCTGTGGGTGAAAAGCGTTGTTCTGCATTGGAATACAAATGTGATTTGTATGCTATGGGCACCATGTCGCCCTCACTAAAGATGACATAGGTGAACCCAATGGCACCAGCAATTATTCTGATGACCAAATTTGTTTTGTTGTCACTTGTTTTGCTTCTTGCATGTCTTGCTGCAATCCTCTAAGGATGCACATGTGTTCAACTGTCCAGTGCCTCTCTGAGAAGTCTGGGTGAATTAAATCATAGAGTGATTTAATACGTTGTGCATAATCTGGAACATAAGTTCTGCCAAGTAAAGACTGCAGTTTCTTGATAGTGTTTGGGAGTTGAAGTTGAGTACATTTTTCTAAAAAGTGTGAGGCCTGGCTCTTGCTCTTGTTTAATAGCTCGTATCCAAGGAACAATATACTAAGAAAAGCCATCTTCGTTTTCTTAAAATTGAATTTATAGCCAAGGGCTGCAAATCCTAGAACGATCCGATCGACCATGGCAAGATGGACTTTGAGGTTGTCATCTGTAAGATAGATGCAATCCACATAGGGCAATGCCTCTGGGTCAATATCATACAATATTGATGTTACATGGGCAGAACATAACGCTGTGCTGTTCTTATAGCCCTGAGGCAACTGGCAAAAGCATTTTTGTGAGCCAAATGAGAATGCACCCAGTTCCTGAATTTCATGCACTAAGTTTTGGCTGAAAAAACAGTTGGAAATATCCAAGGTTGTTTTGTATTTATGCACTATGTTGTTAATTAGTGCAGTGCTGGGTGTATTTTGTAGTGCGTATGTGCATGTATAGTTGTTTAGGTGTCTGACATATAAGACTATTCTGTATGAATGGTCTGGTTTTGCAACAGGGTTATTCATTGCAGAGACTCAGGGTTCTACTACACCTTGGTACTGAATCTGAGTGAGGATATCTCTCACTGGAGCATTAGCCTTGTGTTTAACAGGATATTGGGGCTGAGGCTGGGGTGTAGGCCTGATCGGTATTACATGGTAGGGGGTATCCTTATCCCAGCCTACTTAGTTGCGGTATAGAGTGGGTGCCTGCGCTAAAGCCCAGCCAACAGCAAAGGCTTCTTTTACCCCTTCCGGAACAAGATCAGAGAAAGAAGGCAAAATGACATCTTTCCTATGTGGGAGCTTCCAGATGTGTTCAAGTGGCCAGTTTCTTTCTACCAATAGGATATCACAATTAAGTTCATGCCAAAAAATTAAACTAATTATGCATTCTATGTCTCCCTCAATCTGGATATTTAAATCATAAACCCCTTTGGGTGGGAGAATGCGCCCGTCCGCAGTCTTGGCTGCAAGAAAGTCGTTAGTTGCTGTCGCATCCTGATAATCTTTCAGATTCTGGTGCCATATCATGATTCATGCCGTGCTGTCCAGCAGGATCACTGCGCACGTCTTGTTCTTGAGCACTGTCCTCAAGTTTGCTGGCATGTTTAATTGAAATTGCTGCCACCTTTTTTTTTAATTGTGGGTTTTGTTGTTGGGGTTTGTCTTCTTTCTTGTCTGAAGACTGCTGTAATTCATTCTTCTGTTTCACGTAGTCAGGACATTGGTCTGACCGACCCACTCTCTCATTACGTCTATCCGGTGTGTCCTGAAAGGAAAGAGAAGGATGTGAATCAGCATGTCTGTCAGGAGTCTTTAAACTTTCTCTATTTCTGAGATTTCATCTCTTTTCGGAGCTCTCTGGATGCAGAGATTCTGCTCTCTGACTTCACCTGTCTTTATTTTGTTTTTGTTTATCCCAGTGTTTTTTTAGAACCTTCTTGTGCTTGTTTAGTACCTTCCTTAGGGGTGGTACTCTGAATTTAAGGTTTTTTCAGCTTGACTCCCAAACTATCCTGTCCTACACTTGAATAGGTCTCGGAAATAATTTTCGGTAGTTGCCGCTCCTGTTCCAATTGTGTAATCTCCTTGGGCCGCTGGCGTATAGTCAACGCTACTACTTCCCCTTTAATGTTACTGAGTATCATTGAGGCGACTGTGTTGAAATTACACATTAGTTTCATCCCAAGTCCAGGGCTGGAGCAGTCCTCTGCTCATTTTGAATTTATTTGAACACTTCTGTGTCAGGGTACCATGCATGGTAGTGTAAACTGCAGTGAAGACTGCAGTGCATTCGTCCACTGAGGGAACCATTCCAAATGGAAAGCACATTGTGCGAATTCTATGTTTACCTTAGGGTCCCGTATGGGGAAACACTGCTTCTAGCTGGTTAGTTTTTTGTGCTGTCCAGAACTGTATCTTTCTACGTTCCGTGGACGTTTTGCTCATGATAGAATGTACTGTTTGTGGGTTAATCCCAGTAACGGCCAATTGGTGATCAGCTGGTGCAGCCCGTGCTGGGGCGGTATTCAAGATCTGCATAGCGAATTGTACTAGTCGTTTATAGAGTGGTACTAGCTCATTACAAAGTGTGTGTACATCATCTATTTG
The DNA here is from genome assembly GCF_031143425.1 of Pleurodeles waltl. Taxonomy (NCBI): domain Eukaryota; kingdom Metazoa; phylum Chordata; class Amphibia; order Caudata; family Salamandridae; genus Pleurodeles; species Pleurodeles waltl. Next base: position 210,085,842 of record NC_090445.1, on the reverse strand, counting down.
CATAGCCTGTACGCCAGAATGTGAGGTGTATGTGGCAAACATGGGCCACGTTTGTTTTTCATTACTTAAGGGTCCTAATCTCACAGGTTGTATTACATGTGGTAGGGTGCCATTGAACCAATTTTGATGTTCTTGATAGGAAAGCAGTATTTCTAAATACCGATAAGCTTGGTACCGCTGCAGTACATTCGCTACTTTGTATGTGTGAAATGTATGTGTTCTGTCATCCTTTTCAGGAAAGGTGACCCAGGAGTAGAATGTTTCTGTTTGGTAATCTTCGTGAGCTTCCACAATAAATGTGACATCCCAGCCCTCATACTCATCTGTTAAGCCATGGGCTTTTAGATGTTGTGTTAATGCGTGTCTGACATTTTCTGAAATGTCTATGGCTTTAGCCATGTTGAGTAAAGTGTGCAGAGTTGGAACACCAAATGGGAAGAAATCATTTTAGAGAGTTCAAGCTTGAACAACCTACAGCCTAGTTAGGTGCTCCTTCTTCAGCTGAGGAGGATTATTCCTAAGACCACAGACGTCTCTGTATAATGGTACTTAGGGTACCTGCTGGTACCTGCTGTGGGTGAGACAGAGATACTCAGGGTATCCTTAAATTAGTTCCAAAACACCATCGTTGGTGGCACCAAGTCGTAGTTGAACTCTCGCTCCTAGGCGAGACTGCTGGCTTAGGGATGATAGCACTTTTGTTTATAGGTAACTAAGCCACTCCTACAACAAGTCACAAATGTCACCCCAACCATCCTGGCTCACAAGCAGTACCTCACCAAAAAGCCAAACAGTAAAAGGTGATTTCTGGCGAATGCGGTCGCAAAACAATTGCAGTTAGCACCAATTTCAAATTGGTGCTAACCCATTCACAAAAGGGAAGGGGGTCTCAAGGGGACCCCTTCTCCTTTGTGAATGCATGCGAAAAAAAAAATTCAGAGCAGGCAGTGGTCCCATGTACCACTGCCTGCTCTGAAAAAATGAAAAGAAAACGTTTCATTTTTGTTTTTGAACTGCATCTTGTTTTCCTTTATGGAAAAAGGCCTGCATTTTTTTTAAAAACTGCTTTATTTAAAACCAGTCACAGACATGGTGGTCTGCTGACACCAGAAGGCCACCATCCCTGTGAGGGCGGCCATTCCCAATGGGGTCGCAAATTACAACCTACCTCATGAATATTCATGAGGTAGGTCATTTGCGACCCCATTGGGAATCGCAAACAGTGTAAAGTACACTGTTGTACATCTGGTTTTGCCACTCGCAAATTGCAAGTCGCTAAGACTTGCAGTTTGCTAGTTGCAAAACCGGATCTTTGTACATGTGGCCCCTAATCTCTAACCTAATGAGGTTAGGTACGATAAATTTAATCTGCCAGTACCATGTCCATGAGAAGTGCCCACCAACCCTCGTTACCTTGGAATGAGGTCTCTAGGTCAGACTCCGTGGTGACATGAGGGCTGAGTCCTGCAGCAAGGTGGCGTGCAGCATAGATGGCATATCCCTCTGATAACCATCATATAGGACCAATGATGCAGGTGTATTCCCAAACAATTGATATGGAGGCAGACCTGTGGCGGCAATTATGTAAAGAATTCCTAACAAGTGTACATTATGTTCCTGTCACATGTAAATGAGAAAGGAACATGATGTGAATACCTAAGTACATCACTTGATTATGACGCCTTCACAGATTGGCACTGATAATGCAAATCAAAACATTTTTATAATTATAAACATTGGCAGCCATCTTTAAAGAAATAATAAAATAAATGGGTAATAACAGAGCAAGCTAAGTAGGTTAAAAGTCTCTTGGTGGCATGGGCACAGGGCTGCTTTGGGTTCACTACAATATTGGTCTAATGTACATCCTGCCTTTTCCCACTTTTTCTTCTTATCTTCTGACATCTCATTGTGTACAGCTATTAACTCATCAAGTGTTTGCACTGATACACAAGTAAAGGGATTTACATTTTCTACAGATTCTGAATTGTTATTTGTTTCCATTGGCCATTTAGTACCCGTTGTAGCACAATATATAGCAACTGCACCAGCGAATTTGTTATCAATTGTATTAATTTCACCACCATGTCTATGGGCTACATGTTTTACAACTGCCATTTCCTTTAGAAATTTTAAAGCACAGGTCAAATCAGGAATGTGTGGTTCGTTTTGAAACTCTACTGTGACCACAAGTCGCCAAAATCATGCACCACTCCAACACAATACTGACTATCAATGTAGATTGTACTGGCAATGCAGCAAGCTCTACTAATGACAGTCAGTTCACCCACATGTCCCAAATTACAATGTACAAGTATGATGCCTCAATAATATGTCAATGTGCAAGCTGCATATGGTGCTCGTAAGCTTCCCTTGATGTCTCTCAAACATGAGCCATCAATGATTAAAAACAAATCTGCCAAATCAAGTGATACACCCTGAATATCAGGCCTTGCTGTGGTGTATAATTCTGTTACATCAATGCAATCATGATCATCATTCACCCTCATCATTACCTTCATTCCTTGGCAATGGTAAAAAGCACCTGGCTTGAGTATTTCATATCTATGATTGATACCTTTTGAACTGCTAATTTCAGTTCCTCATGTTTAGTCAATCTGCTGTTTGTCAGATGCTGTGTTCTCCGACAAGTTAAGTGTCTCCACTGAATCAGGATCTGACAATATTAAAGTCTGATCCATAACAGTTAATTCACTCAAATCAGTGTCAATGACTGTCACAGCTACCGATTTCATACATCTAGGCAATGCAGTAGCAACTGCATCGAGGTTACCAGGAAAGTGAACATTTCCATGCTGTTGTGCAAGAACAGATAGTGAGCACCCTCCTTTATCACAATAGAATAAATAAAACTCTTTAATCAGGCATTCCTAAAAAGGATGCCTTTCATAAAGTGTGCCTTAGCTCCCGGAAGGCTTGCATGCATTTTGCCATTCCAGGGTACCGGATCTATGACATCATTATGAGTCAATCTCTGAAATGGTTTGGCAATCAAAGAAATGTTGGAAAGCAACTGACGACTGTAGCCAAACTTTCCTAGAAATATCCTTGGACACCTTCCTCACATCTTTCTGAATCAGAAGTCATAAATAAGTGACTTGTGTCTGACGATACAATAACTTTGTAGGAAAAGCCTTATGCCCATTATTAGGTGAATCATTCAAAATTGCAGTGGTGACCAACAGCCCGCTTTTATTTTTTCAGCAATCATCAAATCATCAATGTATTCCACCAAAACAAACTCATTTGATAACATAAGAATTCCAAATCCCTTTTAAGTAGTTGGGAGAAAATTGAAGGAGATTCTGTATACCTCTATGGGATCCCAGTCCAAACAAAGACTTTGGGCCCGATTTAGATTTCAGCGGACGGGTTACTCCGTCACAACAGTGACGGATATCCCAACCACCAAAATATAAATCCCATTATTTCCTACCAGATTTATCCGGTATATCCATGACAGTTGTGAGGGAGTAACCCATCTGCTGACATCTAAATCAGGCCCTTTATCTCTGAATCTGAAAGAAAAAAGATATTGGCTAGCCTCATGAAAAGGAACTGAGAAAAATGTGTAACATAAATTGGTCACTGTGAAGAACTCTACATCTGCTGTAATCTGAACAAAATCACTGCTGGATTTGGTACCACAGGATAACATGGGACTGCTATCTCTTTGATTTTTCTCAAATCTTGAACTATTCTCCATTTCCCAGGAGGTGTTTGCAAAGTATAGGTGAATTACATGCGTTCCCCAAAACCTATTTTAGAATGCCTTCCTCTATCTTCTTTTCAATCACAGATGCAATCTTTGCCTCAGCTTCACAAGAAAGTCTATATTGGGGAATGTGTGGATACGCTTCATTTGGTTTCATAATAATTTGCACTGGCTTTGCAATTGTTATGAGTCCAGCATCTATTCCACTAAAGTCCCAAATCTTCCATTTCACTGTGTCTTAAATCTGGAGGCGTGCCATTATCTGTAAGAACCAGTAATATACTTGTTCTCACTTCTTGTGATTTCATCTTGAAGCCAAGATCAGGATCTTTTATTTAACTGTAACCACCATCTGGTGTACAATACATTACACAATTCAATTTACAAAAAAGGTCATGATCCAACAGATTTACTGGACTGGTTTCACTAATCATGAATTCATGTTGTTTTATGGCTGAACATATTTTTACTGGAACATTTGCTGATAACTTGTTAACCACTTTTTTATTTGAAATGCACACTACTTGGACTTCTTTTCCCAAAAGGGGTAGGTTAGGAACTTACGCCAGTTTAATTGCTGCTCTGGTAGTACCATTATCAACCAAAGATAATATGAGACGGCCAATAACTTCTCCTCCTACAAATGGATCACTCTGGGCTATCTCTAAAACTGCACCAAGGATACACTCCTCCACTCTCAGCCACCGTCATTGTCGCTTAGTCCTTGCGAAACTCTGAAGGTAGCTGCAAATTGTGGAAACAAATCATTAATCACTGATTTTCTCGCATGAGGTTGATCTGCATTTTGCTGAAAGTGGAAATTCGGTGAACAATTCATTATATTATTCTGCGTCAGTGATGTAAGACGCGCCAGATCAAAATGCATAGTTCTGTAAAACGGCCTGGCATTCTGCATATTCTATATTGGGGCTGGTCCACAAACCACCACTCAACTAATTAGCCTTCTAATTGACACTAATTAACATTAATTAGCCATTGCCCATGTTCCTCCCCTAATGAATTAAGGAGGGTTGATGGGCAAGGAAGAGGTGCACCCACTTGTCCTGAACAGCTAGGCTTATTGCCTTGCGATTTTGCCAAAGTTAAAAACCTAATATTCTTGTTCAAGAAAACAATGACATAAGGAGGACCAGGTTAATTCAGTAGTATCTGCCTGCTACTACCAGATGAGGCTCCTTAAGAGGACCCTCCCTTTCATACCTCAGCACCTGCAAGTCCTGGTGATGGGAGCAAAGAGATGTTTTCAACTCAATTATGCAGTTGTTAGTTATTTATGACCTTCTTTCTGGGATGTAAAGAAATTAAAGTTCTACAGAATATGGCAGTTGCTTTAAGCTAAGCAATTTTGACCATTTATTGCATTTCCATTATCAACTGCACTGACTGCTTGCGGCAGATGATTGAATTTAAAACGTTATGTTTTGCTCACAATTATTCAATGGCCTTGGTTCTAGATGTATTTGCTCCAGACTTTTTTGGTAAAACCCATCTTGCCATTTGTGGTCTGGTGCTCTTCCTTTGCTAAAAGTTACTTAACTTCGGTATGCTCAGCTCAAAGGCAGACCTGTGTCTGTCCTGTTTGTGCAGCTCTGTAATTGTTTACCAATTAGCGTTTGACAGATCGTTCCACAAAGTTATAAATATGCCTCTCTTTCATTGGTTAGTCTCTTGATGTACCTTCTTCAGTCCCAGGTCCAATATGCCTTTTGCCTTACATGCAATTACAATTACTTTCACTCACTCACTCATTCACTCACTTGGGGGGGGGAGAGGAGAGGCGTAAGGAGGAAAAATAAGACCACCCCCAGATTCAATACAGCTGAAAAGATCCCAATCACTTTTTTGTCAATCATCTAACATCTTTGGTGCCGCCCTGCTTCACAGCAATAGGCAGAATGCTTTCCCTACATTTGCACCACTAGCCCAACATAACTAAAGATGCATGGTTCCCCTTAGTGGCAAATGAGGCCTATGCTGTACACTTCTCCCATAACCAGGCCATCTCGGCTACAGGTGGCATCCCAGGAGGTTTTGCAGAAGGTAGAGAGTCTGCTCTAGTAAGAACAATTAAACTAGTTCCAACCCCAGAATGGGGAAAATGATACTTCTCCCATTATATGCTTGTATTGAGAAAAGAATGGTGACTCAACTCCATCCTGGATCTTTACACTCTAAATTAGCCCCCCCACTACCCATACCGTGCAAATAGTTCTAACTCTGCCAATGGCTTTAGCAGCTGTACAGAATGACTGCTGGAGTTGCTCACTGGACCTTCAGGATTACTGCTATCAGGTGCCCCTTATGGAGAAGCACAGGAAGCACCTTTTCTGTGGGATACCAACACTACTAGTACAGGGTGTCATGGCTCCGTCTCAGTGCCACCCCACTGAAACTCCTGGCATTGGTCACAGTATTTCTACACCACCAGTGGTGGCATGGCATTACCAAAATGATAGTCTTATTTGAGTGGCTGAAAGTCTATACTAGCTCTGGCTTTGGCAACTCTCTTCAAACTCAGGCTGTCAGTGAACTACCCAAAATACTATCAACACATCCAAAAGGATTCAATTCAATGAGGCAATTCTGGACTGCAGCCTAGCGAATTATTCAGAAAGATTTACAACCATCAACTGAGCATTTCTTGACCAAGAGACCAGTGTCAGCTCGATCATTACAGTGGTTCTGGGACCTCAAACATCCTGCATCTGAGTGGTAGCATATAAGCTCTACATATGCAACTAGAGCATTTGGATTAGCTGAAAGATGAGCAGTTGAAATTTGTCCCAGTCCAGCCATCTTTTGTGATTAGGGAATGCTCATAACCTCCTGTTGGGATGCCTTTTCCATCTACCCCTTCCTACAGATTTAGAGAATCAGGAGTTACCACAGAGCTAGCTTTAATAATTTTAAAGAATATTCTTGGGACTGGGCAGTTTAGTTCACAAGAACAATAAGGTACGGGGCTACAGGCTTAACCATGAGGCATGGCAAGCTTTACCCAGTCCATCGTCTTCTCAGAGGCCAGAAGTCAGATATTGGTTGCAGTAGATGAGGAGATGGTGACAGTGGATTTACATTATGGTTGTAGTTGGGTAAGACACAGGAAGGGGAGGCACTAGGGGGCTAAGGAAAGGAGAGTGCCATAGCGACAAAGAATTACAGACCAGAGTTATGAGGTAGAACCAATGGCAGCTGGAGGCAAACATATTTTGTGCTCCAGCATGGCAATGATTACATGAACATAGCAAATTACTGAACCATGCTGCAGCATCAAGCTTTGCCATGATACCAATTCAGCAACAGCAGGACTAATATAAAGGAAGGTCTTCAGAGTTTAGTTGATGTGCTACTAGACATCAAAGCTTAAAATAAGTCTAGACCTTGCAAGGAAATAGGCCACCAAAGCAACTTTCAGTTATCTTCTGTCATGGCCATTAGCCACCTCAGATGTGTCCATAGTGCCAGGTACTTTAGGTAGGAGGTTTTAACTGCTCCTGTCCAGGCATTTCTGTCAGCTGGTTGAACCATTGCCGAACTAGAATATAAATAAGTGAGGAACTGTGATTTTGTAATGGACACTGAGTGACTAAGCTGGATAAATGAGACTTTTCAATGAGGATGGTAATGGCAACTTCTGACATCTCTCACTATCAGGAGACTCCACAGTTCCTATGTTGGGAGTATGAAGCCTGAGGGCTTTACAAACTCCTAGTGGGCTATTTAAACTTTGGCAGGCTCTCCAGAACAAGCACTTTGTCCACTGCCAGCAGTTCCACGTTCTTCTCTGGAGAGATAGGCAACTTAGACTGTAGGATGGATGGATCTAGCCTGTCTCAGGCACCTCCGTCTCTCTGGAAGGAAGCATTCACTGAGAGATCTCGTCTTCTCTTGAGGCCACCATGGTGGCACTATGAGATTTCTGACCCCTATCTCTAAGGCCATTCCCCACTAGGCAACCTATACTGAGGCCAACAAGGATTTGTCACCATGCCATGCATCTCCTGCTCCACAAAGGCAATCTGGTACTTGAAACCCCCATCATTTATGGTGACTCTCGTGACAGAAGGCTCTAGGAATAATCTGGGGAGAATCTACTGCATATGCATCACCTAGAGCATCCATTTTGTGCATGCTGTTCAACTGGGTGCCATCTACCAACAAGGCTGTGGGTAATTGTCAGTACTCAGGGCATGAAACAGGCAGTATGAGAGAGGAAGCCGTCTGGGTTACATTTTCGAAATCCTTCAATACACAGTGGTAGGAGTTGGATATTAAACTGCTAATTTATGGGGATTCACCTACTTCTGGGTGGGGTGTTCACTTCCGGATTCACAGTGGCTGTGCAATTTTTCAAACACTGTAGCCCTATAGCCAAGGGTCTCGCAGCAATTCTTGGTTAGTTTCTCTAATGCAAATTAGTTCATTACCTAGCTCTCCGTTCCTCCACTTTTGTTATTTTGTCTCCCTTCAGTTCTCTCATGTTCACTTGTAAACTATTCAGCAACTACTGCTCCGCCATTGTGTTTGTCTGTGCTGGGTGCTGTACCACCAAGCCTCTGGTTTACCCCTCCTTGGTGTCCTGGAGTTCTTCCCCAGTTCGCGGTGGATACTAGGGACACATCATAGAGCCATTTAATTTGGAGTTTGGTAAGTTGCTTAAATTGCCATTCTATTGATGTGTCATTGTTTCTTATCTCTCGTTCCAACCTTCTGCTCCCTTTTCCCTTTCTGTGGTACTGCTGATTCCAGAGAGACGATGCCAGAAGATCTTGTGACTGAACCGTTCACACTAGTGACTGGCTTTTGAGTCTCTCTCCCCCCTTTTGCTCTTGCTTCTCTTTGGGTTCTACTATTGTTACCCGCTACATTGAGGAACGAGGGATTCGCTTAGGATGAGTGCCCAAGGAATGCATGGGCATAGGAACTGTGAGGGACACAAAGGTGATTTCTAAGCAGGAGAGACAGGACTGAAGGCCAGACTGGTTTTATTGTTTTTCCTTATGCCATGAAGTAAAAGAAAATTGAGACACTGGTCTCTGAGGTTTATTTATGTTTATTGAGACTTCATCGTCCATACAAACAACCAATGAAAGATAAATATAACCGTTCAGTTAGAACTACATAGACTAATATCTTCATAGGAACAACCAATAAAATTAGGAGTTTTATTAGTTTTATAAATAGGTACAATATACCTCCATATAGCCATCGTCCACAAAGCCACCCTCGAAGTCAATACCACCCCGGACGACTCCTTCAGCGCCGCCAAACTCCTTCACTTCAAAATCCGCACCGACCCCAACACAACTCCTAAATATTAATATGAAGGTACCTTCTCCAAGATTCAGGCACATGGTTGCCAAAGGTATGACCCTATCTGTTGACCTAATTGTATAGCTTCCATCTTTCTAATAGATGTACTATAGCTGTTGGATGCATTTAGCTGCCTCTACAGGCCTACAGAAGTATGATCTAGTATCAATAAATTGTAACTTATTCATCCTTTCAATCCCTAAAGATTTACACACAAACCAGAGGAAAATTAATAGAGCCAAAACACAGCCTTGTTTCAGCCCATTATTGATTGAAATCCTCCCTGTCTTTTCTCTCTGAGATCCAATATAGCTCTGAGCCCAGTTATAAGTGTAAAAAGCTATCAAGGGGTAAGTGACCCATTAGGTTGTCCCATTTATAGCATTTTCCACCATGACAACCTTCTGATTACCAGGTCGAAGGCATATTTAAAATCCATGTAACAGCTGTTTCTACGCCTGCTGTATGTTACTTTGCACACAATGTAGACTGGGGTTTTTATTCTAGCTTATGCATGTCCATCCACTGCAGCCCTGTTGGTGAGTACTGTACTGTAGCCAGTAGCCTGGACTTTCCATAATTAATTAACTAAACATATAGGGAATTATTAGGGAATGATAAAGCCACTGTTTCTTACTGTTTGAGAATGAGGACCTTCCACATTAATTTGATTGACTCAAACACACTTTTACATAGTTTTTTAATCTGAATTTCTTTCTCCATTTCTGATAATCTGAATAAAAACAATTACTTTTATTTTTAATTAATAAACTATAGAGAATAACTGAAAATAAGGCGCATATATGAGATAATGTAAACTAAAAGGCATGCGTTGCATAGTAATAAAATATAAACTAACCTAAGGTCCAAGACATAGAACGACCCCTCTCGACACATCAGAGCCTCCTCCCCACTTCCTGAGTTCGGCAAGAAGCTGAAGGCCTGGCTCTTCATATGAGCATCTTAGGACCACACACCTCCACATCTTGCCAAAGCGCCTGGTACCCTCTCATGTGATTAGTGTGCTATACAAGTTAACATAACATAACAACTCAAGGGTCGAAGTGTAATAATAAATTGCAGTTGAAAAATTCTGTTTCACCAAAAACATTTAGCTCATCTAGTAATGACAGACTTACTAACTTAAGAACAAAAAAGAATACTTGGAGAAACATTGGAAACCAATTGTGTTAGAAAAATGTTGTAAATGTGCCTATTTCTTTGGCTACATTTAGAAAATTTGGTCATTTACTGAACAAGTCAGGAGACGCAGACTGAAATGCAACTTCTCCATTTGATCACATTGTGTTATCTTGGGCAAATCATTTTGGGTTTAATTTATGGTTTGGCAAATGAGCCTAATATGGGGTTTGTCTTTTTGACCAAATCCCCTTGCCATGTTTCACAAAGCAGATAGTGCTGACCAGTCCACCATGACATGGCCTCATGATGGACAATTGTTATTTTTGTATTTTTCCAAAGACAGACCCACAAAGTGACTGTTTGTTTTTGGTAAACCATGTACTTCTGCCTACTTGATCTTATAGTCAGTAAGGCCATATGCACCTTTCCAGTAGTATGATTCCTAGAGAAAACAGCTTTAAACTCTGTTATAAAGTTCATGTGATCTTGAAGTCATGAGGTGATAAAATCAAGGGTGTTACCCAATTAAGTGCATCCTTAGTTAGAAAGCATAAAATAAATTAAACCTGTGTTGTAATCATTTGAAACTGTACTACCCCGTCCAAATAACATAACTAACCCGCCCCTTGTTCCAGACTCGTTGTTCAGCACGTTTCCCACCATGCAATAAGCCAAATGTACCTGTAGTAATGAGTGGCACTGTGGTAGGACCACAAAGTGCACATGTTACTGAATCCTCTGTCAAGGAGGTGGGAGACATCACAGGAAAAAATGGATTTGGTTCTCCCTTCAAGGGGAAGGCATCGCACAACTCTGCACATTATTGCAGATTATTAATTCCATCTAACAAATGTGATCATTCTGCTCCTGCAGTTTGTCATTTTACCTGGCTTTCTTCTACAGTTTGAGTTAAGGATGCCAAGTGAGTACTATATGGATCCATGACCTCGCAAACTAGTGTAACCAATTCTGGATCCTAACACTCCAGGGTAATAATGCAGGTAGAGGCACCAAACCTTTAGGGGCTCCCAGGCCTTCAAGGGCTTTCTCACCGTTCAGGGGTCCCCATTCAGCCCAAGACCAATGAATATATGTGAGATAAGAGAGACTCAGGGGCCTCTTTTTATATTCTGCAGGAGGGCCCATCATTTTGTGTTACTCCACTGATCCCAATAAATAACAGGGTCTGGGAATGGATCAGAGATAAACAGGAAATATGGGATGGGTAAGGAAGAAATCCAGCATTTGATGTGTCATGGCTGATGGACCGATTGCTGCATCAGGAAGATGGGCTAGAGGTCTCACTTACCACTCTGTGGGTTTCATGTGCCTGGAGGTGGTGGCACCTGGTGTCTTCCATCAAGGGACAGTCAACGATCATTGCAGAGTGCTGGTTCTATGTGAATTGAAATGACATGCTAATGGAGGAAGCCTTGCACAGGAGCGCACTAGAGATGATTCCCAATAGCAAACTTTTGCGTATGCCAGAGAGACAGTGGCCATCCACAAGTATTGCCTAGAACTTTCTTTGAGGTTGATGGCGTCCTCACTGGGCTATTGTGGTACAGTGTTGCTGCAGTCAGGCCTTGTAACTTGGATACTGAATTACCTTTTAAAGAGACTTGTTTGTATCAACTATTGGAAGAGAAGTAATCTGAACGCCTATTGTTAACTAATACAAACTTTGAACTTGAACTAATTTTGAACAATTGAAACTGGGGTTTCATTTAATTTGGAGTTAAAGTGAACACTTTAAAATTCTATAGTTGATACAAACTTCATACTTAAACTAATTCCAAATTATTGGAACTGGATTTAATCTACGAGGAGTGTAGTGAATTCTCTAAAGTCATGTTGTAGGGGGGAACAAACTTGAATTACTCTTAAACACTTAGGGGGTGATTCTGACCTTGGCGGTCTTTTCGCAAGACCGCCGAGTTACCGCCGCGGTAAAGACCGCCGACCGCGGCGGTATGCCGCGGCGCGTATTCCGACCGCTGGGAGAGTTCCGCCGGAAAACCGCCAGCAGCCACACTGGCGGTCGGCGGGAAAGTGGAGACTGGTCAACCTCCACCGCCACGCCAGCAGAACACCGCCCACAGAATTACGACCCACATTTCTGTGTGGCGGTCTTCTGTTGGCGGTCTTCTGTTGGCGGTCACGTCCCTATGGCTCCCGTCGCCTCCCGGAGGACCAACGCAAGGTAAGTTGATCGTCCGTGAGGGGAGGGGGTGGGGGGGGTGTTGTGTGATGTGTGCGTGCATGGGGGTGTGTAGAGGGGGTGTGTGAGTGCGTGCATGCGGGCGGGGGGTGCTGCTGTGCCTATGGGCAATGTGTGTAGTTCGGCAGGTGCGCATGTTGGCATGTATGTGTGCGGGTATGTGCCCCCGTTGTGTATGTGTGTGTGTAGGGGGTGTGCATATGTGCATGTTGGGGGTGCGTGCATGTCGGGGTGCGTGTATGTGCATGTCGGGGTGGGGGGGGCAGGGGGTTTGTAACATCTCTGGGGGGTGGCAGGGGGTGTGGGGTGGGGACTCGTGGGGGGTAGTGGGGGGTGGGGGAGACCCCTATCAGTGCCAGGGATGGAATTCCCTGGCCCCGATAGTGCTTACCGCCATGGTTCGCATGGCGGTTCCCGACCGCCAAAAACCGCGGCGGTAAGCAGGGTCATGATGCGGTTGGCGGTCTTGGGTCGACCGCCAGGCCGGAGTGCGCAAACTCCAGCCCGGCGGTCATGACCGCCGTGGCGGTCGGAGTGGGAAAGTGGCGGTCGATCGCGGCGGTGACCGCCGCGGTCAGAATGCCATTTTTTGGACCGCCGGTCTGTTCGCGGTCCGACCGACGCCTCTCCGCCGACCGCTCTACCCTTCACCCTTCTCTAGCTCTCCTCCCCAGTCCCCTTTAAAGTAGTGCCCCCTCTCTGAGTCCAAAAGGACCGTACCTTGTTTAGCCACGACCCTCCAGGGTCGTGGCTGGCGCTAGGGTGGTCCGTCTGTTGATCCCCTTCGACAGTGTTGACCGGTTCCGGCACCTCGTGGTATGCGGGATCTCTTCTTTCGGAATTCCCCGTCTGGCCGTCTCCGTAGATTTCCTCGTCTTTGGGTTTCTTCTCCGTGTGCTCTGCTTTTCTCTCTGTTCTTCTCTTTTCGGGCTTCTCTCCTCCCTTCCTCGGTGCACTCGGGCTCTTTAGCGTCCCGGGCCGGAAACCCTCCTGGGTTACCCCGGCAACGTCTGGTCGCCGGCCTCTCTCTGGCCGCGTTTCCCCGGCAACGCGGGAACGCGGAAGTGACGTATCGGATGATTCCGATACGTCACCTGCAGCACTGCTCGCCGGATTGATCGGGGATACCCGGTCACACACCTCTTCCCAAGAATGGTCCTGTTCGAGGACCGTGGTAGAGTCAGGGAACCGAGACAAATAATCAGCCGGGGCTTGTTGTGACCCTGGTATGTGGCGGACCTGAAAGGAAAATGGCTGCAGTTCAAGGAACCATCTCAGAATCCGGGAATTGGTATCTTTATGCGCGGCCAACCAAGTGAGGGGAGCATGATCCGTAAAAAGAATAAAAGGTCGACCTAACAGGTAATACTGTAAAGTGTCCACGGCCCATTTAATAGCCAAACACTCCCTTTCGATGATGGGAAAATGACGTTCCCGGGGGAACAGTTTCCTACTGATATATACTACAGGGTGATCACGACCCTCCTCGTCGGGTTGAGCCAGAACCCCCCCCAGTCCTACGTCGGAGGCATCCGTGTACAGATGGAAGGGTTTCGAGAAGTCTGGACACTGTAATATGGGTTCTTTGGTCAGGTAGGATTTTAGTTGTTCAAAACTAGCCGTCTGGCGATCAGAAAAAGGTGCTAACCGGTTAGGGTGTGATTTAGACAGTAAATCTGTGAGAGGAGCTGCAAGGGTGGAATACTCAGGTATGAACCTTCGATAGTAGCCTACTAATCCCAGAAACGAGCATAAATCTTTTTTAGTTTTAGGGGTAGGTGCATTTAGAATGGCTTCTACTTTTTTAGTTTGGGGTTTCAGAGTCCCCTGACAGATTTTGTATCCTAGGTATGAAATGTCTGGTTTTCCTATAACGCACTTTTTGGGGTTGGCAGTTAGACCCGCTCTTGCGAGAGTGTGGAATATCTGTTGTAAATGGTTTAGATGATCTCCCCAGGTTTCACTAAATATGACTACGTCGTCTAGGTAGGCTGCTGCAAAAGTATGAAATGGTTTTAATAGCCTATCCATTAACCTTTGGAACGTAGCTGGTGCTCCATGTAGTCCAAATGGTAGCACAGTGAAATGATAAAGACAGGACTGGGTCGCAAAAGCCGTTTTTTCTTTGTCCTCCGGGGCTAACGGGATCTGCCAATACCCTTTAGTTAAATCTATCGTGGACATATATTTTGCTTTTCCAAGCTTTTCTAGGACGTCGTCTACTCTAGGGATTGGATACGTGTCAAACATTGAATTTTCGTTAAGCTTCCGGAAGTCGATACAGAATCTGATAGTACCGTCAGGTTTTGGTACCAGGACGACTGGGGAGCACCAGGGACTAGTCGAAGGTTCCACCACCCCTAGATCTAGCATTTTCTGTATCTCGTCCTCCATAATCTGTTTCCTTGCCTCGGGAATACGATACGGACATAACCTAACAATTTTACCTGGTGCCGTCCGTATTTTATGGTATATCAAGGTGGTTTTACCCGGCGTTTCTGAAAAGAAATGTTGGAAGTGCTTCAGTAAGCTATATACCTGCCCCTTCTCTAGATTCGTCAAGGCTTCATTTACCGAGGGTAACCCTTTCCCATCGTTGTGTCCGGTGGGACAGAACTCAATATTCAAATTTTTACTGGGACATAGGAATCGACCCATTCCTACGGAAACGTCACAGTTGTCGGGTTCTTCCCATTTTTTTAAGAGGTTTATATGATAAATCTGGTTTTTTTTAGGATTGGCCGAGATTTCAATCAGATAAGTAGCAGGAGAAACTGCTCGAATTACCCAATATGGACCCTGCCATCTTGCAAGGAGTTTTTGTTCTGATGTGGGATGCATTATTAGTACCTGGTCTTCTGGTTGTAAAACCCTCAGCTTACTCCCTCTGTCATAATACTGTTTTTGGGTTCTTTGGGCCTGTTCCATATTCACTCTTACCTCTTCCCATAATCTTTGTAGGTGAGACCGTAAGTTGTGGGCATATTCTAATAAAGGCCTTCCTCCTTCTTCCGCCTCTTCCTCCCATGTTTCAATGGCCATGTCTAGAAGGGAACGGGGCTGCCGGCCGAACACTAACTCAAAGGGGCTATGACCTGTTGAGGCCTGTTCATGAGTTCTGATAGCGTATAACACTAGTGGTAATTTCTGATCCCAGTCTCTCCCTGAATCCTGCACTCATTTTCTCAGTAGGGTTTTTATCGTTCGGTTGTAACGTTCCACCAATCCATCCTTCTGTGGATGGTAAACCGAGGTTCTGATTTGGGAAATACCTAATGTCTTACACACCTGCTTCATGAGAGTAGACATAAAGGGGGTCCCCTGGTCGTGAGTATTTCATGGGGAAACCCAATTCGAGAGAAGACGGTTATCATTGCTTGGGCAACGGTCTTGGTAGTCATACTTGTCAGAGGAATAGCCTTGGGGTATCGGGTGGCATAATCAACCATAACTAAGATATACGTGTGACCTTTCGTCGAGGGTACTACGGGCCCAATCAGATCCATCCCTATCCTGCTAAAGGGGATGTCTATGATGGGTAGGGGTATTAGCGGTGCTTTTTTAGGTTTACCACCCATTCATCCTCATCAAATTTTTCATTATTGTCCACCGGTAACCTAGACATACAATCTGCATTTATGTTCTTTATACCCAGTACATATTTCATTTTGAACGTGTATTCTTGTAGCCTGTACATCCATTTTGCTATTCTCGGAGTAGCTTTACTGGCCCCCTTGGTGGTGAAAATGTCTATCAGGGGTTTGTGATCTGTTCGTAGCTCAAATTCTGTGCCCCAAACATATGTACGAAAATGTTGCACACTCCACCAGCATGCCATTGCCTCCTTTTCAATAGTCGAGTACGTTGGTTCTGCTCCTTTCAATGTACGTGACGCAAACGCCACCACTCTTTCTCTTCCTTCATGTCTTTGCAATAGTGCTGCTCCCAATCCATAATTACTGGCATCTGCCACGATTATTGTTTCATGATCTGGATCATATGGCTTCAATGTGATGGCTTTCACAATAGCTTCCTTGATCACATCGAATGCCTCTTGACAGTCATTGGACCATTTACAATGGCAGCCCTTTTTCATCAAATTTCTCAGTACATGTACCTTATCCGCAAAGTGGTCCACAAATTTTGTTTAATACTCAGCCAAGCCCAGAAATGATCTTAGCTGATCCTTGTTTTGTGGAGCAGGCGCTTTTGCTATGGCATCTATCAATTTCAGTTTTGGTTTCACACCATGCCGATTCAGCGTGTGCCCTAAATATTCCACTTCCTCCACACCAAATTTGCACTTGTTCCTGCTGATGGTTAGTCCAGCTTCCTCCAGTTTCCTTAATACCACCGCCAGTACTTCGTCATGTGCCTGTTCATTCTCCCCCCCAAACCAGCACATCATCCTGGAATATTAATGTGTTATTCACTTTGTTCAATATACCCTGCATAACCCTCTGAAATACTGCAGAGGCGGATGCCAAACTGAAAGGCATCCTAACGAACTGAAACGCCCCCTCGGTTGTGATAAAGGACGTCAAATGGCAGGATTCTTCTGACAAGCACACCTGGTGATAAGCATTCGATAGATCCAGTGTCGTGAAGTACTTCCCACCCCTGACACTGGCTAACATCTCATGTATTCTTAGTAACGGGTACCGGTCAATCAATATATTGTCATTCAGGTCCCTCAAGTCCACGCACATGCGGATCCTACCATCAGGTTTCCTTGCTATCACTATTGGGCTCAGCCATTCAGACACCTCTATCGGTTCGATTACACCTTCCCTGCACAACCTTTGAAGTTCTGCCTTTAACTTATCTCTTAGCGCTATTGGTACCACCCGTGCCTTATGTACCTTTGGCGTCGCGTCCTTTTTCAAAACAATCTGGTGTTTAAATCCCTTGAGGCAACCCAGTTTATCCTTAAACAACTCGGGGAATGTTGCCACCCATTTTCCTTCCACGCCTTCCTTTGTCAATAACACTTGTTCAGGATGATTAGGATCCAATACTATGTTCAGTGCACGTTGCTCCTTCCATCCGAGTAATGATCGTCCCTGACGCACAACATATACCTTCCCTTGTGCTTTTCTGTCTTTAAATCCAAGCTCTGCATCAAAATAACCCAATACCGGCAGTTTATCTCCACCATACCCCTCCGGTGACACGTCTGTAGGTTTAAGTTTCTTATTCTTCAAATTTCTCCATACTTGTTCGGCAATCAAAGTGAATGGTGAACATGAGTCTGCCCACATGTGTGTTCGCTTCCCATTTATCTCAACAAAACACTTAGGAGGATTGTACTCCCTAGTCTTGCTTCCAAGTTGAGTGCATACCACCGTGGCTCCTTCCTCTACCACTAAAACTTCCACTTCATCCTCACTTGTGCTACTATCTTTCGTTTCATTTCTTTTTACCACATTGACTGATTTCTTGAATTTGTTTTCACCAAACATTCTGCATACCCTCGCAAAATGCCAGATTTTCCTGCACTTAAAACACTTAGGGGGTCATTCCAACCCTGGAGGTCATCGACCGCCAGGGTGAAGGACCACGGAAGCACCGCCAACAGGCTGGCGGTGCTTCCCTGCCCATTCTGACCGCGGCGGTAAAGCCGCGGTCAGAAAAGGGGATCCGGCGGTTTCCCGCCGGATTTCCCGCCGGATTTCCCATCTGGGCTGAATCTCCATGGCGGCGCTGCAAGCAGCGCCGCCATGGAGATTCCGACCCCCTTCCCGCCACCCTGTTTCTGGCGGTTTTTACCGCCAGGAACAGGATGGCGGGAACGGGTTTCGTGGGGCCCCAGCATGATTTTCACTGTCTGCATAGCAGACAGTGAAAATCGCGACGAGTGCAACTGCACCCGTCGCACCCCTGCAACACCGCCGGCTCCATTCGGAGCCGGCTTCTATGTTGCAGGGCCTTTCCCGCTGGGCCGGCGGGCGCTCCTTTGGCGGGCGCCCGCCGGCCCAGCAGGAAAGCCAGAATGGCCTCCGCGGTCTTTTGACCGCGGAGCGGCCAAATGGCGGTGACCGCATGGCGGGCGGCTACCGCCGCCCGCCGCAGTCAGAATGACCACCTTAGTGTTTACAGCTGGACAACTTTTTGATTCAGCCAAATGTTTGCTACTTCCGCACCTAAAACATTCTTTTTTTTTTTCCGAAGCTTTCGTCAAATTTACTTGCTTTCTGCTTGGAGTACCGCACTTCTCCCACTGTACTTTGTTCTTTACTGTCAGAATTTGCGTTGTTGAGTTCCTTAACATATTGAGATGTATTTTCCATATGCCTTGCGACTTCCACCGTCTTGTCCAAGGTAGGGTTTTTTAAACTCAATAACTTCTCTTGTATTTTAATATCTTTTAGTCTGTTTATGAACTGGTCCCGAACGATTTCATCATTCAGATCCCTAAATTTGCAAGTAATGGCCAATCTTCGTAGACTATTTACATATTGATCTATCGTTTCATTTTGTCTCTGAACGCACGAGAAAAATCTGTGCCGCTCTACTACAATGTTAACTTTTTTTCCGTAGTTTTCTTCTAACGCCTTCATGGCGTTTTCATATACTTCTTCCTCTTGATCCGAATCTCCTCCTTGCGTGTCTTGTAACGGCAAAGTTTTCAATACCTTTCTTCCTTCCACCCCCAGACAGTGCTTTAAAATTGCTAACTTCCTTTTTTCTACATACATTTCCCCTCCAATAGCTTCCAAATATGTGGTAAAAGCATCTTTCCAATCCTCCCAGGCCATGCATGGCTCTCCTGGGAGCTGCAAAAATGCTGGTGGTGGATTTATTAATTGTGCTGCCATCATTCACTTCCAGCTCACAGTATAAATATTGTTGGTGTTATTTTCCTTTTTTGATTTTTTTATACTGCAGTAATAATCACTTTGTAACGTGGAGAAATCAAAGTTCTCGCTTTAAAAACATTAAAAACATTTTCCAAATGCCTGCATATCCTTTAACGCGTTGGCTTTGTATCTCGTTACTGAGTAACACCGTCTTTGTCTTTGATATGGACATGCGTTGCTAAGCAACCTTGCGCGTCGGTCGCTCTCCTTGTTTTTTTTTTTTCCTTTTTCTAGTGCGTGCCTGCGTCGCGCGCACGCACTAGCAGTCTATTGAAATGTGGGCCAAAACTGCCATCCTTCAGCTGCACCGATGTAACTGTTATTGATGTAACCGATGTTACGTCGAGCTTCACTGTGCCGATGCGATCGGTTTACTCTTTTTCCTTGCTCGCGCCGCCACACTGCTCTTACCCGGTTCCAGGGTCGACGATCCTCAATGGATTCCCGTCCCTCGTCGCCAATGATAAGTCTAATTGATAGACCACGGTGAGAGTTTCTTTAGTTAAGAACAGTTTTATGTTTATTGAACGTAACGACCCTGGCCCGGCTGTCATCCACGCCAACCGCTTACTCTCCTCCCTCTCTTTTAGAATCCCCCGCCCGTTGCCGGGAGACAGCCGGATTCCTTCCCCACATTAGAACATTCTATACATAATACAACAGTCAGCTCAACAGTTATTGCAGACTGCTTGTGCTATGTATACTGAAGCGCCATGCATACGCAGGGAGCTCTAGGCATCAGCACACTAAAAGTTGGCTACGATTCCCAATAGTTCAAACTCTTTCATGTTTCAGAGACACAGCGGCTAACTTGATTTTACGACATCACTTTCTTTGGAATTGACAGCATCCTTGCTAGGCAATTGTGCTACAGTGTTTTTGCTGACAGAACGTACTACTTGCACACCAGAGTCCCATTTCAAGAGATCCTTGCCTGTTGGAGAATGTTTGTATCAACTACTGGATTACAGAGAAGTATCCTCAAAGCATATTGTTGATGAAAACAAACTGTGAACGTGAACTCATTTCAAACTAAAGAACCGAGCTTTATTTTACTAATGAATTACAGAGAACACTTTATAGTCATTGATGAACATTAATTTTCAACTTGAACAAATTCCAAACTATTGGAACTGGGTCTTAATCTGCAAAGAGCATAGTGTTTATGCTAAAGCCATTTCTCAGGTATTCACAAACTTGAATTATTCTTGAAATCTTAGTGACTTTTTTATATATATATTCACTCATATCACAAATAAGGCATTATAATTTCAGTTAGAACATATAATTGGCAGACTACCAATCAACGCAATATTATCTAATTCATCTTCACCAGGAAGTAAATAATTCTGACTCTTGAGGTACCGATAAGCGTAGAGAGACATACTTTTTGTTACTTCTGAGATACCTGTTCATATGTTTAGTTTTCAGGAATTCCCTGTTTCTTAGCTAAATACAGTGATTAGGTTGCAAAGAGAGAGAGTTCAGGTATATCTATTCACAATTGTGGTTATCTTTAGCTCTGTGTATCTCTTTATCATTGTCATTTAAAAGACTTCATTGACAATCAGAGTGACAAAGCAGTATAGATATACTAGAAGATGCATACATAAGAAGAATAAATGGGGATGCAGGTCTTGCCTATCAGACTAAGGGGGGAGGGACCTTGTTACTATATTATTATTGCTTTGTCATTTGTTTTATTTGAAATGGCACCTCACACGTTTGGAAAACAGACAACAGTTGTGTTGGCACATGATGTCTTTTTGTACCCTGTGAAAAGTCCAATAAAAACATTTAAAAAAGCTGAGTGACAAATCAGAAGTAGTGGAGTCCTCTGTCCCTGTTTTCTCTCTTATCTCATTCCTCTTTCCCCACATCTACCACTGCGCTCATATTTACATATATATGGCCATCGGTGGGAACCATGAGAGGTAGAAAAGAGCATTGCTAGTATTGGAAACTGTGCATAATGATAATTCAGCACTCGTGACATCATTCAATTACTGTAACAATATTAGAAGTCAGAATTATAATGGAAATCTGTCTTTATATTGGTAAGTTATATGTACTGACACTTCAATCTCCTACCTAACGCCGCTACTGGTTGTTTTCCTGCAAGCAGCAGCAGCTTTTCCAATTGGGCAGAGAAGCGTCACCTTGCTGCTTAGGGTGCAGAAAAAAATGAAAAATACAATGGTAATAAAATGACTTTGTTACCATTTTATTTTTTCTTCTGCCAGCCTGAGCTGATTGCAATTGGCAGTCTGACATGCGCACTTTAAACTTTTCAAACAGTTGGGGTTCCTGGAGGAGCGCTGAGACAGCCCACTCCTAGGCTTCTCTCATGCTGGTTAAATAACATGAGAGCAGCATCTGGACTGGTTAGGGGAGTTGGCTGGGGTCCATACTGGAAAGCTGGAGAAGAACACCAGGACCGGAGAACGGGCAGCCAGTGGGTAAATGGATATATATTTAAAAAAAATATTTATAGTAGTAATAAATCGCTGGCATGCATTACATTAGCATTTTAAAGCTAAACATTTTAACTTTAAAACATTAATGTAATGCATGTCAGTGATTTGGAAGTGTTTTTGCATGCAAGTGTTTTATTTATTTTCCTCTAATCCAAGTCAGAACCTTTTTGACCCACTGATAAGTATTGTGTTAAACTTGTACTGCCTTCAGACTCAACTCCAGAGCTCTCAGTCATGGCTCATCATAAACCCTGTTTATAATGAGCCATGATTGAAAGCTTTCCCATGGAGCCTAAAGGTAATGCTGGTTTCTCTCACTGCCAGTACGTTTGCTCACCCCACCACTTTCAAGTGTCGGCAGCCACCACTACCCAAAAAGCTTACTCTACACATCATCTCTTAATAATATCATCACTTTTTAAACTTCTTCTATCATCTCTGTGCAGACGATACCCAAATCGTCCTCTTGTTTTCCCAGACACAAATCTCACAGTGCCCCCGATAGCAGCTTGCACACCAATTTTAAATGTGCCCAAAATAGAAATAATTTACTTTGCTGCTGCTTTGGGATCTTCCCCCTTCCGTTTTTGTCCATGCCCCTCCTTAACATCTTAAACACAGCACCATGAATCACAAACCTTGGGGTACATTTTAATAATTCAATGAACATGGGCACATTATAATTAGCACAACAGCCACAGAAGCCATTTGCAGCTACTTCATGTATATAAACTATGCCTTGGCCTTGTATTCCCTTCCACGCAGCCAGCACACTCATCTCCACACTTGTCCGTGGCAAACTTGACTACTGTAACTCTCTGCAACTTGTTCATATCTAGCTCACTAACATGACCCTGGATGGATTCTAACCCCACCTTTCCCCATTGCCAAGTTAATTTGCTTCACTCTAGACACTGATCTCACATTCAAGACACACACTGAAAGAAAAGCAAGCTGGCCACGTACCAGCTTTTTCTACTTAAGAAAAAGCTGTTCCTCGAAGAAAGTGATTTCAGAACTGCCATTCAATCACGTGTACTCTTGCATCTAGCTGGTGGCAATGACCTGTTTCATGGACTCTCAGATTCCACACTAGCCTCCCATTACGGGCATCATATAGGTTACAGCACCACTCATCAAGGACCTGAAGAACTATAACCACATCATTGCCAAGCTGATGGAACACCATTGGCTCTCACTGACGTCCCACACCAACTTCAGAACTAGCTGCATCATCTACTGAGCCATCTGCAAAGACAGGCATCCGCACCTATCTGGGAAGATCACTAGTTTATGTAGTTAAATACCATCCTTCATAGAGGAGGACCAGCAAGCAACTGGCACAGCTGGAAACTTCGACAATAATGTGTGACTAAATTTCCCTGTTTCTTTGCTGGTGAAAAAATCTACTAATGGTTTATAGTTGTTTCTTATGATAAAACTCTTCAATCATACATATTGCCTAAAGTAGTTGCTGCCCCGCCAAACATCTAACGCCTGTTTTCCTACCACCACATATTTTGACTCGGTCCCTCTTATTGCCCTAGCTGCATAAGCCACAGTGACTTCCTTTCCTCTTTCTATTGAATGAGAAGATCTCCCATACTGTAGCTGTTCACATCTGTAACTACTGTAGAGTAGCGTGTTTCATATAATATGCATGGCAAACTTTTTTTTCCAACTGAAAAAATCATCTTCATACCTTTGGAGCCAACTGATTCTTTGATTTTTCTTTAACAATATTTGCATACTGTTCATTTTTCCAGACAACATTGGTATGAATTTG
This sequence comes from Pleurodeles waltl, assembly GCF_031143425.1. NCBI lineage: Eukaryota > Metazoa > Chordata > Amphibia > Caudata > Salamandridae > Pleurodeles > Pleurodeles waltl. The sequence goes on along the minus strand of NC_090445.1, from coordinate 210,062,285 downwards.
ACATAATCCAACAAGCCTAGAAATTAGCACTGGTGCTCCTTGTTGATTGGACTGGGAGCATTTTATATTTACTGTATCTTACCAGACACTGTTTTGATTTGATGCCTTCACGTCCAAAATGGTGGCCCAAAAAGTCCAACCTTTGGCTCCCAACCAACATTTATCACCCTAAATTGTCAGTCTACTCTCCTTTAAAATACTCAGAACCCTTTTCAATGTCACCTCATGTGTCATCCATACTAGTATGGTCCTGATCAAGACTTCAAAACAAGTGTACCTATAGGGGTCGAAACACCGACGTTAGGAACACTGACTTTAAATGGATGATTGCTAATGGTGGAACCTAGATGGCCATTTTGAGTCCAGGTTCCTTAAAAGACTTTTGTTTTTTAAGTCAACAACATGTTGGTTTATGTAACACTGCACACAATTGTTCACAGTCTTTCAATAATCACTATCACTGCACCGCCCATTGGGAGCACCTACTGTGTTGTTTGTTGTACAGATGTATGTACTTTATTTAGGATACCAACAATGTATATATCCTTAATGACTGTACACCGTGCATGGATACAACGTTAGACATCTGCTGCACTTGTAACACGATTCTTAGAAACCTTTTATTGTTTGCCCATCTGCGGAGATGCAAATTTACTTATAAATATCAAGACGCTAATCTTTACATTCTTGACCTTATTTGATAGGTGTCTACCAGTATGGTCCTGATGAAGACTCTGATACAAGTGTACTTATAGGGGGTTGAAACATCACCATATATATGTTGACTTTAAATGGATGTTTGCTAATGGTGGAACCTATATGGTCATTTTGAGTCAAGGTTCCTTAAAAGACTTACGTTTTTTAAGTCAACATTCTGTTGGTTTATGTAACTGTGGTGGGGATAGGCGGTAATGAGGAGTCGGAAACGTAAGTAGTATATATACAGGGATTTTTATTGTATTTAAGGGTGGTAATAATAGCTGGTACTGAGTGAGGCTGGTCGCTCGGTTAATTTTCCTCTTCTTCGTCTCTTGTCTCTGTCGTCTCTCCTCTTTAGCTCATCCGATGGTGGCAGTTCTTGGGGCCTCCCAGGTGAAACCGGAAACACAAACACAGCAGGAAACAAAGGTAAGTCTTTTTGTGTATTTCTGGGGTTATTTATGTGTAGTCATGCAGGGGGAAGTGAGGAAGAATGGGGTAGGTGTCCAAAAGATAGCCCGGTAGTGAAGTTGTGTAAGGGCAAAACAAACCAAGTGACATTCAACACCTCGCTAGTGCTGACCTCGTAGAGATTATTGTTTTCTGTCTTTTTTTTCCTCTGAGTTCTTTCACACATGCTCTTTTTCTCCCCTCCCCTCCCTTCCTCCTCCTCCTCCCCTTTTCTTAGAGGTAATATCGTTTTTCCCTGTCCTTGCAACAAGGACCGTACCTTAGCAAGCCACGACCCTCCGGGGTCGTGGCGGCAAGCGCTCGTCTCTGGGTTCCGATTTCCCCCTTCCTCGCGTTTTCCCAGGATCTGCGGGTCGTCCTCCTCCGGTTTCGGCGTCTCCCTCCCGTCTCTCTCCTTCGGCGTCCCGAAGGAAAACTCCTTCCCCTCTCCGTCTCCCGAGTCCGTCTTTTCTGTTGTTGCGGGACTCCGGAAATAACCCCTGTACGCGTCAGTCGGCGTTCCCATGTTTCCATGGGAACGCGTGAGTTGGTCCGGTGCGAAGCGGGCGAGGTGCCAGGCTGTGGCAGAGGTAGGTGTGGTCGTGGAGACCCGTCTACACTCCCCATCCCAAGATCGGGACTGGTAGAGGACCGAAGAGTCAAGGAACCGTGAAAGGAAGTCTGCTGGGCCTTGTTGGGAGCCAGGTATGTGGCGGACCTGAAAGGTAAAAGGTTGGAGCTCCAGAAACCAACGTAACACCCTGGAATTCGTGTCCTTATGGGAGGCTAGCCAGGTCAATGGGGCATGATCAGTGTAGAGGATGAAGGGACGTCCCAGGAGATAATACCATAAACTTTCCACGGCCCATTTAATCGCAAGGCATTCCCTCTCAATAGCAGGGTAGTGACACTCCCTAGGAAGTAGCTTCCTACTTATAAACACAATGGGATGTTCATACTGATCACCGTCGGGCTGAGTGAGAACCGCACCTAAGCCAACGTTGGAGGCATCCGTATATAAGTGGAAGGACTGGGAAAAGTCTGGACAAGCAAGAACGGGTTTGGTTGTGAGGGCCCGCTTCAAAAGCTCAAAGCTGCGTAATTGCGAGTCGTTGAAGAAGGGTAGTTTAGAGGCATACTGCTTTCTTAAGAGGTCAGTGAGAGGGGAGGCAATCGTAGAGTACTGGGGAATGAACCTCCGGTAGTACCCCACTAAACCTAAGAAGGATCGTAGTTCCTTCTTGGTTTTGGGCACTGGTACCGTCATTATGGCTTCCACTTTATCCTTTTGCGGTTGTAGAGTCCCGTTACCAATAAGGTAACCGAGATAAGCGATTTGGGTACTCCCTAACATACATTTTTTTGGGTTGGCTGTAAGGCCTGCTTCTCATAGGGCGTGGAACACAGTCTCTAGATGGTAGAGATGTTCAGACCATGAGGCACTAAAAATCACAATATCATCTAGGTAGGCTGCTGCATATGCTTGGAACGGTTTTAAGAGCCGGTCCATTAGGCGCTGGAATGTTGCGGGTGCCCCGTGGAGACCGAAGGGTAGGACAGTAAACTGATACAGGCCGGACTGGGTGGCAAAGGCTGTTTTCTCCTTATCTGCTGTGGCGAGGGGAATTTGCCAGTACCCCTTCGTTAAATCTAGAGTCGACATGTATCGGGCCCTTCCTAATTTCTCTAACACCTCATCTACTCGAGGAATAGGATATGTGTCAAAGAGGGACAAGTCATTCAATTTACGGAAGTCGATACAAAAACGAACCGACCCATCTGGCTTAGGAACCAAAACCACTGGAGAACACCATGGGCTTGAGGAAGGCTCGATAACCTTTAAGGCTAGCATTTTCTCTACTTCTGCTTCAATAAGGTGTCTTCGGGCTTCGGGAATTCGGTAGGGTCTTTGGTGGACGGTTTTGCCTTCTTGGGTTCTGATACAATGTTGGATGAGGGTGGTTTTCCCTGGTTTCCCCGAGAACAATAGGGAATGTTGCTGTAACAGGGTATGTAGTTGGTTTTTCTCGGATTCAGTGAGGGACTCATTTATAACCGGTTTTTCCCATAGTTCTTCGGTCTCGTGGGGGTACAGGTCCATCTCTAAACTCGGGGTTGGGGTAATTAAGAAGCCAGAAACAGTGTGGCTGTCTTCCGGTACTTCCCATTTTTTTAGTAAATTGACATGGTATATCTGTGTCCTTTTTGGGTGTTGATTAAGTTCAATAAGATATGTGACAGGGGAGACGGCTTTTATTACTCGGTAGGGTCCTTGCCATTTAGCTAATAATTTATTATCGGAAGTAGGTCGCATTATCAAAACCTGATCATTAGGATCAAAGGATCGCAACCTAGACTCCTGATCATAATAAGCCTTTTGTTTTGTCTGTGCTTTTTCAAGGTGTTTCCGCACATCCTCCCAGACCGTATGTAAGTGATTTTTCAAATTGTTGACATAGTCTAATAGGGGCTTTTCCTCCTCCCCCTCTTCTTCCCACCTTTCTGCTGCCATATCAAGCAAATTACGGGGTTGCCTCCCGAAGACTAACTCGAAAGGACTGTGACCGGTGGAGGATTGTTCATGAGTTCGAATGGCATAGAGAACCAGAGGGAGTTTCTGATCCCAGTCCCTTCTGGAGTCTTCTACTGTTTTCCTCAGCAGATTTTTAATTGTGCAGTTATAACGCTCCACTAGCCCATCAGTTTAAGGATGGTATACGGAGGTTTTTATCTGGGTGATCCCTAGTATCTTGCAAATTTGTTTCACGAGGGAGGACATGAATGGAGTACCTTGGTCTGTTAGGATCTCCTGGGGAAATCCTACTTGGGAGAAGAAGTTTATCATGGCTTGTGCCACTACTTTAGTGGTCATGCTGGATAAGGGGATCACCTCAGGGTATCTGGTAGTATAATCTACCAAGACCAGTATGTAGGTGTGGCCCTTGGAGGAAGGTAATAAGGGTCCTACCAGATCCATTCCTACGCGACTGAATGGGATCTCGATGGTGGGTAAGGGTTGTAAAGGGGCCTTCCTCAGGGCTCCGGGTTCTATTAATTGGCACCTTGGGCATTGTATGCAATATTTTCTAATGTGAGCATACACCCCTGGACAATAAAATTTTCTTAATAAGTATTCCTCCGTTTTGTCTCGACCGTAATGTCCCCCCCCCCCGGCTGATTATGGGATAAAAAGAGGACTTGCTGTCGATAAGGTTCTGGTACCACTAGTTGTCTCTTTTCTCCTTGTGCGGTTAAAGTGATTCTATATAACAGGTTCTTATGGACTAGAAAATAAGGACCCACCTCTTCTGCGGGCTCCGTTCTAGCGTTTTTCCAGGCGTGAGATAGAGTAGAGTCCTCACGTTGGCTAGCTCTGAAGGAGAGGGTTATATTGTCATTACTGGCTATTACCTTCTCCGGCAACGATTCGGGTCTTGCGATCTGGTACTTGTGCTTCTCCTGTCTTCTCTCTCTCCTTGACAGTTTTGTGCGAATTGGGGAGCTCTCAATGTGACTGTTGGAAAAAGGTGCTTCCGACCACCAATCAGAAGATGGTTCCTGATTTTTGGCTTTTTCCAAAAGATCATTGAAGTGGATATAATCTGTACCAATGACACAGTCCTCCACTAATCTGTCCATAATCCCCACAGGAAGGAAGTCGTGAAATTTTCCCCATTCTAACCTGATCAAGGTTAATGGATAATTCTCTTTATCGCCATGGATGCAACAGATGGTAACCCACTGACTCGGGGTTGGTTCAGTTTGGTTTACGAAGTTATTACGGATTACAGACTGGCTACAGCCCGAATCAATTAGAGCTTCTACTGCTGTTCCATTTATTTTAATGATCAGTTTGAACTGACGATGCCCCCTTCCAGGGCAGAGTATCCTACCCCGGGTGACCCCTATTTCCATAGGTTCTACCCGGTCTCCTTTTCTGGGACATACTCTTGCAATGTGTCCCCACTCCCCACAGCTAAAACATTGTGGCTGTTGCATGGGGTTTGGTTCTCCGGGTCTGGATGTCCCTGGCTCTTCCACTGTTCTGCGAGGAGGATATTTGAAAGCACCCACAGGAGGTTTTACACTGATTCGGGTACCTACAGCCTTGACGTCCACGGATCTGTGATATGCACAGGCTAGGTCTACAGCCAGTTCCGTGTCTATCTTGGGGTGTTGTCTTATCCAGTTCCTAGTACTGCCTGGGAGCGAATCCAGATATTGTTCAAGGATAACTGCTTTAATAACATCCTCTCGGTCGGTTCCTAAGGGTCCCAGGCATTTTAGACCCAGGTCTTTTACTCTGAAATAGAATGTGCGGGGTCCTCACTCTGTCCCCATTTCACCTTCCGGAATTTCATCCTATAGTATTCAGTATCATGCCCCACTCTTTCTAAAATGCTACTCTTAATATCTTTGTATGGCATGGTACCCCCTGGATTCGCGGCCTGGTATGCAGTCTGAAGGATACCCGTCAGGAGTGGGGCAACATATTGTCCCCAGCGTTCTTCCGGCCATTGAGCTGAGGAGGCCACCCGTTCAAAATTTGTGAAGAAGGAATCAGGGTCCTCTCCTTCTTGAAATTTTTGTAGGACTGAGCTCGGGACATTAGGGTGTACCTTACTTGCAGCGATAGTGTCAGTTAGTTTCTGAAGTGCAGTCTCATGCACCAACTGATTGTTCGCGATAATGGTGGCTTGACTTTTTAAGGCATTTTGAAGAGCCTCCCGGTCCTCTTTTGCTTCCCTTTGCAGCGCCTCCCATACCAATTGGAGGTGTCGTTGACCTTCGGCCAACTGTTTGACCATATCCTCCAGCGTGGGTTTTTCCCCCATCCTGTTTTGCTCGTTGTACCGCCTGTGTTATGTTAAAGTCCCACTTCTGACACCACTGTGGTGGGGATAGGCGGTACTGAGGAGTCGGAGACGTAAGTAGTATATATACAGGGATTTTTATTGTATTTAAGGGTGGTAATAATAGCTGGTACTGAGTGAGGCTGGTCGCTCGGTTAATTTTCCTCTTCTTCGTCTCTTGTCTCTGTCGTCTTTTCTCTTTAGCTCATCCGATGGTGGCAGTTCTTGGGGCCTCCCAGGTGAAACCGGAAACACAAACACAGCAGGAAACAAAGGTAAGTCTTTTTGTGTATTTCTGGGGTTATTTATGTGTAGTCATGCAGGGGGAAGTGAGGAAGAATGGGGTAGGTGTCCAAAAGATAGCCCGGTAGTGAGGTTGTGCAAGGGCAAAACAAACCTAGTGACATTCAACACCTCGCTAGTGCTGACCTCGTCGAGATTATTGTTTTATGTCTTTTTTTTCCCTCTGATTTCTTTCACACATGCTCTCTTTCTCCCCACCCCTCCCTTCCTCCTCCTCCTCCCCTTTTCTTAGAGGTAATATCGTTTTTCCCTGTCCTTGCAACAAGGACTGTACCTTAGCAAGCCACGACCCTCCGGGGTTGTGGCGGCAAGCGCTCGTCTCGGGGTTCCGATTTCCCCCTTCCTCGCGTTTTCCCAGGATCTGCGGGTCGTCCTCCTCCGGTTTCGGCGTCTCCCTCCCGTCTCTCTCCTTCGGCGTCCCGAAGGAAAACTCCTTCCCCTCTCCGTCTCCCGAGTCCGTCTTTTCTGTTTTTGCGGGACTCCGGAAATGACCCCTGTACGCATCAGTCGGCGTTCCCATGTTTCCATGGGAACGCGTGAGTTGGTCCGGTGCGAAGCGGGCGAGGCGCCAGGCCGCGGCAGAGGTAGGCGTGGTCGTGGAGACCCGTCTACAGTAACACTGTGCATTACTGTACATGATCTTTCACTAGTAACTACCACTGTGCCATCCACTTGGAGTACCCTCTGTGTTATTTTTTTGTACAGGTGCTTATATTGCCATGAATGAACACTCCCATGGCGAGTGAATTTGCTTTTTTAATTTCAAAAAGGAAATCCAGCTTCTGAATTATGTTTTTTGAAAATTAAAAAAAGTAATTTGGTGCAGGGATCTGTCATGTTGACAGAGTAGTCCCAGCCTGGCAGATATTAAGTCCTGCAACGGAGATTACTCTGTCCACCAACAATTAAATCAGGCCCTTAGCGAGAGTTGCTAGTGGGACAACCTAGAGGTTGAAGAGAATAGGGCTGAGCGAGGGTTCCTCTCGGACACCACAGTGTAAGGGCTTGAAGGCTAACAGATAGGAAGGTAGAGAAACTGCTTGGCAACAATCTGATGGAAAGGAGAAAATCCAGTCCAGGACACAGCCTCTCAAATCTACGTCTGTCAATAGGGTTATGACAGTCAGATGGGTCATCATGTTGAAAGCTGCAGAAAGATCAAGGAGGATAAGGGCAACATTGTAACCCACATCCAGTTGCTGTGCTTTTGGTAAGAGCTGTAATAAGGTATTCACTCCTGTAAAATGGAAGGAAACCTGCCTGGCGAGCATTCAAACGATAAAAAGCTTCAAAACATGCAGTACGTTGAGACTTAACTTACGGATTTGATGATCTAGGATGAGACAGGAAAAAGAGAAATAAATTGACTGTTAAATAAGGTAAAATGGTCTGCTGTGGGTTTTTAAAAAGGCACTATCAGGGCTTTCTTCCAAGATTTAGGAATGTACCTGAGGGAGAAAGAAGGATTATACATACCACTGTGGTAAGATGAAGGGTGATAAGCTTAGCCCTTACTTTCAAAATTCTATCTAGGCATCGGTCCAATGGCGATTCAATTCAAAACTGTCACGACTTACGTGCTGCTTTACCCTGGAGGCCGCAGAGCAAGTGGCGTGGATCCTGTTCTTGAATGTTCGGCCTTGGCCCAAGTGGGGGGCGACTCTTTCTGGTAGCCACGGTGCTGCAGGCAATGGGTACACCAAGAGCAGGCCGTGCCCCTCAGAAGTAGCGCCAGAGGGAAAAAAACGAATCGAGGAGGATAAGGGCAACATTGTAACCCACATCCAGTTGCTGTGCTTTCGGTAAGAGCTGTAATAAGGTATTCAGTCCTGTAAAATGGAAGGAAACCTGCCTGGCGAGCATTCAAACGATGAAAAGCTTCAAAACATGCAGTACGTTGAGACTTAACTTACGGATTTGATGATCTAGGATGAGACAGGAAAAAGAGAAATAAATTGACTGTTAAATAAGGTAAAATGGTCTGCTGTGGGTTTTTAAAAAGGCACTATCAGGGCTTTCTTCCAAGATATAGGAATGTACCTGGGGGAAAAAGAAGGATTATACATACCACTGTGGTAAGATGAAGGGTGATAAGCTTAGCCCTTACTTTCAAAATTCTATCTAGGCATCGGTCCAATGGCGATTCAATTCAAAACTGTCACGACTTACGTGCTGCTTTACCCTGGAGGCCGCAGAGCAAGTGGCGTGGATCCTGTTCTTGAAGGTTCGGCCTTGGTCCAAGTAGGGGCGACTCTTTCTGGTAGCCACGGTGCTGCAGGCAACAGGTACGCCAAGAGCAAGCCGTGCCCCTCAGAAGTAGCGCCAGAGGGAAAAAAACCCTGAAAGGGGAAAAAACCTCCACAAAGAATGTTCCTAAAACAGGAACAAAAACGAAGAGAATATCAGCAAGAGCAAATACAGGAAAAGTATTCTGAACTGACGAGAACCAGCACAGGAATACGAGGAAGCAGGAGCGAAGACACCATCCAAACAGAAAGTGTTGCAGCGCAAGGAGAGAAAGAATCACAGCCCTTAAATACCAACAAACAGGAAACGACCAACAGGAAGTAAAAGGACACCATCTTAGATAGGGAAAAGCACATAGAACAGAATGGACTAGGAACCATAGAGAATAGGGAACAAGGATTGATGGGAAGAGAAAGGAAACATGGGAAGGAGTAAAAAACATAAAGGAAGGCACAACCAGATATCCAAGAAAGGAAGAAAAGAAGAAAAGAATAGGTGAGTGGGGGGGTCAGACATACCTAACAACACGGTGCACAGCAAAAGAACGAGGCCCCATGCCCAATTTGGGGCCTCTGCAAGCACACAGCAGACTGGGGGCGCGTCGCGTCAGAGAAATGCGTGCTGCAGCGTGACAAAAACTGCCTTCTTTTGCATAGGAGGACCTTCACAGATCCTGATCGTTCAGAGAAGGCACAGTCAGGCATTGGGAGTGGAGCTCAAATTTGAAAGGCTATATAAACTGTTTCCCCAAGTCAAAAGCTCAAATTCTTCCCACAACCTTTTCCCCATCTTCACCCCAAAAGCTTTCACCCCCCTCAAACAAAGAGCAAACACACCTAGCCATGGTGACACCAAGTGATCTCCCCCCACCCCACAACTGAGAGAACCCCTCCAGCCCTCCAAATCTTTGCCCTAAAAGAAGGGCAATCAACCACAAAACTGCAAACTCCAACCAGCAGGCTAAATAGCTCTGGTTCCTGGATAGGCACAGAGCCCAGGCACTCTCCAAGTGCATCAAAGCCTAAAGAAAAAAGTAACCCCACCAATTTTCCATGCAGAACTTTTAACACAACAATGGTACTACTCCCCTCTCCCTTTTCGGAGGTTGCCATTTGGCAAACAGTTCCAAAACCTTCAGGCCATCATAGCTAAAATATGTTTGCCCACCATATTTTGTCGCGTTGGCTCTCATTATCCTAAATGAGACTACTGGATGTTTGGGTACCAGGGTCGTTCTCAGTGTGGGGGACTAAGTCTAACTCACAGAGAAGGATCCCTGTCACCCTCAATCCGGTTTTGCTCCGGCTAGCTAGTAGTGCCTCATCTCTCCCAAAGGGAAGGGATGATTGGGCAGCCGAGCGCATGACATCTTAGAGCTTCTCAGGGAAGTCGTGGTCACTCAGATCCCAACCAGCTCTGTCATACCAAGTGTGGTCTCATATACAAATGACAAAGGCAGTTTAAGTTTTACAGATTGATTTAATAAAACGACTGCATATTAGATAATAAGGCGTGAGCCACAATAACCAGAACCATACAACACAGTAGGATTGAAATAGTAACGAGGAGAGTGAAACATAGAAATAACGCTATCATAGTGTTACCAGATTACGTTCTCTCTACTAAGTTCTATTTTGAGCACAGCATGTTAAGCTCTAAGCTTGCCTTTCAGATTCCCCGGGAGGACATCAACCCTCATACCTGAGCAAAGGCCTGTGATCTGGATCAGCATCTGCAACAGGGCAGTCAGCGTCTAGTTATTCCTGGGTCGGAATCTCCCTCTTGCATGTATTAGGACTAGAAAGTGTTTTTATAACTAACACATCGATGTGCTAAGAAACGTCCCTACGTAAGAATGTGTATCGTCTACAAACCTAAAGATTAAACTCCTACCACGTCTATCGGCAATGTACCAGACTGTATCTTTGACTGAAGCACAGAGCGAGCAAGAATGTATTGTTTGAGAACTCCGGTGCTGAAGTAGGCTAAACAGTGTGACAGAGGAAAATAAAACAAGACCGTGAAACTGGTTATTGAAAAATAACAGTGCGAGGCTAAATAAAATGCATCTAGAACAAAGTGCACAGAGGCCTACTGCTTAAAGCAAACACGCAAAGGCTATATTAAAAATGGCTACACTACACCCTCCCCTTGTCGGTAGAAAGTGGTTCTAATCAAAACTTTAAAAATGCCCTATATTAAAAATCTACGAAAACGTTAATTTCGACAAGTCAAGAGGACACCAAAGCACAAGAATCCCAAATTTGAAAATAAGCATGCGACGTAAGAGCCAAATTCATACGACAGGGTCAATTTAGATCAAATTCAATTCAAACGGTGGTCACGGAAAGCAGGAGGTTCTCCACTTCGGCAGATGACAAGACCGGAAAATCCACACCAAATACTATCAAGGAGCAGGTGTGTTCCAAAGCCTCAGAATCATCCAAGGCGGCATCCCGTGCAGGGCCTGTGAACGAGTTAATATCAACTTCCTCCAGGAAGGGTATCTCGTAATCAGCCTCACGAAGCAAACACAGCCGCAGCGTGCATGTCTGGGAATGAGCCCTCACCGGGAACATCAACAGATCAGCATCAACCACTGGGGGGCGCTGCCGTGAGAGACAGATGTCTAGTGCATGTTCAAACGAGCACCAATGGCACCTAAACACGGGCTGCACACAATCCAAAACTGGTCTGAATGACAGAGACCAGTCACACTCCAAATATTCCAGGAGTGTCGCTCCGAAGTGCTGCATCATGCGTTCACGACACAGCTGCGCTGATGGGAGTGCCCACATTCGTTCTTGTTGCGGCGGGACAGCCATTGCGGAAAAACAACAGCAACAGCAAAACGCCAGCTAATAAAGCCAAAGTGATCGGAAATCCTCCAAAAGTGCTTCCGAAAATTGAATGAATAGCCGACGGTATCAAACCGAATATGGAAGAGAAGGTGTGAGCAAAACCAACACCCACGGCTTTAAAAAAATGTGCTAGTCCAGCTGTGCTGGACGCATTAAATATACGTCCCACGAGTTCACCAAAGTGGCTCAGAAAGTTGGTATTTAGCAGGGACTGTATTTCTGCTGATGACCTTGCCACCTGAAGTGCGTAGGTCTCGCGCGCAGATGTAAGGGCCTTTAGTCTACTTAACTTGTCAAAATTCATCTTGGAAGTAGCAATGTGAGGCCAGATATCTGCTACCTCCCTTAATTTAGTGGGGGGAAATAACACATTCCCGCAGCAAGTAACGACCTTGGTGACCGAAACAACGTAAACTATGCCAGCCCGCATGCCACAACAGTCTTCACCATTGAGGAGGACGTAGCTGCCGTTTGAAAGCACCTGGAATGTGTGTTTAATCAAGGGGACCGGAACTCCCTTCAGATAGCAAGCCAAATTCGCAACCGAGGCATTACATGCCCCATGCAAGGACAGCTGTTTACAAACCATCGAATGGCTGACTGAAGTCTCACACCTCATGTATATAACTGTCTCCCAACTTTTCATATCTGCCTACTGGAACATGTTTTAAACAAGAAGTGAATTGTAGTGTAGAAATAGGCAGATTAATAACCCTGTGTATCAACCACTCAGCTGTATTAATCTCGGCCACGGTAAAAGGCAATCTTTCCAATTTTTCAATGTTTAACATAAGTCGCCTCCTTTTTTGACATCAGTTGTTGCTGACGTGTCAAATTAAAGGAAAAAAATATCTCCCTGGCTCTGATGTGCTGCCACGGAACGCGACCTGCCTTCACTGTCTGAAGTGTCCAACCCAACTGCATAATGGACCTCGTTTGACTTTGTCCATGGTACAATGAAGACATGTCAGATCGTATAATGTCTATAGCAGAAGAAACAATGTTGTCAATGGTATATATTTGGTCGGACAGGGTGTGAATTCCATTATCGACAACAGCTAATGCCTGTTTCAAATTGTCCTGATCTATCTACCTTTAGAACATCCGGTATTTGAATTATCTCAGTGGGACCGTATATCTCAAACATTACTTTATCCCATACAATCCCATCCGGAATTGGCACTGCAGAAATGTTCACAAAGGACAAGTCTCTTCGAACCTTATGTGATGAAAAATGTGGCTTCAACACCTCCTCCACCTGTTCAACCGCTGATCTCTCAGGAAGAAAATAACCATGTATTAACAGAAAAAAGGTAACAACAAACCCTATCCACAGAAAAAATGCTGTCATAGTCATGAAAAGCCACAGATAGTTCCAAGGAAAAACAAAATACGTATCTTTAAGCCAATAAATCAGCTTACGTGGACCTGGGTCAGGTGTTGAAGACGACAAAGAGTCTGATAGACCATCGTCGTTGTTGCCAAAGAATCCGGAGGCAGTTCTTGCAAAAGGTGCCGCCGTATACAATGGAGTAGTAGGTGTCTCTTGCGGTGGTACACTGTAGATAACACCACCTGTAACATCAGCAGTCACAGTGACTCGATCAAATGTTTCCAAATTATTCGTCGTCAGTGGAACTATCGCAAGATCATCTTCCACCCTCCCCAAGCTCGGAGAGGCAACAGCATTGGTGTAAATCACTTGGAGCGGAACAACTTCCCCAGTAGTGAGAGGGATTCTGGAACTACTGGGCGTTCCTCTTGGTCTGCTGTGCACATGTTGTAACTTGACATTGTCAATGGAAATAAAGCGATTTTCTTTAGCACCTGGCAACAGTGGTAAAATAACAGTTCTTGTTCCGTGTATTCCCAGCACAGGGACTGGTGCTCGATAAGAAGAGCCAAATTCTTTTTTTACTGCGACCTTTTCACGCACAAGATCGCCAACTCTGGGAATCCAACCAGTAGGCGTTACTGGCACATCCTTAATTCCTGTGGAGGCAGCACTTGAAGAAGAGTTATCTTCACGGAACTGTTGTAATTCCTGCAAAACAGTGACACGATCATTTATGTCAAAAGGCGTTTCCGCCGCCTCCACACCAGGACCATCTAGATCCGGAACAAACATTCGTGTTCCGAACAGGCACTCATACGAAGTACGACCCCCCAGGGACCTTCTGGGCAAGTTATTTAGTGCTCTCTGTACTCCATACAGGTGGGTTAGCCAACTACAACCCGTACCTAAGGCTCTAGCCGCTAAGGATTGCTTTAAATCGCGATTTAAACGCTCCACGACAGAATTTCCCTCAGGATGAAATGGAGACGAGAACTGGAGCTGGACCCCCAACGAAGCCATGGCATCCCTGAATGCCCTTGAGGCAAAAGCAGGGCCCTGGTCCGAATGGAACGCTGCAACTGCATATGTACTGACAAAGATACGCAAATCTTTAATAATAGTTTGAGCGTCAGCCGAGCGCTGTGGCCATACCCACACAAATCTGGAGCAAGAATCTACAGCCACCAAGATATATTTGTATGCACTGTCTGGTGTCAGTGGACCACAATGGTCCAAGTACACACATTGTAATGGTCTGTTTGATATTAAGAGGGGTGTCTGCGGCGGGCGCTTAGCCGTTGAAACTTTAATTTGTTGACGGATGTCACAACAAAGGACATACTGCTTCGTCTCCTTATAGAGACCAGGCCACCAGTAACGGGCCTGTAATAGTGAAATCGTGGCGGCCACGCCAGCATGTGCAGATGCCGCTCCCTCATGCGCTGCATTAATCAATTGAGGTCGTACAATTTTATTGGGGATCTCGCGTACGCCTACCCCCGGTATTTTAACCTCAGCATTCAGCATACTTCCCATTAAGTATTGATATTTATTTGGAAATCCCTTAGGATAAGGCGTGCCATCAACCGTAGCTTTTATGGCAGCCAGAATCTCTGTGTCTGGTTTGGAACTCGAACGAGTAACTGCGGCCACAGCGGCAACTGCCACTGCCGATTTCGCGGCTTCATCAGCCAAAGTATTCCCAGCAACGTGTATTCCAACGCGCTGGTGTCCAAGAGTATGTACAACATGGACTTTAGGTAGCGTCTCCTTCAGGTCTGCTACCTTCCCCCACAGAAGTCTGTGTTTTATGGTGTTGCCCTTTGAATCTCTGAACCCATTCAACCGCCAGTAATGTAGATATTCATTAAAAGACTGGACACAGTAATATGAATCACAAACAATCAGTGTAAATTGCGCCGGATCCGTATGTTCCAAGGCCAGCAATAGAGCTTGCAGCGAGAAGATCTCTTTGCAATTCTTGAAGAGTATGTGTATGCTCAATTGTCCAAAATCTGCTTGAAAAATTTGGACGTATTAATTTGTATAATGGTTTTATGCGTGTAGCATAATCAGGAATGTACGTTCTGCCAAAATTTAGAAATCCCAACAACAATTGGAGCTTCTTAATCATATTTGGAGGTTGCAATTGTGCACATTTCTCTAAAAATTGTGGCGCTAGGCTCTTACCTTCGTTCGACAGCTCATATTCCAAGATGATGACGCTGAGGAAGGCAATTTTCGACTTTTTGAAGTCAAATTTGTAGCCAATTTTGGCAAACCCTACAACAATGCGGGCTACTCGTCTTAAATGTTGTAATAACTTGTCATCAGTGATATATATATCATCTACATATGACAATGCTTCAGGGTCCAACTCGTGCAATTCCTCAGTCACACGAGCCAAAAACAGTCCTGGGCTATTCTTATACCCCTGAGGCAAACGACAGAATTTTTTCTGAGAGCCTAACGCACTAAAGCTTGTAAGATCCCTACTTTCGGGAGCTATATTCTGGCAGAAGAAACCATTCGAGATGTCCAAAGGTGTTTTGGATTTTTTCCGCACAATGTTATTCATTAGTGCTGCGCTATGTGAATTTTGTATAGCATATGTACGGGTATGTCCGTTCAAATGTCTGTAGTCTAACACTATTCTATATGAATGGTCTGGTTTAGCTACAGGGAATAAGGGATTATTCATCGGCGAGACACAGGGTTCAATTACTCCCTGGTACTCTAATTGTGTAAGTATTTCTCTTACTGGTGCCCTTGCTTCATGTTTTATTGGATATTGCGGTTGTGGCTGAGGTTCGCCTTTAATCGGAATTACATGATATGGAGAATCCCTATCCCACCCTACGTGATTCCTATATAAGGCAGGTGCTTGCACTAGAGCCCATTTGATACTATAGGACTCTGCGAGTTCCCCTGGAACAAGTTGTGAGAACAAAGGTTTAATAACCTCCTCCCCAACTGGGCAGGTGCGAACAAAGTCAGACGGCCAATCTTGTTCAGCCAGCAAAATGTCATATATCTTGACTACACGATCCCAAAAGATTGCGTTTATAGTGCATTCAATGTCTCCTTCCAATTGTAAAGTCACTGTATATACCCTATCGGGATCAGAGACACGCATATCTGCTGTTTCGACTTGTATGAAGTCATCAGTTGCTTTCACCTCCAGATGCTCTAGAAGATTCCGGCAAACTATTGTGACCTCTGCCGCGCTGTCTAACAGTACCAGTGCCCATGTCTTGTTCTTCAAGAGAACTCTCTTCCTGTGTGGCATGTCTAACTGAGACACCCGGGGCACCCGGCGCGGCACGGCTCGGCGGACCGCGGTTGTTCCGGGACCCCGCGGCCGGCGTTGCCCTCTTCCTAATTTGACACCAGCTTTACATATATTAACCGGACGGCACCTGAGACACTCGAAGTGGCACCCCATCGCGCTGGAATACTGCATTTAACACGGGCGCGGCCCGATTGTGCTGGGGCCCCTGGGACCACGCTTAACCCAGCTTGGCAGGCGGCCCGCGGTGGCGGGGCAGCCACCGGGCTCGCGCTGTCTGAGGAGACCACTCGGGGGATCCCCTGCTGAGCCCCGGGCATCCACGCTTGTCGGAGTGTCGTAGTGCTGCACTCCTTCCGGCGACACAACTCGAGTCGCGGTGTGGAGGAAGATTGCTCTCTCCCTCTAGGGGCTTGCTTAAATGAAGTTGACAACAGAGGAATAGGGGTGTGGGAGACACCACCCCTGACTTTACCGGCTGGGCGGGCACACGGCGTTGCTCTGGTTCCTCGCCGACTCGTGCGTTCCCGGCCTGCTCCCTTGCCGTTAGTCCACGGCAGTTACAATATATTGAAAGGCTAAGTTGACGCGCCAACTGCCTCACCTGCACAGTGAACTCCTCACATCCTGGTCACACCGCCAACCCGGCACTGAGTTGGGCATCCGGGCTCCGCTGACGCGGGAGCTGGAGGTGGTATCGCGGCTCCCTGACAGAACTGGTGCTCCTACCGGGCTACGCTGCGTGGGTCTGCGACAAACTTGACCACTCCACTGGCATCACTAACGGTACCATCAGTGCTTGCAACTTGGGAACCTCCGGGATCACTGAATTCCGGGCTGTCCCCCCTGACGAGGGGTACCACGCATCTCAGCGGACCCAACAAGCGGCGCGGATCGGCTGGGCACCGGACTGGGTTCAAAACTACAAAAAATGGAGCAAGAAAACGGAGAAACCAAAACAGACACTAATATCAAAACGGATGTACGCTACTCCCTCCTGTACTACAGACTAAAAGAACTAGAAGACGCGCTGAGGGAAGACTGAAGGCATGAGCGGACACTCCTGGCAGTCGGTTACTCGGTAAACCTGGAGTAACGAATTGGTACAGGTCAACAAGAAAATCATGGTCAAACCAAAAGACCCCAAAATGGGGTCCATGGGAGAAGGAGACCCTCCCCAGCCATCTGGCCAAGCAGAAACGCAATCGCTCACACAGCTACAGCTGAATGAAACATTATGCACGCACTCCCTACAATTCGATAAAATTATGCAAGCTATAATGGACACTAAATCCTCGCTAGAAGGGAAAATTGACGCCGCAGTACAGGAAGTCTCATTGCTGTGGGCCGACCACCGCAAATTAACTGGAAGGGTTCACAACACTGAAAAGACACTGGAAACTATCCAGCCAGAAGTAGTAGAAATGAGAAATAAAATGCAAAAAATGGAACTAGGCATAACACTACTACAACGCAGGGCAGAGGAAGCCGAAGGACGCTCCAGACGTAACAACATCAGATTCCTTGGAATCCCAGAAAGAATTGAGCACCCTAAGGCAGAGGAGTTCTTAGAGACCTGGCTGAGGAACACACTTAAAGAGCAGCACCCCAACACAATACCAGTGATCGAAAGGGCACACAGAATACCGGGCAGACCGCCTAGACCGGGAGCACCACCCCGACCTCTAATAGCTCGCTTCCTAAATTATAGGGACAGAGACTTAGTCCTTCAGCACTTCAGAATGTCGGACCAGATCATGCTCGAGAACAGCAGAATAACTGCGTACCCCGATTACACAATGGAGGTACAAAGCAGAAGAATTGCGTATAACAAGGTTAAGCAGCTGCTACGTGAAAAAGGCATCACTTATTCTCTCATGTTCTCTCATGTTCCCAGCGCGACTACGCATCGTCATGGACGAGAAAACCCTAATGTTCCCCACCCCTGAAGATGCATGGACATGGATCCATGCTAAAGGATTGGCCGGCCCGTCCAAGGAAGACACAGTGTCCGAAGAATGGACTACCGCTAACTCCAGGAAGAAAAGGAAAAAAAACACCAAAACATCCTCCCGCCCCACAAAAGCGCAAATGGTATTGGATCGTGCGCAAATAATAAAAGACACAAACTCATTCGCCCGTGGGATGCTGGATGCCAGGAGCAAAACGGACACCAATGACTCTGCCTCACATGGGGGAGATACGAGTCCATCCCCCTCCCCGTTGCTGGCGGGCCCGGATCTCACGCCGTGATCGGCGGACGAACTTTAAACATGTAGATCTGGCATCCATGGCCCCCCCTCGTTGGCGGCAGCGACTAGGGTGTCACGGGCCACCGGCACCGGGCCGCTGCCCCCGAGCTCCACAGTGAGTGACTGCCATTAACATGAGCACCTATGACTGACTCTCCGAAAGCTGCGCAAGGCAAATGGAACTGTAGAAACGTGAAATATCCTGCAGGTGGGCCATCCAAAGGCCCGACATCAAGGAACCCACAACCCCCTATACCTGAACGGTATCCGAATGGACCTGATCCCTCCTGAAGACATTTTAGGCACCGGTTGTGCCACTCTACTTAACGGACGCATTCAGTCCGAAATATCCTTTTTGTTGTTATACCTATCTCTTTCTTTTGTATCTTTAGTCCACTATGGGCTTACTCCTCACTCCTCGGGGCCCGGGGGTTGGGGATGGGGGGCTGGGGGTGGGGCGGTGGGGGCGGGGCAGGGGGGTCAGGGGGGTGGGTGTTCCGGGCGCGGCTCGGGTAGCTCCCTACACCTCAACACAACACAATGAATAAGGAACCCAGTTATAATCTCATGACTTGGAATGTTAAGGGCATGGCCGGGACTAGCAAACGTCACAGAATACACGCGTTCCTAAAACGACATCACATACATATAGCAATACTACGGGAAACGCACATCACACCCACAGAGGCTGCTCGGCTAGAAAAGTGCTGGATGGGCTCAATATATAGTGCTGGCGACTCCTCCTTCGCCAGAGGGGTACTGATCTGGATAGCGCCGGCTGTCCCTTACACAGTACAACACAGCACAAGAGACAAGGAGGGGAGGTTTATACAACTGAGGGGGTTGCTGGATGGGGAGGAACTCACGATAAATGGGCTATATGTCCCCAACATCAAACAAGGTGAATTTTTACAAACCAAGGCCTCACAATTAACCAACGACCTAACTTCATCATGTATATGGGGGGGGGACATGAACTGCGTCCCACACATAGATAAAGACAGATCACACCCCCGCTTGCGACCGCCCAAACAATGAAAAACGCCCAAATACTGGACGCATGGATGGAAGAACGTCGACTGATCAACATATGGAGGCACTTGCACCCACACGAAAAAGTGTACTCCTACTATTCCCCAGTACACCTATTACATAACCGAATAGACCTCATCCTCACCTCACAGAATCTAACACATAAAATAACGAGAGCGGAGTATTCCGCCAGGGTAATTTCAGATCACTGCCCACTCATAGTACAAATAAGATGGGGCAGACCTCGCTCATGTATTCCTACCTGGCGATTACAAACGCACCTACTACAAGACTCCCCATTTAGGAAGGATATTGCTACACACATCTCAGCATATTTCACATCGAACGAAGGGACGGCCAGCTCAAGGGCCATCGAATGGGATGCACACAAGACAGTCATACGAGGGGCATGCATATCAACCACAGTAGGAGTGCGGCAAACACTGACGCGCGAACTCCGAGTATTAGAACAAGAAATTCAGTTAGCTGAAGGCGAATTCGCTAAAGGTTCCATAACATCGAATATGCTCACTAACATGCGCTCCAAATGGACCGAGTCAGATAACCGCCTTAGACACTTTGATTATCGTCATCACATGGCCCGCACACACGCGGAGGGCGACAGATCCGGTAAATTATTAGCGTGGCTTATAAAAAACGAACGCCGTAACACCCCCATAGGCGCTATCCGACTGGATTCAGGCCGGATAGTTAATACACAGGCAGAGATAAATAATACTTTCAAAAAGTACTATAGCTCGCTGTATCAGGCACGGCCTCCGCCCACCAATGCCCATTTAAACAGCTTCTTCAACGGTGTCACCCTGAGCCACCTGACCGCTGCTCAAACTACAGAACTAGATAGCACGATAGAGATAACCGAAATCCAACGAGCATTGCAGCAGTTAACACACGGCAAAGCACCCGGCAGCGATGGTATACCCATAGAATACTATAGCACGTTTCAGCCGCAGATTTTGGCCCCATATTTGGCAATGCTAAAGGAAGCTTTGGAACTAGGCAAACTTCCTGACTCATGTCGTGAGGCATTGATAGCAGTATTACCGAAGGCAGGCCGCGACCCTTTGGACGTCCGCTCATATAGGCCATTATCATTACTAAACACAGATTGCAAATTACTTGGCAAAATACTAGCCAATCGCCTGCTCCCATATATATCAGAGCTGGTACATCAAGACCAGGTAGGCTTCATACCCGGTCGCAACACATTCCACAAAATCAGGAATTTACTGCGTCTAATGAGAAACTCCCCGGTAGAGGGTAATCAACAGGTCACAGTCTCATTGGACATAGAAAAAGCGTTTGATACACTAGGTTGGCCATTCTTAACAGAGACACTCAAATGGATGGGCTTTGGGCAAGTATATATTAGCTGGGTGAAAATATTATACACTGACCCAACAGCCAGGGTTAAGACGGGCGATACGATCTCTGAAAAATTCAACATTAGTAGAGGCACTAGACAGGGATGCCCACTATCTCCACTGTTATTTGCATTAGCGATTGAACCTTTGGCCGCCCGCCTTCGCATAATGGCCCCCGCATGGGGCATATTGGACGGCCAGACACACCAGATAGTATCACTATATGCGGATGATGCGCTGATCTTCCTACAAGATCACACGGGAACCCTTCCGGGCCTGTTGGAACTCCTGGAAAAATTTAGCTCGGTGGCCGGGTTAACAGTGAATTGGACAAAATCCTGCATATTCCCTATGCGCCCGGTCCCCGAGGCATCAAGAACACTAACGGGCCCGAGTGGCCTGAAATGGTGTTACACAACATTTAAATATTTAGGTGTGAATATATACCACAACAATCAAGACCTTAGAGATGGTAACCTTGGCCAAGTGATCAGATCAATGAGGGGCTCTTTACCCTTCTGGTGCTCACTCCCACTATCCCCCATGGGCAGAGTGGCTATAGCAAAGATGATAGTACTGCCCCGTCTACTTTATTATTTTATGGCATTACCCTTGATACTCCCGAGCTCCTTTTTTAGACTACTGAATAGCTTACTAACGGATCTAATATGGGGCAATGGTCGTAGACGCGTCGCATTAACAAAAGTGCTCCAACCGCTCAGGCTGGGGGGACTGGGCGCCCCCAGATTTGAAGCGTATTACGCAGCTGCCCAGATACAATGGATATCCACATGGATCGGTAATCCAACCGGGGCCGAAACTCAGAGAGTGTCGCTAGAGCTCGGCGGTACAGAAATAATGCAATACCTCATGAATCGAACCGATCCAGCACACACTAACAACGTGCTGCTGTACACTGCACACTGGGCTTGGGGCCGATATGCGTTGCAAAACGCAAAAGTTCCGCAGTACTCACCGAGGATCCCACTATTGGCTCACCCGACATTAGCAAAAATAGCAGCCAAGGTAGGCCTGAAGGCATGGGGTAGCAGGAGAATACATACATTGGGAGATATTTATCAGGATGGACAACTTCAAACCTATGAGGCACTAACCGACAGGCACGCACTGGGCCGGGGAGGATTCATAGCTTACGGAGCAGTTAGGCAGGTAATGCGAGAATACTGGAGAAAGGGCAACTCAGAACCAGATGTCTCCCCACTGCTTCACGAGCTGTTGGGGACCACGATCACCCCATCAAATATATCGAACATATACAACATCCTCACAACCCAAGCTGAACACAAACAGGTACAAGCAAAAAATAAATGGGATCGTGTGCTACCGGAACCACTATCCCCCAACGCATGGGAACAAGCGATGAAAATGACTCGCGAGGTCTCACGTAATCCCCGCTTCCGATACACACAGTTTAATTATGTGCATCAGACTTACCTATCACCACACCGCATAACACGCATGTTTCCCCGATCACCACAAACATGCCCCAGATGTGACACAGAAGAGGCCACTTTCTATCACATGACATGGGAATGCCACCCGATCCGGAACACGTGGATAGAGATAGTAACGTTACTAGCCGAATGGACAAACACCGCACTATCTCCTACTCCTGAGGTGTGCCTGTTGGGCATTATACCCCACCCCAAGTAATGCAAACGTACATATAAATGCATTGCCCTGGCTTTGGTGCTGTATAGACGCCTCATTGCCATGAAATGGAAAGCCCCTAGCGCTCCCAGTATTGCCCTGTGGCGAGAAGAGGTAATACGATGAACCAAAGCAGAAACACAGACACTACAGAATTTACTAGATAAGGGTATATTAGTTAAAGGCCTACAGGTATGGAACCTATTCTTGATAGCCGCAGAAAACAAAGATGATGAACGCCCTCCCTAAACAGATGAGTAAGAGATAATGGTTATCACATCAATGACCACAGTAAAACAGTATCATATAGATCGACTGAGGCGTATGGGGAGGGGGGAAAGAAAGAAGAAAAAAGGAAAAAAAACTAAAAGATGAACCAATATAAAACTGTAATGCCCCTCGCAGATGCCCCTAGGAGCATCGTCGGAGCCCTGATGGGCTCCGACGGGCACTGGGGATGAGGGACTTCGTACCCTGCTGGTCTCTACTATTGTGACCCGCTGCCCATGCGCGGCGACCCACGGCTAACAGCGGGCTGGTCCCTTGTGGCCTGGGGGCGATTTGGCTGCGTGTGGGTGGGGGGATGAACACGTAATCGCTTTGCACAGCTCGAGGAGGGTATCTCTTGCCCCTGCGGCGGCTGGCTCTCCCCCCTGCCTGGGCCCTCCCCCTGCTGGTCCCCCCCTCCTCCCCCTCCCCTCGGTTTAGGCCCTCCGGAACCGCCTCAGCGCCTATCTTACTCTCTCTCTCTATGTATCTTGTTTCTTGAATAACTACGCACATGTTGAATACACCTCGTGTGTTGAAACACAACTCTCAGAACCCAACTCGGGTAATTGTGCACTCATACTGGATTTGCAGAATGTGCATAAGTAATAATTACATGTATAATGTATGTTGAAACATAATGTAACCTCTTGTATCTCATTTAAATGTTGCCACTTGGCTGGTAAAACAATAAAAACATATTTAAAAAAAAAAAAAAAGAGTTCAAGCTTGAACAACCGTCCGCTATGACTAGGATTTACCTATATCGCGGTGGTGGAAGCCCTCAGTGCCACGGACGTCTCCGTTAAAGGAACCGAGGAATCATTGTAATATATGAGACCGAGAGAGACAGGTGGACCCGAAAATTAGAGCCAGACCAAACGTTGGCGGCGCCATGTCTCGTTGGCTCTCATTATCCTAAATGAGACTACTGGATGTTTGGGTACCAGGGTCGTTCTCAGTGTGGGGGACTAAGTCTAATCCATGGAGAAGGATCCCTGTCACCCTCAATCCGGTTTTGCTCCGGCTAGCTAGCAGTGCCTCATCTTTCCCAAAGGGAAGGGATGATTGGGCAGCCGAGCGCATGACATCTTAGAGCTTCTCAGGGAAGTCGTGGTCACTCAGATCCCAACCAGCTCTCTCATACCAAGTGTGGTCTCATATACAAATGACAAAGGCAGTTTAAGGTTTACAGATTGATTTAATAAAACAACTGCATTTTAGATAATAAGGTGTGAGCCGCAATAACCAGAACCATACAACACAGTAGGATTGAAATAGTAACGAGGAGAATGAAACATAGAAATAACGCTATCATAGTGTTACCAGATTACGTTCTCTCTACTAAGTTCTATTTTGAGCACAGCATGTTAAGCTCTAAGCTTGCCTTTCAGATTTCCCGGGAGGACATCAACCCTCATACCTGAGCAAAGGCCTGTGATCTGGATCAGCATCTGCAACAGGGCAGTCAGTGTCTAGTTATGGTTCCTGGGTCGGAATCTCCCTCTTGCATGTATTAGGACTAGAAAGTGTTTTTATAACTAACACATCGATGTGCTAAGAAACGTCCCTACGTAAGAATGTGTATCGTCTACAAACCTAAAGACTAAACTCCTACCACGTCTATCGGCAATGTACCAGACTGTATCCTTGACTGAAGCACAGAGCGAGCAAGAATGTATTGTTTGAGAACTCTGGTGCTGAAGTAGGCTAAACAGTGTGACAGAGGAAAATAAAACAAGACCGTGAAACTGGTTATTGAAAAATAACAGTGCGAGGCTAAATAAAATGCATCTAGAACAAAGTGCACAGAGGCCTACTGCTTAAAGCAAACGCGCAAAGGCTATATTAAAAATGGCTACACTACAATTAAATTTTCAGTGTTGCTGGCTCCATAAGAGAGACTGTTGCCCCAATCTTCAGAAAGGCAAGATTATGCTCTTGGAGTTGCCACCGTCACACCACTGTTTGATGGCAGAAGTCGGACTGTACAAAAAATTCAGTCACACAGGGCTTGATTGGTGACCTGGGGTGAACTGCTCAATAGATCTCTTGTCACAGTATGAAATTACCGACATAATTGAGGGTGCGGTAGGGGTAGCCGGAAGGCCTGCCATTGCAGGGAAGCCAGAATATAAAATGGTGTACCCTCTGTATCATACTGTCCTTGTCCCAATCCAAAGACGGACAACATAGCCTTTATGATCGTCTCCTTCCACCCCCTCCAGGACACCCAGAACTCTGAGGTTGTTTCTGCACAATCTATTCTCCAGATTGTGGGACGTGGCAGGGTTGAATAATGTCCATATTCTTTGACAACTTTCTCAGAATTACCTGAGTCTTCAGATGAGATATTTAAATGTGAAATAATCTTTCCTGTATTCCTCCATATGTTGCAGGAGAAGATTACAATAGTGGTCAATGTAGGAGCATCATGGTCAGATGACATCCCTGGTGAAGACTCACCCACTGAAGCTGTACCAGTAGGAGCAGTCAAATTAGTAGCCAATGGGATAATATAAGGGAAAAATATTGGTGGAAGAGTGTTAGTAGGCGTTAGTTCAGTCCCATCTGGGTCCCAGAGCAGCTCATCCTCAGCTAGTGAGAGAGCAGAGTTAAGGACCCCTTGTTCGAAGGCAGACATAACCAAATCCTTCAGCTGAGTAGTTGTCATAAGCCCAGTACCAGCCTGCAGCCTGCCACTTACACTAGAGTGGGCACCAGGGGCAACAGCAGATCCTGAGGTGCCCAAGATTGTAAGACATCTCCCTGAGAAATCTGTATGAGTGTCCTGGTCTTGGTCATCAATATCGGACAAGCTGCTTGAATCTGAGAGGGATAAAAATCACTCCTGGGTTTCCAACCCAGTGGCAGCAAAACCATGAAGAGATGACACCCCTGAGATACCCTCCTTCCCCAGCAAAGAGGTCTGTGAAGTATGCATCCCTGGCTCACCCTGCTGATCTTTCCTTGAGTCAGAAAAATCCTCATCCACCCCCTCTGCTGGGACACAAAGATGTCTGTCAAGTTAAGGGGATATTTATCCGCTCCCTGAGTGAGGGATTCCACCAGTAAGGAGTTAGAAATTACTGGTGCTTCCCAATGGCTCTGTCGAAACTGGTACTACTGTTAGCAAATTCATTGAAGCAGCCAAAGTCCTAAATGTATTATCGGGAATCTCCGCTTTGCTCCTACTACCCCTCAGAGCAACAGGGAGAGGGGAGATATAACAGTCCGTATTACTCTAAGAGAGCGTAGACCCTCTCGAGTATCTGCTCCCACTGGTTCCATAGAGGGCACTGCAATACCAGGGTTAGAGGGCATGTCAGACTTGTCTCATTGAGTATTACTGTCCGATGCAAGCAAACTCACATGTGACCCCTGCAGTGCCTGAAGTGCGGGTGTTGTGGGCTGAGTAGAGTTTCTAGATTCCTCAGAACCGTCAGCTTTATTGGTGATCGTCTTGCCCAGCAGGAGCTGCTTCCTCCCAGTTATTTGTGGGGTGAGAAGGCCAACCACCACAGGCCACCTCCCCCCCTTGCTGCCGCTTTGGTCACTGCAGAGATAATACTTGCAAGCAAGAATGTCCAGAAGTCAGCAACGCCATACAAGTTTCTTTCAGGCTGCTCCCACTCGGGGTGATGCCCAGCGAGAAGGTGCAACAATGTGGCAGTCCATGTAGTCTGTCTAGCAGCTGCAATAGAAACAATGTAGCAAATATCAGTAGGAATACAATCACACACTTTCGTCCACTCGGGTGGTGGCAAGATAGCACTTGGATAGTTGACTCAATGCCTTCCAGTTGAGTCACCAAGAAACCACTAGCTGCGGGAGAAAGGCACCTGTCTTTCTGCTTTGTGAAGGACCTTTGGAAGATGATGTTTACTATTTGGGGTGTATGGTTTTTGCATCTCTGAAATAAATCTCCACTACAACCATACTGGCTAACTTGAATCCTGAATTGTTGACTACTTCCTTCAATATGTGTGTGCTCTGGTGCTAGTGACTATCAGTTATGGCATTGTCACAAATAAAAGTCCTGTGTTTTTACAAAACCTTGGAATGGCCCTTTTCGAGATCCTACATGCACAAGCAAATAGCATTGTGGAGTTCATGGTGGAGCCAACCCCTGCAGCAAGAGTAGAACTCCAGCTGACAGAGATCAGCTGGAGTTCCCCAAAGCCCTCAGAACCTTGTCCAACGCTCTAACAACTATTAAAATAAATGATACTTTTTACAAAGTAGAAAGAAAAGCTGAACAGTAATAAAGAGACAAGATAAGTGTAACAAACCCATATATAACAAATCATTCCCCTTCAATGAAAACAACACAACGAAATATATGAATAAAAGTACAAAGGAACAGACCGACAAGATGAGTTTAAAAAACAACACAAATTTAGGGCCTCATTTGTAAGCGGCCTGCACCGCTGGTGCGTCACTTTTTCTGATGCACCGGTGGTGCAGGCTGTGGGGCCATATCTACAAGGCCACTCAAAGCCACTTTGTGTGGTTTTATGTGGCCTTGTAGATATGCCCCCCTTTCATGCATTACTCTGCGTGAAAAGGGCGTTCAATGGGTGTTGCCCGTGGGTGTTCCCACACAACACCCATGCAATCTGACGCATTCCCAGATTTACAAGGTTTTCTTAACCTGGGAATGCGTCAGTTTCCTACGATACCCCATGGTTGGCTTAAGGGTGGCACAACGGGGATAAATTACATTATTTCTCCCCGTTTTTTCTCGTGATTGTTTTTGGGCAGGAAGGTGTCCCTTCCTGCACAAAAACAATCATCCCAGCAAGACAGGAATCTTTGCACCACGGTGCAAGGGTGCCTGCATTGGCGCATGGCAGCAATTTGTATGTCAGTGCAGGGAACAAGGACAGGAATGCGCTGCATCTTGTAGATACGTCGCATTCCTGCCCTTCTGTTTTGACGCAGGGCAGTGCAGCAAAAAGGCTTGCGACGCTGCCCTGTGTCAAAACTTTGGAACTGAGGCCTTTAGTTCGGTATAACATATAATCATTGATTTTTGAAAGTAGCCTGGAAACTCTTTTTTTAAATATATGTATTCATTTTTTAAACATTAGCAAATGACAAAGCAGTTGTTGCAATAATTTCTGTAATTTCGCTGGAAAGATCGCAATACAAAATAGTGTGCAGGCAATAGGCCTGGTTCTTACTGTATCAGTGATAAAAACAACAGCAAATTTAAAATCTTGTCCCACATGTATACCAACTTATTTGATTGTATAAATGAAGATGATACAGTGCTCGTGTCTGGCTCAGATTCACTTTGTAGGAGCCTGTTTGATATTTTGCGCCACTTTTGGATATCCTCAAGGAGTTTTTCATCATTGTGTACCATTTTAATCCGAATTTCTTTGCCAACAGCCAGTCTTGGGCATACCACAGCTTTGTTGGAGGGCCTCTAGGTTGTAACCAGTGTTTCATTATTACACTTTGCCAATAATAGCACCAATTGTGTGAAACTTTTCTGGATTTTACTAGTTTTTTGCTTGTGGTGTAAGCCCAGTAAACATTGTTACAAAGAGTAGTTAACCCTTCGTCATGGTATTGTAATCAGGCCCTCTATCAACAGGCCCCAATAGTCGCTAATTACTGGGCATGACCATATCATGTGGAGGAAATCTGCTGCAGCCTCTGTGGACCTGGGACAGTTCCCCGTGTGTGCCAGATATATCTTACTAAAGGAACATGGGGTGAGGAAGGCGCAGTGCATAATTTTTAACTGTAGCAACCCAAGTCTAGCATTACTTGAAACCCCCTTTTGATATCCTAGCACCCTGTCCAAATCCAGGACTGTGACTGGTTTACTAAAATCATGTTCCCAATTAGAGTCTATTGTCTGGGGGTCATGTACCTTATCTTGAAACATTGCCTTATTGCTCAAGGAGACATGTCTGTCCCCATCTTGTACTCTCACAATGGCATTCAAGTAGTGTGAATCGGGGGGTCGTACTGGAAATCCAGTCCAACATCTGACCGTTCAACTTGGCCAAATCAGTTTAGCGAATGTCAGATATTGAACCGAGCTGATGTTACATTTTTCCTGGCTTCTTCAAACATGATAAACGTCTCCTTCTTATACTAGCCCACCATATCCTGACATATACCCTCTCTCCAAGCTATTGTTTTTGCTACGCTTTTCAGACTGACGAAATCCAGGAGGGTCTATATATCCAGGTAAGACCCAAATGAACTGCCCTTCATTACATATCTGCAGAAACGTTCCCAGACTTGAGACATCAACTGCAGAAACGTTTCCAGACCTGAGACATCAACTCTATTAAGTATGGCACAGTCCAGGGTCACATGCACTGTGACCATCTCACCTAGGGTATAGCAGTCCACCAAAAGTGTTCACTATCCACAATGCGAGGTGATGTAGCTGGGAAGCCGTGTAACAGTATCCAAAGTCTGGGTGTGACAAGCCGTCCTCTTCGATCGGGTGTTTGAGTGTACTTTGTTTAAACCTAGGACGTGCACCATCCCACAATAATTCAGTGAGTATTGTGTCAATCTGCCGAAAAATAGAGTGAAGTAGGAGGCAAATCATGCCTGGAACATGTATAGGCATCTAAGGAATATAGGGCCAGATGTATCAAAGCTTTTTGCATTCGCAAATGGTGTGAATGCCCGTTTGCGAATGCAAAAAGCCATTTCAGAATGTATCAAAGGCATTCTGAAAGCAATTTTAAGGAATCGCTATTTTAGCGACTCTCTAAATAAGAAATCGCAAATAAGGATTCCTTATTTGCAATTTCTAAGCACATGTAAGAAGCAATTCCTTAAAGCGAATTGGACATTAAGGAATCGCTATTTACCACCAAGTTGAACTTGGTGGTAACCATGTGCAAATTTTTTTAATGCTTTCAAAATGCATTTTTAAAGTGTACATGTAAAGCACACATGCCCTTTTGCCATGTGTGCACCTTACATGTCCAAAAAACCTTTTTGGGGTGCAGCAGAAGGGGCCTTAGGCCCCCAGCACCCTGGGGTTTTGCATTTCCAAAATTGCGATTTCCAGTTAAGAAATCGCAATTTTGGAAATGCAAAAAATTCGCAAATATGGGCCTACAGGCCCATAGGTGCGAATGGGGCCGGTATCGCAATTTGGGATTCAGTAATAGTATTTGCGATTTTAAAGAAATCGCTATTACCAAATCGCAAATGTCATACATTCCATTTTGCGAATCAGAAATAGCGATTTCTTAAAAATCGCTATTACCGACTCGCAAAAGGCATTCTTGATACATCTGGCCCATAATTGTTTTACTAATGACCTCTCTGCTTACAAAGGAGTGGCAGCTTCCTCCAGAAGGGCAATGAGTGTTCCAGTCCCGAAAGGATGCCATCAATATTCAGGTTAGCATGGAAGCTCTATTTCTTAGCTTCCTTTCACTCCCAGGAGAGATTGCAATCAAATCACTCTCTAACGCTGACAACATGCCTGCATCCCTTCATTCTCATCATGCCATGCAGCATACAGTGGTAGTGTACATTCAAATTGACTACTATTCACACCTCTGGCATCTTGCATGCCCTGATCAGTTCCTAATCAGATAACTTGTTTC
This sequence comes from Pleurodeles waltl, assembly GCF_031143425.1. Classification (NCBI taxonomy): domain Eukaryota; kingdom Metazoa; phylum Chordata; class Amphibia; order Caudata; family Salamandridae; genus Pleurodeles; species Pleurodeles waltl. The sequence continues at coordinate 210,032,039 of NC_090445.1, read as the reverse complement.
TGTGCATTTCCCACCATTCCATAAGCACACACAATGTTCAGTTATAGAGTCCTCGCGATGCAAGTTCTTTCTCAGTTATTTCACATGACCCTGAGGCAGCTTACTTACACTCTGCTTAGTCCACAAAACCTTTCCCATCAATAAATAAGCATATCTGGTCAGTCCTTAACCCACATGGGCCCGGTACTTACTTACCTGTGCTGATTCCCCAGATTTCTTCAAAATAATTCAGTCGCCAAGCCCTAAAACACAATCTCTTTTTTTCCTGCTGTGATTACATATTTATATCATAAATCATATCTTAGAAATATTTACACTTCAATTGTTTCTGGACCACTTCACCCCTAACTATTTCCAAAGGCCCCTATGGTAACAGAACCCTATAGCCACAATACACTTATCTCAGTTGAGAACCAATTTTGAATTAGCTTCCCTACCTCTCAGAAGCAAAAGAGGAGGGTTTAATAATATCCACCCTACGGCTCAACCGGTGGCAGCTCGTGACATTTGAAAGTGGTGGGGTGTAAAACTTGGCTATCACTTTTATGTAGTGAGTGAAGAGAGCAAGCTTAATGGACAAACATGGGGTCCAAGGTGGGTCCTCCTCCCAAGAAAAAATTGAAAAAAGATTGACAAATGGTGCATTTGAAAGCAAATTAATTTAGTGAGAAAGCAAGGTTTATAAATCCGTGGGAATGTATAGTCATGTAATATTAAACACATTAAAAACCGCCCCATATCTTACTGCATTAATATGTTCAACAGTTACTTTTGTGTGCAAATTGTAAAGCACTGCAACTTCAGGCCCTTTAAAGTGTGTGCTTGCCCAGTGTCTTGCACTGCTGGCTGCAATCAGTCATACAGAAATATGTACAGACCGGTCTTTAAGGAGATGAAAAAAGTGGGGGCTCTCTAAAAGGGAACATGTAAAATAAATTTCTGTGATTCCCATAGTGTGCCACCTGGCTTGTATTTTGGTTTCTCTCTGAGATGTTATTACACCCAGAAACATAACACAACTGACACACCTAAAACCTGTCAGTCAATGGCTTTGTCTATGGTTGTTAGCTGTTTAAGATAAATGAGTAACAACAATTTGTTTTACATAATCAACATTGGAAATGTTTCAATTCTGAAGTTGTGAGACTGTGAATTAAATATTGTTGAGGCCTGTGGAAGGACTATTGGCATTCAGTTATGTGCAGGTTATGTTAGGTATGTGTGCCCTTTTTCTCTTCACATCTCATCCATCTGCACATTTTCAACCTCTTCAGCACCCTCTTTTTACTCTCCCCTGATTGTACTTCCTCGTATCTCCCTCATTTTACCACCCCAAACATATGCTGCACTCATTCACATTTTACTTTCTTTTGCCTTCTAAATATTTTTACCTCTGTGCACCCCTTCACACACATTTTTACTGAATTTCATTTGCAGCTGGAATACATGAACATTGTTCTATGTGCTCTGCGGACAGACAAACCCACTGACAGGCACTTTGCTTTGCCTTCAGCCTCAGAACCAGCCCTCTCAATAAAAGCCCCTCATAAACACCTGGCACAAGTCAAAGTGTGCAGTATGCAAGAGTAATATAATGCACAGAAACACAGCATGATGAAACTGCTAACTCTCTTGGGGAATGCAACATTAAGTAAAACATGAAATAAGAGGAACTAAGTCGCTGACACAACATTACCTGTTTTTAACATTCATTGTTCGCATATCAATCCATGCTTTTGGCATTAATGTTAAGGGCATGAGAACAGGGCCAGTTCTAACGCCATACAGCAGAAAACTGCCTTTACTGTATGTACACGGTTCCTTCTTTATGCTTGGCTCAGATATTTGGATCAATTTCGCAAGGGAACAAGAACCCTGCTCGTCTTTTAGACCAGTTTTGTGGGAAAATAAATACAGCAGCTCCACTTTTAAAGGAGCCAGCAATCTGCAGCCAGGGCATGGGGTGTCACAGTGGAGGAGGTTAGTGTGACAAGTGGTCTCAGTACAATAAAAATAACACAACATTAACATTATAACACACACCATTACCGAAGACACACATGCTTGCATCCACTCCTACTGCGTGATGAATGGGAAAAGGGTGGGATCTATGCCTGCAAATGATGGATGGTTGCTCTCATGCAGGGCTGAAGACTCTGACGCCTGAAACCAAGAAGCTAAAAGCGTCACTGGCCTATAGTGGTTACTGCCATAGCCCACAAAGGAAATGAAGAGCTTTAGAGCAGTCAGCCCTGCGTTGTGCTTCACAGTGCAGAAAGATGATTTACTGCCTGCCTTCCACCTCTCGCTGTAAAGCGTGGCAGGGCAGGCAGCCTGGGACAGACAGCCCACACTTAAATACATTGATTTGTTTAGAGATACAATCGTATCTCTGAACAAATCGATCTATTTAATATTTTTGTATATAAATTTGTAGGAATTTCAGAGGGGCACAGCCCCTGAGCCCTAAAAGAGGTACCGCCCCTGAGCTCAACACAGTTTGTACACCCTCCTTCAAAAATCTGTACATCCATTCTACCAGATCATCAGACAAAAAATTGTTCAGATATTTAACTCTATTCACTTCTGAAAAATGTAAACATCCTTTCAGAAAAAACTTGAGTGCCATTATCAGGCATAATGACGCTAGGTCTAGGGTCTTAGCTCCAAGTGAGGATCACATGACTCTTTCTTACATTATTGCCTTGCATTTTCAGCTGTTGCAGCATGTTTTTAATTTCCTTGCAAGCGCTCTAGCCTGGCTCCACTCTGTCTAGGAGCCATTTTAGTTTGGGTACCCACACTGTTTTAATCCTTTTATGTGTTAATTTGTCACCTTTTGTTTTCTGCTTTATTGTTATTTTCAGCAGTACTCCTCCCTGATGGGGAATCCTTCCAGGAGGAAGCAGAGCTGCTGGGCTCCAGCCTGTGTTCTTTTCCCCCCTGGTTTTCAGTGTTTGTTACGCCATAGCCACGCTCCTTCAGAGGCAGGCTACTTAGTCATGCAAGGTGCACGTCTGCATTGATCTTAGCTCCTGTGAGGAGCACCTGACTCTTCCTGGCGGATTAATTGTTGCCTTGCATTGTTAGGTGTTACAGCATGTTTTTAATTTCCTTGTAAGTGCCCTGGCGCGCTGGAGTTGCCTGGCTCCACACTCTCTGGGAGCCATTTTAGTTTGGGTACCCGCACTGTTTTAATCCTTTTATGTTTTAATTTCTCACCTATTGCTTTCTGCTTTATTGTTACATTCGCCAGTACTCCTCCCTGGTGGGGAAGCCTTCTAGCAGGGAGTGGAGCTGCTGGGCTCCAGTTTGTGTTGTTTTACGCCCCCCCCATTCAGTTTTTGGTGTTCATTACACCATAGCCATGCCCCCTTCAGAGGCGGGCTACTTAGTCATGCAAGGTGCGCATCCACATTGGTCTGAGCTCAAGTGAGGAGCACCTGACTCTTTTTCATGGATACATTGTTGCCTTTCATTGTTAGCTGTTACAGTGTGTTTGGAGTTGCCTTGCTCCACACTCCTGAGAGCCATCATAGATTGGTTACCCGCACTGTTTTAACTCTTTTATATGTTCATTTCTCACCTTTTTTTCCTGCTTCTTGTTACTTTCGCCAGTACTCCTCTCTGGTGGGGAAGTCTTCCAGGAGGGAGTGGAGCTGCTGGGCTCCAGTTTGTGTTCTTCCCCCACCAATGGTTTTTGGCGTTTGTTACACCATAGCCACACCCCCTTTAGAGGTGGGCTACTTAGTCATGGAAGTTGCTCGTTCGCATTGGTCTTAGGTCTCGTGAGGAGCAGTTTATGTTCTTTTGCCACCCTCCCAGTTCTCAGTGTCCGTTACCCCATAGCCACACCCCCTTCAGAAGAGGGCTACTTAGTCATGCAAGGTGTGCATCCGCATTGGTCTTAGCTCCCGTGAGGAGCACCTGACCCTTGCCTTGCAAATACATTGTTGCCATGCATTGTTATCTGTCACGGAGCGTTTCTAATTTCCTTGTAAGTGATCTAGCATGCTGGAGTTACTTGGCTCTACACTCTCTGGGAGCCATCTCAGGTCGGCTATCCGGACTGTTTTAATACTTTTATCTGTTAATTTCTCACCTTTTTTCTGCTTTATTTTTACTTTCACCTGTACTTCTACCTAGTGGGGAAACACTCCAGGAGGGAGCGAATTTGCTGGGCTCCAGTTTCTGTTCTTTTGCCCCACCTGGTTTTTGGCATTTGTTATGCCATAACTACACCTCCTTCAGAGGCAGGCTACTTAGTCATGCAAGGTGGGCGTCTGCGCAGTGGACATGCACAGTGGGAGAGTCGCTGGTGCACTGAAGTTGCTCCTAAGGCAAGCCCATCTGCACCCAGATGGTGCCAGGGGCCAAGACCCCTGGTCGTTCTGGGTCAGCTCTTCAAAACAGTACTCTTTGGTGGTGTTAAGGAAATTGGCATCTACCATTCCCAACGCTTGCCACCATATGATGGACCTTACCCATCTGACACCACACTGCAGTAAGTGTGAGTTCAGACCCTTGACCTTGTTGGTGTCTGGTTCTGAAGGGAACACGTTTTTGCAATTCTCGGACCCGGCTCATTTCTTTTCCCTTATTTGCTGCTCATTAGTCAAGCATAAGGTTGAGATGTATAGCTTTCTAACTGACCATTCACCAGATGCAGTTTTTGTATCAGAAAAATGGCTTACCGAAATGCAGTGCCAGACATTCTTTCAGCTATTGCTCAGGGCTATGCGATTATAAGGTGGGGTGTGATTGCTATTATTTTTAAACAGTCTGTCCTATGCACGATCATGGAGTTAGCCATTACAATGTGTGAGGCAGCATTTTTCTCTCTTACTTAATTTCACCTTTACTGGGATTTTGATTTACAGCCCTTCGGGTCCGGCCCTAGCTTTATTGCCTTATTAGCAATGCATTGTCACCACTCGACTTGGGTTATTCTAATTTAACAGTCATTAGAGACCTCAATCTCCATTTTGATGACAGCACCTGTCCCGTGGCAGCCGCTTTGGTTGCAGATCTGAAAGGTCTTCAGCTTTTTTAATTTGTTTTGTCCCCCAAACTAGGCTGTGACACACTCTTGATCCCATTTTTTCTAACTTGACCAGCTTATCTGTTGATTCCTCTCTTCAACTCTTGTGGTCTGATCATTTTGCCATACCCTTTCAGGCCCCTATGGCCAAACCAAACCATTACCTGTATTCATCTCTGGTCAGTCGGTAAAGACACGAAAGTGGGCACAGGTGATCTTGGTCAACTTCACTCAAGTTCTGGGCTAGACAGCTGTGTAGATATAGCTAACCGGAAAGTAGAAGGTTCGATATCTGGTGCACTAAATCAGATTGTATCCCCGGTAGATCAAATTAGTAGAAGGACCAAGCCTTCGGAGGAATGGTTCTATGATGAACTGCTTGTTTTGAAAAAGTGTTGCAAATGCCTATAGTGTGTGTGGCGCAGACATTTTGATCTTATTTGCAAGGCCAACTAGTGGTTGGCTTTAAAGGCTTATCACAGTCCTATGAAGCTTGTCTGTCACAATTTTGTATGCCAACAAAATCGCAGCTGCCCAGAACTCCTCTCGAGAAGTTTTCTCAATTGTTAAGTCTTTATCTTCACTTCATTTTCCAAGGAGAGCCTCATGCAGTTTTACTTAACAACTCCTTTGGGGTCGGTCAGGTTCCCCAGCACTGGACATACAAACATGGATGCACTATTGTGATCCACACTTATAGCCAACACTTTGGCTGAGGTGCTTGACCTTTCAGTACTCTTCACTGTGTCTAAAACTTCAACTAACATTGGATTTCTGCAGCTCAGCAGTCTCTCTCCTAAATTATCTTGGAGTGGCAACTGAAAGCAAAGTTATCCCTCACATACACTTCAATGTTATTTTCAAACTTGCATGTGGAAGCAAGAATACGTGGCACTGCTATATACTACTAAATGGTTTCATCTCTGAAGTGTTTTCGTTTGATATTTTTTGACTTTCCAACATGATACTTGGCTGTTCTATAAAATGTTTTTCTAACCCTTAAAGCCTAAGGGTGTACCTTTAAGGTTCCAAAGGTGTACTTATCCCATGTGCTGAGCTCCTTGTGCACTGTCTCTACTTCTCGTAACTTGTCAAATATTTATTGCATCACATACATTGGTAAACAGCAGTGTTATTTTTCTTTCAAGATTGAACCGTTTCCCATCAGTAGCAACAAGATAATTCTTCAACGACCTATGTCATTGTCTCCATTTAATTACAAGCTTGCCCGTATTTTGCAGAAACAAAGTAAGTTCCTTTATGTTTTGGGATACGGCCATGGAGTATAAAGTAACAGTAATAGCTAATCAACTTAAGCACCAGCAAAGTAACTAAACAATAAATCTTACTGTTCTCAATTCTTGGACCTCTCTGGACATGAGAGTGCTGTTTGAAAAAATTGCATGCGTACATTGATTTTAAAAGAGTGAAGCTAAAACACGGTGTTACAGCTCATGTTCACTCCCTACACTATGCAAAGTATTTATGAAGGCCACACACTGAACAGAAAGAGACTGTGCTCTGACTACTTTACTTTATATGCTAAAAATCTATAAGCTATGTGCTGATGAAAATCTTGAATGGAACTAGTACCAGGTGACCAATCCACTTGCTGGCCATCCTCTGACTAGATTAATAATAATTTTATTGTGTAGTTAAATAAAATCATTACAATTTGACAGATACATATTCATGATAAAAACTTCAAGGTCAAGAAAAAATACACACTTTTTTACAATTGACAAAATACCAGGGCACATGGTGGACATGTAAGCTGGCTAAGACCAGTGGTGGTTGCCACTGAACAGAGGGCAGCGGGGCGGGACCAGGCGCAAAGGGCCGGGTTGAGGGAGGGATGTCGGGGTTAACAAATAAATTAAAAAAATTAAAAATAACAAAAAACACTTACCTTCGAGGGGAGACACGTTCGTCTCCCCTCTGTCCGCTTCCCGGCTGCACAGGCTCCCAGCCAATCACAATGCAGCTGAAAGCAGCATTGTGATTGGTCTGACCGGCCTGCTTCGATGCTCAGACTGGCATTGGAAGACTGTGCATGTTCTGTACAGGGCTGTGCTGTACAGCCGGGTAGAGAACATGCAAAGTGCGCCTGTCTTTTTGGCCCACCGAACACGGCCGTCCAAAAAGACATGCACACTTTGTGTGCACATAGCCCTCCTTGGGCCCCCTCCCTCCAGCACAGCCCTGCCCCGCCCTAAAAGTAAAAATAAAAGGAAAAGAATGTAATGTACGTTATTATCATTTTATTTTTCCTTTCTGGGAAAACCAGTGGGGCGAAGCTCCAAGCCGTCCCTAAAGCAGTTCTTAATTTGTGCTTGTTGTTTCCGGTGCTGAGCACCGGCACTTATTTTTTAGGGCGGGGGCTTATTCTTCTGCATAAAGCATTTGCTGCGAGCAAAAGACACATACGGGACAGACGGAGGAAGGGAAAAATCAAAAAAGCGTCACAAACGTAGAGAGCGGAAAGCTGCTAGAGTGATCTGAAGGGGCATGGAATGGCTTTATATGGATTGAAGAGACCCGAGATGGCTTCAGGATTACGCCGCCTCAGTAATCCGTGCTCGCACATTTAACTGCAGCAGCCGCGTGTTTAAGAGGAGGGCTTTAGGCACTGGCACCTTTTTATTTACAAATTAAGCACTGCCCTAAAGACAATAACCCTGTTTGACTTTCAAATTTGTGGCTATAGACAAAGCTGAAGACCCTTCTGTATCTAATAAGTACAAAGTGCGACATACCGTGAAGGTCACCACATTTGCCAACCAGTGAGGGGCGCGGAAAGGCAATTATGCACACCTTAAAACCAACAAGGTGCAGAGTGCAATATCAAAATGGAAGCAGCCAGTTTTCATAGGTCTGGACCACCGTTTTTGGGGTGTCCAACGAAAGGATGTTATTTTCACCCATGTCTGGCACTTATGCCACAATAAGTCAGAGGGAAGGAGATCTGCAATAATAGTGCAGAATGGCAGGTAAGAGGTAGCAGTGGCTGGCCTGTAAGGGTGTAGATCACTGGCTTGTATCACTCAGCACAGGGGTGACATTAAAATAACAAACTTACACCACAAAAGGTGTGCACCAGCAGCTGGTGAGGGTTGAGTGCAAAGTATAGCAATTAATATAACAACTGAGTTACAATAACATTTCATAAATGGGCACATCACAGCAGCCAATTACTAGAATTTCATAGATACCACACATAAACAATAAGCGTCGCTAAAAGCCAGGGCATTTACAACAGTTTCTTAAAGCTACCCATGAATCAGAGAGAATATGCGCCTTTAAGGGGGTGGCTCCAGTGAGTAATCTAATAAGGGGCTTAGGCAGGTACCACTTGGTGGGGCCCCAAGGAGGCAGAGTTTGTTAGCTGCTAAAGCTACAACCTTAACCAAAGAAATATTCAGAGCACTGTTAAGGGCATCAATAATGGGCCGCTGGCATGAGCAAATGTACAGTTAGTTCCATTTCCACTGCTGGAGAGATTTTTATTCCTCATTGCAGACAATGGGGGTCATTTTGACCCTGGCGGTCAGTGTTAAAGCGGCGGCCAACCCGCCAACAGGCTGGCGGTCCAAAAAATGGAATTCTGACCCTGGCGGGAACCGCCAACGCAGACCGCCGCTTTAACACTCCGACCGCCACGGCGGCACAAACAAACAGCGCGGCGGTCACCGCCAACAGCCAGGCGGCAGACAGTGTACCGCCCACCCTATCACAACTCACCAATCCGCCACTTTTTCCGGGGCGGGAGCCCCGCCGATAAAAACACGGCGGAAACAGACATTTCCAATGGAAAACGCTCACCTCGACACACTCCACGCGGAATCGGGACAGCATGGAACTGGAACTCCACATCCTCCCAGCCATTGCCTTCCTGCTCTTCTTCCAGGATCACGAACGTCGCCGCAGACGACAACGGTGAGTACTGCACCTACGACACAGGGGAGGGGGGAGGAGAAAAGGTTACGGGCACACACATACGCCACACACCCACCCCCACCCTCACCCCCACCGAAATACCTACACACCAATGCAGATTGAAAAGTCAGAGTGACACCCTCAAACCCCCAAAACAAAAATGCAAAGACAAAAGGCAATGATTGTAAAAATAGAACTATATTATATCAATAATTAAGTATAGCGAACTTACCAATATATAAAGCCATTTCAAGGGCCCACATGGCTTAATTCCTACTGCGTCACACATGGCTAGGCCTTGCATCGACACTCATACAATCTATTCAATCCAGAGAGATTCGTGTACTGTGCAGGCTGTGGGAACTTACCTGTGGGTTGATTGACTCTGTGCTCCATGTTGTCCTTCCTAGGCACCGTCCGCTGGGACTTGCGAGGAGACGGAGGAATGTTCCCGTGTACAGACCGCTGGTGGACCTGTCGACGATGGAAGAACGACATGTCATACTCACCTACAGATTCAACAGTGCCACTATACAGGAACTGTGTGCCCAGCTGGAGCCAGACCTGATGTCACCCATCCGCCAACCCACAGGGATTCCGCCTCTAGTGCAGGTGCTGTCAGTACTCCATTTTTTGGCTAGTGGATCATTTCAAACTACAGTGGCCATTTCATCTGGGATGTCTCAGCCTATGTTTTCAAGGGTGTTGTCCAGAGTGTTGTCTGCCCTGATGAAATACATGCAGAGCTACATCATTTTCCCTGAGGTGGGTGACTTGCCTACAGTGAAGGGTGATTTCTATGCCCTTGGACACATTCCCAATATCATTGGTGCCATTGATGGTACCCATGTGGCTTTGGTCCCCCCAAAAGACAATGAACAGGTGTACAGGAACCGAAAAAGTTATCATTCCATGAATGTCCAGGTGGTCTGTTTGGCTGACCAGTACATCTCCCATGAAAATGCCAAGTTCCCAGGGTCAGTGCATGACGCGTACGTCATGCGAAATAGCAGCATCCCTTATGTGATGGAACAGCTACAGAGACAGCGTGTGTGGCTAATTGGTGACTCTGGTTACCCCAACGTGCCTTGGCTATTGACCCCAGTGAGGAATCCCAGGACAAGGGCAGAGGAAAGGTACAATGAGGCCCATGGGCGAACTAGGAGGATTATAGAAAGAACCTTCGGCCTCCTGAAGGCCAGGTTTAGGTGCCTGCATATGACAGGTGGATCCCTAATGTACTCACCAAAGAAGGTGTGTCATATCATCGTGGCCTGCTGCATGCTTCACAACCTGGCTTTGCGACGCCAGGTGCCTTTCCTGCAGGAGGATGGTCCAGATGGTGGTGTTGTGGCCGCTGTGGAGCCTGCGGAGAGTGAAGAGGAGGAAGACGAAGAGGACAACACAGACAACAGGGGCAGAGTGATACTGCAGTATTTCCAGTAACACACAGGTAAGAATCTACTCCTGCATTTTATTATATCTGTAACAGTACTGGCTCTCTACTGTCTGACCTTTCACCCCAATGTATGGTAACTTAGTTGTGAATTTGCCTTCCTATTTCAGTGATGTGGTCCCCACGGAGTGCCCTCTGGTTTATTTCCCCATGGACTACCGCTGTGTGACACTGGTATGTTGTCATCACAATGTATTTGGACATTTTTGGTTGGTTATATCGAATACATTTGGTTTAAAAAAATAAATAGCAGACTCCAGATGGTTTTTGTGCAATAATTGTGTTTATTGAAGTGCAAAAATTGGTGTATAGTTCAAAAAGGGTGATGGGTGATGGTGGAGGCATGTCCATGGCAGAGTCCAGACTCACGTTCGCACAGGTGCATTGTCCATATGCCTGTGGAAGGTGGAGCTGGGGCAGTTCAAGGTTGGACAGGGTGAACAAGTGGGACAGTGGGATGACATCCGGGGGGATCCGTGCATGGCGGGGGTCTTGACATCCTACTCTGTCTTCTTCCTCGATCTCAGGCCTTTCTTGCGGGGTGGTTCATGTTCTGCAGGGGGTGGGGTCCGGGTGGGCCGTTGCTGTTGTGTCGGGGCCTCCTGACCACTAGCGCCGGCGGAGGTGGTGGGCTGTTCTTCCTCCATGCTAGTGGCAGGGGCCCTTTGGGGGGCCACATGGTCCCGCAATGTGGTGACAATCTGGTTGAGTGCCACCACGATTGTACCCATTGCGGAACTGATGCTGCGCAGTTCTTCCCCGAACCCCATGTACTGGCCCTCCTGCATGGCCTGGATCTCCTGGAACCTGGCCAGGACCGTCGCCATCGTCTCTTGGGAGTGGTGGTACGCTCCCATGATGGTGGTGAGGGCCTCTTGGACAGTGGGTTCCCTAGGCCTGTCCTCCCTCTGTCGCACAGCAGCCCTCCCAGTTCCCCTTTGTTCCTGGGCCTCTGTCCCCTGGACGGTGTGCCCACCACCACTGCCCCCAGGTCCCTGTTGTTGTGGGGGTGGTGGGTTGCCCTGGGTGCCCTGTAGTGGTAGACACACCGCTGCTTGACCTGTCCTGGAGACAGAGGCATGGGCCCGCTGGGTGGGTGCTGTGCTGGGGTTTCCAGAGGGGGGTAGGTCTGCTGGGGCCTGTGGCTGCCTGAGGGGAACCGACTGTCTAGAGGTCCCCGATGGTCCGGGCTGGTCATCAGGTTCTAGGTCGACAGAGCTGCTGTCATCACTGGGGGCCTGTTCTGGGGGTGGGATGGACATTTCTGGACCCTCCGGGCCGGTGTCTTGGCGTTTGGGCCCTGCAGGGGTAAAAGAGTATGGTTATTGCTTCTGTGTGTGCCATGGCGTGCGAATTGTGGGTGCCCTTGTCCCCCAGTGCTGGCATTCCCTTGTGGGAGGAGTTGTGAGGGTGGTTTGGGGGGGGGATGGGTATGTGCAGTGGTCATGCTTAGGTGATGGGTGTCCATGGTTTGTGTTGGCATTCAGGGGTTGGTGTTGGTTTGGGTGGGTTGTGCTGGTGAGACATTAGCAGGGAGGATATGTGCTGGGGGGTTGGGGGTGAGGGTGGGGGTGTGGGTTGGCATGCTGGTGGTTGGGGGGGGTGAAGTAGTTGAGATTAGACTTACCAGAGTCCATTCCTCCGCCTACTCCAGCGAGGCCCTCAGGATGCAGGATGTTCAAGACCTCTTGCTCCCATGCTGTGAATTCGGGTGGAGTGGGTGCGGGTCCGCCGCCAGTCTTCTGCACAGCGATGTTGTGTCTTGACACCATCGCCCGCACCTTCCCCCGTAGGTCGTTCCAGCGCTTTCGGGTGTCTTCCCGATTTCTGGGATGCTGTCCCACAGCGTTGACCCTGTCGACGATCCCTTGCCATAGCTCCGCCTTCCTGGCTATTGTGGTGTGCTGCACCTGTGTGCCGAAGAGCTGGGGCTCTACCCTAATTATTTCCTCCACCATGACCCTGAGTTCTTGGTCCGAGAACCTGGGGTGTCTTTGGGGTGCCATGGGGTGGTGTGGATGAGGTGTGGGGTGGTGTTTGTGGTGATGAGTGTAGTGGTGTGTGGTGTTTTGTGCGTAGATGTAGTGTGGGGGATGATGTTGGGTTCCTGTGTGTGTTGTGGTTTGCGTTCCCTGTGCTCTCTCTCTGTGTATTGCGCCTTGTCTCTGAATTTTGATTTGTGGGGGTTTGTGGGTGATGTGGGTGTGTGTTTTATATCGTATTGATTGTGTGGGAGTGGTGTTTGTATGTGTATCAGGTGTGTGTATTTTGAATTATCCAATGTGGCTGTGTTTTTTAAAGGTGTGTGTATTTTGACTGCGGCGGTGTGTACCGCCAATGGGATACCGCGGTTGAAAGACCGCAGCGTGGATTGGTGGGTCGTAATGGCATGGGCGTATTTCTGTTGGCGTGACGGTGGAGGTTTGGTCATCTCCAGTTTATCGCTGACCGCTGATGTGGCGGCCTTCAGTGGAGGTCGGGTTTTTGGCGGTTTGGCAGTTGTGGGTCAGAATGACCGTGGCGGGTTACCGCGGCCGCGGCGGTGTTATGGCGGTCTTCTGACCGGCGGTAACTGCCTTTTACCACCAGGGTCAGAATGACCCCCAATGTGTTCAAAGGATCCATCATACAGCCCACATCAGATATACGTTGTTGATTCCAAAGTCCTACACCCCCTAGCTAAATGTTTTATGAATAGCCATTCCCCAAGTATTAGGGTCTTGACCCTTAACTTAGTATTTGTGTTTTGAATACAGTCAGGACAGATAGGCTGAGGGAAGTGCTTGATGATAGGAATTGATGAGTGCCAACGCATGCTTACACTTTGCTAAAGTGTCCATGTCAGCCTGATGGGAAAGGAAGCGCATGCACATTTAAATACATTTCTTAAAGGCATGTTGACTTACGTGGGAGGCCCAAAGCTATCTAACGTTCAATATACTAAGCAATCCTCAAAGTACAGATAATGGGGTTGTCTAGAGCCACTGGTTTGAATCTCATGCACAGTAAGGCCGCTAGACATCCTCTCTTGGTGAGTCTGAGTTTGTGGCAGAGATTCAAGAAAACTCCTGCTTTAACCACCCGCTGGTCGAGGAGGCCCAATTCCAGCCAGATCTGAGGAGCTGAGGAAGCTCTCAACAGGAGAAGGGCAAACCTGTATATCTTGGTGACAAGTTTATTCAAGAGTATGCCATCCCTCCCCAGTAACATTTCACTGCCATAGGACAAAGATGGAATAATGTTTGCCCTTGTTATGTTCAGGAGAGGGAGAAGCCTTGCTTCCCCAGAGAAAACTTCATACTTTTGAAAGGGACATCTGAAGAGACAAAGTTTTGATTTCAACTTCCTTCATTTGCCAGACAAAGGTGCACCTTGTGTCGATGATGACACCCAAGCATTTGTATCACTGTTCCTTCATGATTTTGATGTCATTAAAGTGCCAGCAGCACCCCTTGCTGGATTTCCAGCCCAGTGTTGCGATTTTACTTTTCCTTAAATTGACTTCCAGGCAATTGTATAGGAGTGCAGTGTGTTTAGCAAAAGCTGCAGCCCAACTCTTGCATAGCTAAACAGGGCTACTTCGTCTGTATAAAGCAAATTACTAATGTGTTCGCCTCCTATCTTAGGGGAGGTGTTGAAGATGGGAGAAAGGATGCTGCTGATTTCCTTCTGGCCCACACAGCTTTAGCCCCCCACAAGGATGCATTTTTTCTGGATACACAGGATCCTATACCCAGTTCGATGCATACCCACGTGCAACTGAATTATAGCCTCCATGAGCTTTGGAGGGATTCCCCAATTCTTTAAGTTTGTCCAGAGTGCCCCCCTTGGGACACAGACAAACTCTGCCTTGAAATCAACAAAACAGCAGTATAGCGATTGTTGAAAACTAATTGCCTTTTCAGATATCATGGATATGGCTAACAAATTTGTCAGGGTGCCAGATTTTTCAATAAACCCAGTTTGGTTCTTCGGAACCAGCACCCTCAATTCCACCCATTGCTGCAGATCTTTCAGCAGTGGACTGGCAAATAATTAGAAGCACTATCAATCTATATTTGCTGGAATCGGATGTGGAGCCTCCTTGGTAAATAGGTTGAGTAATGGCCCTAAACCAGGACTCTGGAATTAACAAGCTCCTCAGGCAATAGTTAAACAGCAGGGAAAGCTTATCAGCCCAAAAAGGAATATCCTGCTTCAAAAGGGCCTGATGGAGGCCATTGGGCCCAGGAGCCCCATCTGCTCTGGGCTTGACCAGAACCTGTTGCAGGTGGATAGTCCGAGATAGTAAGTCTGCAATGGAAAAGTCTGAGCATTCGTGATATTGAAAAGTGGCAGTGATAGTAACCTAATTTAGGCTAGTGTGGCAAGGCTCACACCCTTGCTGGGAGATGTAGCAGTTATGGCAGTTGGAGTCACTAGACATGAGTTGCCTAGAGAGGAAACATGACCTTTTTAGTTCAGAGATGTTTGCACAGCCAGATCTGCTGGACTCATTCACTTTTTGTTTTACCAGGCTCTAGAATTTTATTTTTTTAATTTCATATAAAAGAATCACCCAGAAGTGGTCTGCTCGTCTTGCCTTCTCTGCCCATACAACTTGCTTATATCAGTTATGGGCCTTCATGAGTGTTGTTGCTAACTCGTTATTGCTAGGGTTTTTACGAGCTGCTCTCAATGAGAAGTTATGGGCTTTCTTTAGGCTTAGAATCGTAGCTATGGGTGGGGGGGCTTGGTGTAGCTCCGATGTGAAGCAACAGCAGCAGTTGTCAGTGGGAAATTCGCAAGGAACAAGGTGAGGAAGTTAGACCACTTAGCTATCGGGTAGATGTTCCTGATTGCTGCCTCACCGCTAACTGTTATGCATTCTGCCTTGATTTTGCCAAAGGTGTCATCTCTCCGAGTCACCCGAGGTTGTTGGTGTAAATTCCCTTACTAGTGGGACAGACCAGGGTGTGTTGGGCCAAGATGGTGTTGATTCTCAAGATCTGAGGACGATGGTCACTCTCGGAGTGAGGGGCTATACAACAGCTTTCTACTAAGGTAAACATTTCCACATTGCATACGGAATAATCAAGATAAGACTGTGATTTTCCATCTGATTATGTCCAGTTAGGTGAAACGTCCTGCAATAGCCTTCCATTTAGAACTTTGAAGCCCATATCACTGAGCTGGAAGAGCACAAGTTCCCCCAATAGACTTTGTAGGCATCCTTCGGGTCTAGTTTGTTCTGTGACATTCCGAGCACCCTCCGACGAGGTCTCCCGTGTTTCCTCGTGGAGATCTTGAAAGAGGTTCACTTTACTATCAAATGAAGGATGGTCCCTAAACAGGTCACAAAGAGCCGATATAAGCTTGTTTAATTTGGACCTTTTTTTCCCTTGAACTTAGGTCAATGTAAATGTTGACTAGCAGAAGCGAGTGGTGTGGTCTCCAATTGTGGAGTTTGAATACTTTGAACCAATTCTCCTGTATGGTTAGAGATTCAATTTTTGCCTGAAGCTTTGCAGTGATATACAATGACAGGCCACTGTAGGAGGTGGCTCAGTTTATGGTGTACACCTATGGTGTTGCACCCTATACTGAGTCCAGGCACCCCTTAGTAATAGTGTTTAGGTGTCTATATAGCAAAAGCTTTGTAGGGGTAGCTGTGGTGAGCAGCTAAAGCTTACCTAGGAGGAGTGTAAAACACTTGCATTACCACAATAGCCAGTCAGTATCCAATCACAAGAAAGAACCACACTAGGTGTTGCAAAAATAAAGGTTTATTTATTACAACACTAACGTTTCTCTAACATTGGTATATCTCCACCTGGAGATATCAACACACAAAAATATACACTTAGTAATAATCAGGAAAAGTATAAAAAATACATTGGGCCCTATGAGGTTTGAGGGGCAAACCATATACTAAGAAAGAGGTATGAGAATGCAGGTGCCCAACCAAGGTAAGTGTGTTAGGATCCCAGGGGCTGAGGGAGTAGGAAATTACCAGAGGTGAGTACTATAAATCCCACACGCGCCTGGGTGCATAGTTGGTATTGAGTTGGGTGTCCCATAGGTTAACACAGGACCGTTGCAGTTGGATTTTTATGGATTCAGGACCCTTCCCAGTGGACCCTGAGGAAACCAGTTGGCACAAAGAAGGTTGGAGAGTGCCCCCACCCATGGATACCCAGCAGACCAGAATACCTACACCAGGGAGCCCAGGAGCAAAGGGGTGAAGTGGCGTGAGAAACCTTTGTTGGAGTTAATGAAAGCCTCAGTTGTCCAGCTGCTGTGGTGACCCATGGACCAGGTCAGTGGAACCTAAAGGTTGATTCCAGTCAAGAGGAACCTGAAAAAAAGGGATGTCCAGGCGGTGCAGGGAGGCAATGCCCACCCTCTTGCAGGTGAAGTTCCTGCAGGACGGTGAAAGAAGAAGTCCAGCTATGGAGTCCAGGGGGATGCAGGAGATCCTTGGCGTGGCCCACGGGCTGTCCCACTTTGGTCGCTGGATTGCAGGAGGGTCATTGCCCAGTAGGACCATCAAAAAGTCTTAGCATATGCAAATCATAGTTGCAAGGAAGTTTGCAGATTTTGGAGGACCAGCACAGTCCTAGTGAATCAACCCTTAGTGTGGAGTCAGGGCAGGCTTTTAGGAGGAAGGCAAGCCAGCTGGAGTTGGAGGAGCCCTCACGAGTGACCCACTGGCAACAGGCACAGTGAGTCGCAAGGAGGCCTCAGCAGCACAACAAACAGGAGTCCCACATCGCAGGAGCTGCAGGAGGGAGCTGAATCTGAAGGTGTAGAGCACTGGAGGCTGTGGCTTCTTGGAGCTCGAAAATCTTCTTTGCAGAAGAGCCAACAAGCTGTGGCAAGAGCAACAGTTGCGGTGCACAGGGGTTCAGTTCCAGTGGCTGCAGCAAGGGTCCATTGTCTCCAAAGTTGGTCAGGAGATAAGTTGGACCCGGAGAGAAACACAGAACCAGCACCTATTAGCAGAACATTTAAGTTGTCTGTGGGACAGCAGGATCCACCAGCCGATCGTTGTTGTCTTGAGATTCCTGCAGATGCAGGGGAGTGACTCTTTCACTTCAAGGAAGATTCCTTCTTGCTTCTTGGATGCAGGCAGAGTCCTTGTGACCCTGGAGGATTCACAGTCATGGATGTTGCAGAAATCTTGCAGGAACTGGAGCAACAATATTGCAGTGGGAGCCCTCCCAAATGGATTTGGTCTTGTTTCAGTTGTTTCAGTTCCAAAAGCAGACCAGCAGTGGTTCCGGAGGCCAGGAGCAGAAGATATCTTGCATAGAGTTCCTTGAAGAGTCCTGCTCGACGAATCTGAGCACCCACCCATGGAGGTGCCCTTAGTAAACCTAAAAGAGGGTTGTTCACTCTCTGAAATGACTCACCTATTAGAGTGGATCTGGGAAGTCTGGCCTACCCAGTCAGATGCTCCCAGGGGCCTCTGCACATCTTACTTTCAAGATGCCAGAATCCACCGGCCACCCTCCAGAGCTCTGTGCACCTCCCCAGGGGAGAAGCTCGACAGGGGGGTGGTCACTCCCCTGTCCTTTGTGTGGTTTTGCACGAGAGTGGACCCAGGGGTTCTTGAACTGGTAAAAAGCGGATTATGCAAGTAAGGGCACCAAGTGTGCCCTTCAAATCACTCTGGTGGCACGCACCCCACCCGAGCCCAGAGACACCTTTTTCAAAGGGAGAGGTTGTCACACCTCTACAGTGCAGGAAATCCTTTGTTCTGCCTTCCCCTGCTTGATTTAGTCTCATCAGCAGGAGGGCAAAACAGTGTCTGGGGTTGGCAGTTATGGGGGCTGACAGCTAGACACTGTAAGGTTGCACAGGCAGAATTAGGGGATCCTCTAAGGAGCCCCCAGAGTACATGGTATCATGCAACTGGCACTGGAATTGGTGTAGTTGCATGATTTCAACATGTTTGATACCAAATATGCCTAGGTTCGGAGAAGCCATTATGTAGTTGAACCATTTGTGTTGACCAATGTCCACTACATACCTTAAGGTGGCTTCACTGCACTTACAAAGCCCAGGGAATGGAGTCTGGGGTTTGTAGGGGTACCCTGCTCATGCATGTGTGATTTCCTTACCTCAATCAGAGAATCTACTACTTAGGGGCATATTTATACTCTGTTTGCGCCGGATTTGCGTCATTTATTTACGCAAATCAAGCACAAACTTCACTCCATATTTATCTAGCGCTAAAATATTGGAGTTAATGCCATTTTTTGCCTGCGGAAAACTACCTTGCATCAATTAGATGCAAGGTAGGCGTTCCCGGGCAAAAAATGCCCCAAAGGCCCTAGTGTCTTATTTATCCTCCTGTGCAAAAATCACGCACAGTAGGAGATTATTTAACACCTCGGTATGGGCAGGCATTAGGGGACCTGTAGGCAGATTTCCATGGCCAGAGACCATAGAAATTGTCCACAGGTGCCCTTCCCGGTCCCCAGAGACACCCCTACCCACACCAGGTGGTCACCTACGGATGGGGGACCCATCCGAAGGTAAGTCAGGGTGAACATTTGTTTTTTGTGTCCAACGCCACTCGGGGGCCCTGACTTGGGGCTCCCTGATTGGTGCTGGCCCCAAATAACCCTGGGTATGGCCACTGGGGTGGTGGGCATGGCTCCTGTCTTTAGTAAGAAAGGAGCCATGTCCCTGGGGCTTGTGCGCCAGAAAATGGCGCTATACTGCCTAGAGGCAATTTTTTTGCCTCTAAACTGTGTAGCGCCATAATTTGGTGCACAAACCCCGGATCCCCATATGCCTCCCGGCCCTGTAGCGTCCTTTCCAAGGACGCTAACAAGGCCTTAGCGCCGGTTAGCACCATTCCATAAATATGGTGCCCAGCCGGCGTCTAGGAATGGCGCTAGCCGGCGCTATACTATTTGGCGCAAACCTGAGTTATCGCAGGTTTGCACCAAAAAGTAAAAATATGGGCCTTAGTGCTGAAGTTAGTCACTTCCATTCATTCATAAGTGGGACTTGTGTCACCCTCTCTCATTTGCTGGAGGCAGTGATGGTATAGTCCAAAGCATTTTTTAAGACAGAGTGGTTCTCTTGCCTGGGCACAACTGGGGCTGTGTGATGTTTTGCGAGTAATACAGTAATAGTCAATTTCCTAGAAGGCACTAAACCGAATGCCTCAGGAATTAAATGACTCATCTTTAGATAAGATTTTTTACATGTGTGCTGCACAGGCAAAGGACCCCAGTGTAGGTTCAGAAATATGGGTGCCTCTTGGGGCCAGGAACTCGATTTAGATTATGGGGGTGATTCTGACCGCGGCGGACGGCGGTCGCCACCCGCCAAGCGGTTCCCGCCGAAAGACCGCTCCGCGGTCAAAAGACCGCGGCGGTCATTCTGGCTTTCCCACTGGGCCGGCGGGCGACCGCCGAAAGTCCGCCCGCCAGCCCAGCGGGAAACACCCTTCCCACGAGGACGCCGGCTCAGAATGGAGCCGGCAGAGTGGGAAGGTGCGACGGGTGCAGTTGCACCCGTCGCGAATTTCAGTGTCTGCAAAGCAGACACTGAAATTCTTCGTGGGGCCCCCAGGGGCCCCGCGGCACCCCCTACCGCCATCCTGTTCCTGGCGGGAGACCCGCCAGGAACCGGATGGCGGTAGGGGGTGTCAGAATCCCCATGGCGGCGGAGCGGAGGATTCTCAAGGGCAGCGTGAAGTCGGCGGTACACCGCCGACTTTCCGTTTCTGGCCGCGGCTGAACCGCCGCGGTCAGAATGCCCAGCGGTGCACCGCCAGCCTGTTGGCGGTGCTACCGCCGACCTCCGCCATGGCGGTAATTACCGCCAGGGTCAGAATGACCCCCTATATCTTGTGATTCCAGAAAGTTGAGCTCTGGGATAATCTTCATTAGCTTTAGGGTGTTTATCTTGTTCACGAGAACATGGGGTCCTAGCTTGTGATATTCCGGGATGAACAATTGTTTGGCACCAGGGTTTTGCAGGGCTGCTTGCTTAGTAGATCCTTGACTTCTGGTAGCACAGGGAGGTTCCTGAATGTGGTTTAGAATGTTATGACCTCCCGGAATTTCTTTCGCCAGCTGGCCACACAGTGAGTGCTCTGTGTTTAGTCCCTTCTTGGGCAGAGGGTTTCTGCTCTGACTAGATCCTTAGTGGTCAGTATAGCCATAAGCTGCATGCTGACCAGAGTATTTTTTGCATCTGCAGAGTGTGATTTTTGCAAAAAGCTGTGTAATCCTATTCATCCTACACAGTTATCATTCATGCAAAATACAGTCCACAGGAGCGGATTCTGTAGAATGGTGTGAACAGAAATTAATGTTGTGCTCACTTCAAATTGAAATGATGGCATCAGCGTAAACATACACTAATAACTCTGTGGTAAGGTAATAAATGCAATGCCGATAGAAGAGAATTTCCTGGTTCAGTGGCTTACCTCAGAATCAACAATGAGTTGCAGTGATGCAAAGTCTTAATTCTAATGAGTGGTGCAGATAGTTGAATGTATACAATCGGCTGTTGAAATCCACAGGTGAACTCCATTAATCAGTTACACAACAGGCATAGGCTGGTAAAAAAAAAAAGTAAAAAGTGATATCCATACATGGAAGTTGGGGAAAAGCCACTTTAATGGAAGTTCATTAGCAGAAAATAGTTCATCGGCAAGTCAAGTGCTGGGAAAAGATTAGACCTTGAACTGAGAGACCAGCTGGTGCTCCAGACAGCCCGCAAAACCTTGACCAGCGTTCTACCAACAATTAAAGTCATGATATGATATGTTATAATATGCAGATTTGTAGAGCACACTATCACCCAGAAGGGTATCCTGGTACTGTGCAGGTGTGAGTCTAGCCAAACCTAGGGCCCCTAGTGAGACTACACAAAAAGCCAGCTCTTCAGCTTCTTGTGGTATTGAAGAAGTGAGGAGGGGGATCTTATGTATAGTGGCAGGTCAATCCACACTTTAGGAGCAATGTAGAGGTTTCGACTTGTGGATCTGGTTTTATGTATGCATCGGATGTGTGCAAGTAGGAATCTGGACAAGCAGAGATGTCTGGAAGGTTTGTGAAAGCAGATGCGATTATTGAGGTATGCTGAGCCAGTGAAAAGTAGTGCCTTGAAAGTGTGTGTGAGGAGTTTGAATTTTGCTTGTTTGTGTATGGAACCCAATGGAGCTCCTTCCGGTGTGGTGTGCAGTGAGTGTGCATGGGAGGTTGCGAGTAATTCTGGTTGCTGATTTCTAAATGTCTGCAGCCTTCTGGTGAGTTTTTTAGTGATCTCAGCATAGAGGATGTTCCTGTCAACTTGCTTGTGACCAGGGGGTGCCTGATGGTTTTCCAGGTGCTGATTCGGAGCTATTTGAAAATCATCCTAAGTATCTTCTGGGTATGGAAACATGGGGGGTGGCACCGTTGACATAGGCAGTCATGCCGAGTTTGCTGTCAACGACGATTCTGAGGTTCTTAGTGTGGGTAGTAGGGGTCAGTGTTAGTCCAAGCTCTGTTGGTCACCAGGTGGAATCCCACAGTAAAGTGCTTTTCTCAAAGATCATGGTTTTGTTCTTGTTGGGATTCAACTTTAGACAGCTGGTCTTCATTCATTGGGCGATTTCAGTCATGCAGGCAAGCCGGGTACTGGGAATCTTGTCTATGGGGGAAACAATGAGTTATGGGTCATCGGTTTAGAAGAGGACGTTGATGTTGTGAGAGCAGATGATGCTGGCTAGAGGGATCATGTGTTTATTAAAGAGGGTCGGCTCAGGGAGGATCCATCCGGAATGCCACATAAAAGGTCGTGGGCATACGAGGTGTACGGTGCCAGGCTGACTGACTGGGTCCTTCCAGGCAGGAAGGAGCTGATCAATAGGAGTGTATGACCTTGTATTCCGATGTCATGTAGGTGTTGGATGAGGATGGGGTTGAATACAGTGTCAAACACTGTGGAGAGGGCTAAGAGGATGAAGGCCGCCATGTGTCCCCTGTCCAGAGACTTACAGATGTCATCCGTGGCAACAATGAGGGTAGTTTTCATGCCATGGTTGGGTCTGAAACCAGACTGACTGGTGTCGAGGAGTTGGTAGCCATTGAGGTACTGGGTGAGGCATCTGTTGTTGATTTTCTCCAAGACCTTGGCCAGGAATGGTAGCAGGGAGACTCTGTCGCCTCCTCCTGCTGGCACACACTCCGCAAACTTCGGAAGATCTTCAGATGGATCCCAGCAGACTGTCGCAGGACAGTCACCCACGCCTTAGTCACTAGCAAGCTTGACTACGGCAATGCCCTCTACACTGGCACTCAACTAGGAACATCAAAAAACTTCAACTCATCCAGAATGCCGCCGCCAGACTCATTCTGGACCTCACTCGCTGAGAACACATCTCACAACACCTGAGGACCCTCCCCTGGCTACCGGTCGAGAAGCGAATCACCTTCAAGCTTCCCACCCACACATACAAGGCCATACACAACGCAGGACCAGCCTACCTGAACCACTGCGTCTCCTTCCACACCCCTGCCAGATCTCCCGCTCCGCCCAGATGGCCCTGGCCACTGTGCCTCGCATCCGCAAAACCACCACCGGAGGACGATCTTTCACCTACACTGCAGCAAAGAGCTGGAACAACCTCCCCCTGCACCCCAGACAAAGCCCGTCGCTCACCATCTTCAGGAAGAACCTCAAGACGTGGCTCTTCGGATGAGGCCCCTCACCACAGTGCCTTGAGACCCTCACAAGTGAGTAGCCGCGCTTTACAAATGATTGATTGATTGATTGAGGAAGACTGGCCTGTAGTTGGTGAGTGTTGAAGGGTCCACACAGGATTTCATCAGCAATTGGAGAATGGTTACATATATGCAGGTGTCTGGGAAGGTCATGGAATAGGTGTAGGCATTCAGAATGTTGGTGAGAATCGTGCTGATATGTTGCCGTCCTCTGGAGTAGGTGTGGTACGGGCAGGGGTGCGATGGACCACCTGAGTGGATGGACTTCATGGTGGCAGCGGTTTCTTCTGGGGTAATGACAGGCCATTTGGTTAGCATTTGTTCTTTGGATAAGATTGGGAGGCATTTACCAAGGTCTGTTGAGTCTGGTTGAGTTTTGAAGTTGATGTAAATGCCGCTGATTTTGTTGCTAAAGAACTGAAAGAGAGTGTTGCAGACATGCTACGAGGGCGTGATTGAGTTGGAGGTAAAATCCTTCACAGTGGCAAATAATTATTTGCTTCTGTCATTGCTGATATCGATGTAGTCTGCCAGAGAGGAGCATTTGGTGGTCCAGATCATTTGGTGGTAGCGTCTCAGGGTGAATTTGAATGTTCTCCCATCTGTTTTGTCATGGCTCATTCTCTATTTGTACTCCAGTTGTTCCCAGTGATTTTTCATCAGTCTGAGTCCCTCCATGTACCAACTGGCTTGTGGTCTAGTCATAAAGCAAACAACACGTTTTTACAAAGTAGAAAAAAACTTAATAGTAACAAACCTACAAGATAAGTGTAACAACCCCCTGTAAAACTGGGTCCTTACTGACAGTCTGTCAGGATATGTAAATGATGATGAGGAATGCTTCCTACTTCTGCATGCTTAACAGAGACCCTTGTGTGCTGTCATCAACTGAAGTGAACACAGACATGAAGACCTGCTTCAAGAAAATTCTTCATCTGGTGGTTATACTGTGGACATTGATTCTACCCTTCTTCGTCCCTGTTCTGCAACCCCCTTTTTACCTTCTTCCCTTCTGTGTCTGACTTGAAGTAAGCTCTATGTCTGAGAGAGCTATGTACTAATCTGCATGTTTATTCATATTTAATGGTATTTCTTCCCATATTTTATTCCTGATTTACTATCATTATGACTGTATTTGTGCTGTTTGAGTTAGCACCCCACTAAAAACCCAGTATGTTTCCTACCTCACATTCAGATAACTACTTACCTTGTAATGCAGTCGTCTTGAAGTCAGTATAGCTTTAATGATGAATGCTGTAAGGATGCCCATCACCTTTCTCGATATGCAAGGAGCCCCAAAGGTAAGTTCGTCCTAGGGGAGCAAACATTTTGAAAAACATCTTGAAGCTATACGTGGCACTCATTTTAGACTGGTAAGAAGGCAAGCATTGTTGCGCATTTGAGTGTGGAAGAGCGAATACTTGGCCGCATAGAATCAACTGAAAAGGTGAAGGTGAAGGTGAAGTTGAATGAGACATCTTTTTTGAAGCAAAAAAAGAATGCAGTCACATTTCGACACAACCATGAGTGTCATCTTGTAAAAATACATTTTTACTGCTGCTACCAGCCTCCAGGCGAGTCTATTGAAGCATATATAGAGGCTTTCATTATATTAGCCAGTACTTGCTCTTTAAAGAACATGGACGAAATTATCTGTGACCACGTCGGGAGAAGCACTAATTGTGCAGAAACTCAGGAAAAACTTTTGCGCGATAAAGACAGTAGCCTAAATAAAGTTCTGTCTCCTGTAAAAAGTGTGTAGAGATCTACAACAGGTATAAAGCTTCTATGCAAACCTGATGTTCTACATACAGAGGAGAACATAATTCGAGAAGTTGTAAAGAAAAGAAGGAGCACAGATGAAGGCTGTTCCAGGTGTGGCTCTGTATTTTACATGGCATTGGGAAAAGCATACCTATAATTGGGCAAGCGATGAGTAAACAGAGGTCTCTTTATGCAAGGCATTACCGTTTGGTTTGCGGTTCTCAGTTTTTCAATATGTGATGAACAGAGTGTTTGGTGGAATGCATGGTGTAAGGGCATTCGAAGGCGGTGAATTGGATTATAGTGAGACGTTAGATGAGCATATCACATTTTTTTTAAAGGGCAAAGTTCCTGGTATATAATGTAATAATATATGTTGAAATGATGAGGGCACCAATCGTAAATGTGAACATACAGTGTATTTTCAGGATACACGGAGTATGAAGAATGATGCCACACACTTACTGGTCCCAACTGCCACCTAGAATCTCCTCACTACAGTGCTATATTCTACCCACACCACATTCTACATGACACTTACCATACATCTTCCTCCCTTAAATTCTTAAACTCTACACAAATACAATATTATATCACCAACATAAATATAATTTACTATAAATATACACTTATATACATTAATAATGTCTTTTTACATACATAATGTAATTTCTCTTGAGAATACAATGCTATGTACATCTTCCACAATAAGAATAGATAAGAATCTTAGGTTCTCAGCCAGTTACATAACTTCCCAGATAATCTGAAACTTTCTTTACTCTCTCACTATGCCACAAATCATTCCTAAAACCAGGCATTCCTCTCCTCCCACACATCTCGCCAATGCCACCATTGGATACACCTTCACTACACTCCCTGCGTTCCTTTTGGCCCTCAAGCACACTTCCAGTACCCAGTCTATCCATCATGTAGCCATTACATTCCTCATCACCTTCAACTTCTCCTCCACTTCTTTCTTCCCTACACAAAAATATCCAATGTAAATTCCATACCTTGCCATCCTCCAACTGTACAGCGTTTCCCATTATTTTATTAATTTTCAATGGTTCCAACCAATGCAGCTCCCCTTTACCAATAAATCCTGGTTTCCTAACACGAACATACTGTCCCACACTCAATTCAGATGCTGGTGCTGTTCCACTGTGATCCATTCTAGTACGCTACTGATAGCCCTCCACCCTCTTCCTCATCTCACCATCCTGTACAATTCTATTTTTTTTACTATTCTTCTCCATTTACCACCATCCTCCTTACCCTTTTCATGTACAGACACATAGTTCACACTTTTCTTAGTGCTCTTACAGACCCTACTAAACTGGCCTATTTTTTTACATGTACTGCAAACTTTTCCCATGGCAAGACACCCTTTGGAATTGGCCAAATGATCACTCGACCCACATCTATAACATAGTTTCGAGCTAATTTTCTTCCTCTTCATCTTATTTTCTTTCTCCTTGACTTCTCTTGTCATAGTAATTACATTTACTGATTCAACATTACCACTTCTAGTGCCTTTCCTTACAGTCTGGATACATTGATACATTTCTCAGGAACTTCTATGCTCCTGGCCACAATAGCAATATTTAATGTCAATTCGCTGCTGCATGACCGCAACTTCTCTTGAATTTTACAAGATTTAGTCTTCATCAACATTTGATCTCTCAATACTTGGTCATATGACATTTGTTCAAACTTGCACATGACAGCTAATCCTCTAAGTGCTGCCATAAATTGGTCATTTGACTCCTCTTCCTGCTGGGCCCTAAAATAAAATTTTAATTGTTCTAGTACCACATTGATTTTTCTCCCATAGTGCTCTTGAAGTTCTTTCTTTGCAACTTGATATACATCAGCATCACCAACATTATCTATCACTGGTAAGTTCTTGAATTCTCTAAGACCAATTGCACCAAATCTGTGCTTCAATAAGGCTAAATATATTTCTGGAGAACATTCCTGCTTCTCTAGAACTTCTACATATGCTTCGAATAAATCTATCCATAATTCCCATTGTATGGTTGGTTCCCCCGGCTCAAATTAAAAAAATGGTGGTGGTTGAATTGAGGTCATATTGTAATACCCAATTGTTTAATACCATGTATGAATTATGCTCAATTAAGACAATTCGTCATAGTAATAATTCTAACTCCCATCTAGTTTATAATTATAGATATGCAAAAGTATGTGCGGTTCACTGGACGTTCCCCTACTGGTGCGCTATATGCATAAACCTGAACGGGTGTGCAAATCACAGTAAATCCACAATGTAGTATATAAAGTTCCAGTAAATAACAAGGTGTGGGAATCACTGCTGATCCACATAAACAGGCTGTGAAGTGTGCACACCACTGTTAATCCATGGCTATAAATTAGTTTAGTGTAGAATGCCAGGGCTCCTTTAAAAGGACAGATGTGCAAATCACCATTGATCCACAACAAGGATTTAATAATTGTCACTTAGTCAATATTTATGCATACTTAATGCTCAGTGTTGTAAGCACTCACTCATATAGCAGGTGTGTGAATCGCCGCTGATCCGCATATGGACACACTGTTAATATGTGAGTGCCAACTCTGAGAAGAAAGCGCAGTTCAGCTAGTGTAGATGTGCATGCCATCTCCAGGGTGCCCCAACCAATATCTCACGGAATAACATAGGTCCTGTGCTGTAGCTGGAGACGTGTGAAGGTGTAGTGCAGTGGTCTCCAAACTTCTTAATGCTGCGCCCCCTCAGTTGAAAAATAAAAATCTATGGGCCCCCCTCAGAATTTTTCACAAATATTTTATAAGGATGGCAATGTTTAAATATATCCAGACCTATTTAAACATTGCAGTTAGGTGCTGTTATCTTTTTAAAAATGCAATAACAGGCTTTTGTTTAAAACAAAGGCTTGTTATCTGTATAATGCTTCTTTTGGCCAGAGTTTGGCGCCCCCCCTGGGAGCACTTGAGGGCCCCCTAGGGGGCCCGCCCCACAGTTTGAAGACCTCTGGTGTAGTGTGTGCACGTGTATTTTATGTGTTGTGGATTGGGGTTGCGTCAGAGAGTTCTCTCTCTGATGTGACCGCATTCCACATTCTTTGGAATGTTGTCTTTTGTATGCCCGGTGAGAGGCAGTTATTCTGCTGAACCTCTCACCGGATGACCGCCGCTGCCGTGGCTCATTTACTCTGCTTTTCTCATCCAAAATATCTGATTAAACTCCTTCAAGACTTACCGGCGCTCGAGAAGTCTTTCCTTCTGCTTTCACCGATACCACATTTTTGGTACCAGGAGTGGGGCTTCCATCTTTTCCTCAATGAGCCACACGCGCGAACGGAACCGCCTCATCTGAACCTTTACATAAATGGAGCTCAAGACAACCAGGTTCGTGGTGCCTTTTGTGGGAGACTTTCATTTGGGTACTTTCTTTACCCTGACAGTTGCTTCTTCTGCTGCGTTCAGCTCGCGCTTAGTCTCCTGCCACGCGGGCGAGCACACGCGCACAGCCTGCCTGCGGAATTCTCCCCTCCTCGCTGTCTCGTGCTTTGTATCCAGGCATTTGTTTTCTTGCGCGTTGACACGCGCGCGCAGCTAGCAGACGCTTAACCTCCAGCTGGACCTGCTCGTATCTCTTTGCATGCATCGGCAGTATTGGATCTTGTTTCCTCCTTCACATTGACTGTTTCCAGGCACTCTGGGCTTCATTTGCTAACTATATTGATCTCACCAATTAAAAAAAAAACTGTTTCACAACTGTTTATTGAAGCAGAAAAAAATGTTATCTCTGTTTTTTTTTTTTTCCTTTTCTTAATATTCTCGCATAGACTATGGCATCACCACAGAATGTAATTAATCCTCCTCCTTTTCTGCCTAGACTTGGCAAACCTGAAATACAGTGGAAACGCTGGATACGGATTTTTTAAAACTACCTAGCAGCTATAGATGGGCTTTCATACAATCCACCCAGGAAATTTGCACTATTGTTTACTCATCTGGGAGTAGCAGGATAAAACATATTCGACAACCTCCCTCAAATTCCTGATCCCACCGGGGATGGTGTCTGGAATGTTTATATTGAAGCCATTGAAAGGTTAAGGAACCATTTTGCTGAAGAGTCGAGTGTATTGTTGGAGAGGCATAGTTTCTTCAAATGCAAACAATCTAGCGACGAATCTATAGAAGAATATGTTGCAGCTTTGCATATTTTAGCAGCTTCATGTGAATTTGAGAACTCTGTTGACATTTACATTAGAGACCAGTTCATTTTTAACTGCTTTTCAAAGAAAATACAAGAAAGACTTCTCACATGCAGAAATCCTTCTCTTACTGAAGCCATGGACATTGCCAAGAGCATTGAGAGATCCATTATTTCTTCACAAGCTCTCAATGCTCATGAAGGTCACTCACCTATTTCTTGCATTACTGATGGAGATTTTACTGTTGCAGCTGTAAGAAATGTGAAAGACAGAAAGAAAACTGTTTGTTACAGATGTGGTTCACGCAATCATCTCGGAAATCACCATTCCTGTCCAGCCATTGGCAAGAAATGCGTGCGTTGCAGAAAAGTGGGACATTTCCAAGCAGTTTGTAAATCTCTACCCCCCAATGCAAATGTTAGGGTACACAATGTCGAGGTCTGTCCCTCTCGAAATTCTAAAGACTTCCATGAATCTCAACTCCAAGATTGTTCTAATTGTTTTTCTGATTTAGTCCTTACCATTGATAATGCTTCTCCTTGCCGCAGTGTTAAGGGACCTTTCTGCCCAGCCTTGATTGACTGTAGATCACTTTCAGTCATGGCTGACTCAGGTGCTCCCATTACAATCTTATCAGACAGTACCTTTCATTTGTTTTGGCCATCTACTTTTTCTTTGTTAAATCCAGATATCCACCCCAAGGCGTTTGGAGATAAAGAGATTGAGTTGTTGGGTTTTTTCTATGCCTCTCTACAAATTTTGGGCAGGAGCACGTACACCAAAATCTATGTAGCTATCAATGGCAGGGACATCGTTGGTTGGATGGACTTAGCCAAGCTTGGCATTCACCTCAAACCAGGTCATGCTGACCCCGTGGTTTTAGGTGAAGTGCCAGTGCTTTCCATCGAATCACACTCCCATTTTAATAATTCTCTACTTTCCAAGTTTCCTAAGCTGTTCAAGTCTGAGATTGGCACCGTTTTGGGCTTCCAGCACAAGGTTAAACTGAAACCAAATGCCAAACCTGTTGCACATAAAGTTAGGTCAGTACCCATTAGTGTTAGGGAGGATCTTAAGGTTTTACTTAGGAATTTGGAACAGGAAGGTATTATCACTCCCACTGAATCCTCAGGATGGGTATCTCCCATTGTTCTTGCCAGGAAAGCATCAGGAGAGCTTCGTTTGTGTGTCGATCTCAGATCTCTGAACAACAACATCCTTATCGATTGTCATCCTTTGCCCAAGATACACGAAATGTTAGCTAACATAGGAGAGTCGAAATACTTCTCTGTCATTGATTTACATGCTGCTTACCATCAGATCACGTTGAGTGTTGAATCGCAGGACCTTATGACTTTTGTCACTCCTTTTGGGGCGTACAAATACCTAAGGTTGACTTTTGGTCTGGCATCGGCAGCCAGTGTATTCCAGAGACTCATGGACTTCTTGTTTAAGGATTTACAAAATGTGCAGGCATTTCAGGATGACATCCTGGTTTTCACTAAGAGTAGAGATGAACATTGTGTTGTCTTGAATAAAGTTCTCGCTATACTTAGTGATAGGGGAATCACTGTTAGGCCAGAAAAATGTAAATTCCTGACACAGCAAATCGACTATCTTGGGCACTCCATTTCCCCGGAAGGTTTCAAACCTAAATGTTCTAATGTTGAAGCTATTCTCAAGGCCCCAGCACCTACTGATAAGGATTCCCTTAAGTCTTTTTTAGGCCTATGTGAATATTATGCACGTTTTGTTCCCAACTATGCTTCCATTGTTCAACCCATGAGGGATCTACTAAAAAAAGGTTCCAAGTTTACGTGGACCCCCAACATTGATGAGGCTTTCTCTGCCGCCAAGAATCTGGTGGTAAAGGCTCCGGCCCTGAGTCCTTTTGTTCAAGGTAAAAATTGTTTTATCAATGCAAGTCTTAAAGGCCTTGGGGCTGGTTTTGGCCAAATCATTGACAGCAAACAAACCACTACTGCTTTTGCTTCTCGGAGTCTTTCCATTGCTGAGAGAAACTACAGCACTATAGAGAGGGAGGCATTAGCTTGTGTCTGGGCTGTCCAGAAGTTTAAAACCTATCTGTGGGGGAATTCATTTGAGCTGTTCACGGACCATAAACCTCTTGTTTTCTTACTTCAAGGAGATGGTTTAGGCAAAGCTTCTGCTCGTGCGGCTACTATCCAAGTTACAGGAGTATAATTTTTCCATTCACTACATACAGGGTGGAAGAAATTTCACCGCTGATTGTCTCTCACGACTTTCTCTACCTGATATAGATGTGTCTGATGAAGACATTGAGTGCGTTGTTGCTACTTTAGATGCTATTTCAGATTCCCACTGAGCCATTTCTGAAGAGGAATGGCTGGAAGCCATGTCTCATGACGACGTTTTGTCAAAGGTCATGGCATATATACATAAGGGTTGGCCACCCATTCGTAACCTTGAGGCTGCCTTGAGGCCTTTTGCCCAAATTTCTACAGAACTGTTGAATGAAAATGGGATCTGTGTTAGAGGTGGGTGTTTCATTCCGCCTTCGAAGTTGAGAAACAAATTGATAATTTTGACACATGAGGGTCACTTGGGGAACACAGCCACATGCAGAAAAATCAGGGAACATTCTCTACATTTATTAATCTGTGCCCTCACTGCATTGTTTCAGACAAGCATTGGAAAACCGCGGTGAAACTTCTTTTTCCTGTACCTTTTCCTGATCAACCATGGAAGAAAGTTGCGTTGGACTTCATGGGTCCGTTTAACCTACTTCCTTCCAATAACAAGTTCATGATTGTTCTTGTAGACTATTTTTCAAAATGGATTTACTACTCCTTCGTAGAGTCAGCTAGCACTAAATCTGTCATTCAATTCCTCCTGGATGTCTTTTATGTTGATAGAGTTCCCAAAGAGATAGTCACAGACAATGACACTCATTTTGCTTCCAACTAAATGAAGTCTTTCCTCACTAAACATGACATTAAACATTTGCAAGTAGCCTTGTACAGTCCTTCTGCGAATGGTCTAGTTGAAAGGGTAAACCGTTTCCTGAAAGAGGGCATTCAGTCCGCACTTTCTTCTGGAACAGATGTGTTGATTTATTTGAGAGATAAAGTTAATGCCTACCACTCCACCCCACACTCCACCACAGGTGTATCTCCATTTGAATTATTGAGGGGCAGGAAGTGTACATCTAGGGTTTTTCCCAATTGGTTAGAAAGCACACGCAAATGCCCCAATATTCCCCAACTGTCTGTTCAAGAAAGAGTGCAGATGAAACAGGCTCAGCAGAAATGCTATTTTGATTCCCATAAACATGCACATGAGAAACATTTTGTTGTAGGACAATGGGTTCTTATAAAGAAACCTTACAAGCTTGGTAAAGGGATGTCTCAATTCTCTTCCCCCTTTAGGATCGAGAGGATCACTAACAGTGCTGCTTTGTTGACCGGTAAGGGATGGTGGAATAAGGGCAGACTAGTGCACATCTCTGATGAACAGAAGGAAATTTATGACAGATCATGTGTTACACCTGAAGATGATTCTATTGTTTTTGAGACTATTTCCACACCTAATGAACGTTTTGTTGCAATAGATCCTAGATTATCGGTAGAACCAGAGAATGTGTTGTGTAGTAATGATTCGAACGTTGATAACTCTACTACTTTTCTTCCACAGAGTTCTGTTACTACAAAAAGGGTCTCAAAGTTACCTGCTAAGTTGTTAGACTATGACCTTAGTTAATTTTGTTGAAAGGGGGGAGGTGATGTAGTGTGTGTACGTGTATTTTATGTGTTGTGGATTGGGGTCGCATCAGAGAGTTCTCTCTCTGATGTGACCGCATTCCACATTCTTTGGAATGTTGTCTTTTATATGCCCGGTGAGGGCAGTTATTCTGCTGAACCTCTCACCCGATGACCACCGCTGCCGTGGCTCATTTACTCTGCTTTTCTCATCCAAAATATCTGATTAAACTCCTTCAAGACTTACCGGCGCTCGAGAAGTCTTTCCTTCTTCTTTCACCGATACCACAGAAGGTTACGCATGAAAGTGGCCTGAGCCCAATTTTGAAGGGAAAAAAACAGCCACCCAAGCCAAAAACCACTTACTGTCAATGACCAGCAATGAACCGCAAGGTTGAAACGAGGAGTTTATGCCAATCCTTGTATTTAACTCTTCAAGTTATCCCTTGCCGTTAAGATCCTGAACAGCTGCTGAGATGAAAGAAGAAAAGGTTTGTGAATTCCAGCACCTCTCTTCTCCACAAATGTTCTTCCCTTTGTCGCCATTGTTGAAATAATGAGGGCACAAATCATAAATATGAACCTACAGTTTATTGTCAGGGAAACCCTGTGGTAAGCAGAAGGACGCCACACGCTAAGCTATTGATCCCAACTGCCACCTAGAATCTCCCCAATACAATTCTCTATTCTACCCACACCACATTCTACATGACACTTACCACAATACACAAAACTACAAGTCTCACAATTCTAATGAAAAACCTGGACTGGAGCAGCACATCACATGTTGACCTGGGAAACACGGCAGAGCTGCCGATTAATAAAGAAGAGTTCATATCTTGTTAGGGTATGTGTGATTTCCTTTCGAAGTGTATAATCAAATTATGCTGAGAAAGATCAACCAGCACAGAGAATAATGAAAACGGTGTTGACTTCTTATTGCCTGATGAATACAAATCAAGCATTAAAGAAGTAAAGAGAGGATTAGAAATGGTTAGTCTTTTAAATCTTTTCATGAAAAAATGCAGAGCATTCCCCCGACCTTGAACGTTGAAGCCTCTTCCATATTGCGCATTACATGTCGGAGTTTGGAAGGCGGTTCAAACAGTGACCTCCGGGATGCAGCAGGGTGCAGACACCATTTGATTCTATTACACTGGACTGAGGTAGTACTATATGGTGAAGTTATGAATAAAGTAAAGCCCTGCCAAGAGTAACGCATAAGAGGTTACTGCAGGGATACGAGGTAGTCACGCAATCGGATGATTATTATTATATATATAGATTGTGTTCCTGCCCAGTGGCTATACTGAGGACGATTTATTTCCCTGTCAGGTTGCAGGCAGTGAGATAAACAAATTGAGATTGATTTGCTGAGGCAAATGATCTCAGGGGATCAGCGCTTCCGCATATTGGATCGTTCTGTTTATGTCCCCATTGTCTAAAATACTGCTTCACTTACTGTGTGCTGCTCTGCATGGTTATGCCTACCACTGCCAAAGATTGGACGCGCTGCCTACGTTCAAGTGTATCTTTTATTTAGAAGCCCTGAACAGCAGGTTGCTACGGCGTGAGGGGAGTAATGGTGGGACAGGTAACGATAGCCCCCGCTGCTGAAAGTCACATGGCAAGCGTCTCTGAACTAAGAACACAAAAAAGAATATTTGACAAGTTTCTTCAAGTTTGAAATCAGAGTTTGAACCGTAGCAGCACCCGCTGCTGTCTCGTGTGAAACACGGCCCTTCCGTGGTTTCATGACTTTGCACTTAACTTTTTAATTTGTCCCAGCCGGTGCTTTTTTGTGTCCCTGTACTTTGTGATCCCTTTCTCTCCCATGCTGAACTGCAACAAGCATGCATTTCAGAAAAGTTTTTCTTTTCTATGCTACAGTTAGGTTTTGTCTGACAGTACGTTTACCTTGCTGCTTGTAATTAGCATGCGGCTGGTAATACACAGAGTGCACCACTTCTCGCATTTCTACGTTTAGTTTAGCTCCCCCCCCCTCGTCTTTCTAGTTTGCCAGGGCTGTACTTCACATGGGGAGAGGATCTTTTGTTGGACTTTCATCAAGGTGTGAGCCACTGCTCAATCTCAATGTCCTTAGACACAAACTTGTAAAGATGCAGTCGTCGGAACTCTAGCCTGTGGTAGGAAGTTGCAGAAGGCTTTCTGACCATCACCACTCCCACGCTGCCTTTCGCACTACAGGGAGGTACTGTATATCCTTCACGAGTGCCAAAGGGGACCATATGTCCCCTACATATGTCACCAGGAGTATAGTGGTGAGAGAAACAAATAGGGATAAAGAATGGACAAAGGGATGCAAGGGGAAGTGACAGATGCACATAGAGGAGGGAAAGAGGCCTGTAAGGAGCAAGAGAGATGGGAGGGACAAGGAAGAGAGGGGTGATGAGGGAGGTATGAAAAGAGAGTGAGAAACAAAGCAGGAGTACAACAGTGTTAGAGGGAAGTTGAAGGAAACAAAGGAAGGAGTGTGATGGTGAAGGGATGAGACGGGCAAAAGGACAATGGAGAAAGCAAAGGAGATATTAGGAAGACAGTATGAAATAGACAAGAATAAAATGGGAGGAAGGAAAGAAATGAGAGCTAGAGAAGTATAGTTGAATGAGGGAGGGAGAGATGAAAGAAGGAGAACAGAAGATGGAGAGTGGAAAACACCAGCAGGAGACGATGGAGGAATAGGACTGGAAATTTGTGGAAAAGTGGAAGAATGATATGTATGGAAAAAGTGGAGGGAAGTGGATGGGAACCGAGAAAACGAAAAGAGGAGGGTGAGAAATTAAAGAGGAGGTAATGGAGACAACAGATGGAAGCGGTGAGTGATAAAAGTGACATGAAGAAGAAGGGAAGGCTAGTGTCTCATACATATCATTTTAGCTCATTTGTGGCCCAGTACTTTAGAAACTTAAGTTATGATACATTTCCAATATGAAAAGTAGTCTGCAGTGTCCACCGCTGGAATTTCCCTTCTACAGACATTATTTTGGCAGGGGGAGTAATGTCGGTGGACCAATGCTGAGAGCAGCTTCAGGGCTCTTACCATGTGTGTAGCTGTCAATGGCGCAACAGGTGCAGTTCTGAGAAACTGTCATTATTATGGTACGTTACTACCCAAGGGCGCCTATTGTCCTAGTCTGCACTAGGAACCCTGGCTCCTTCTCACACCATTATCTCTTTCCGTGTCTGACTCTTGACAGACTAGATACAGCAGGACAGGATCCTAGTTTATTCTCATGCATACTGGTCCTGTCTGTGGCCATAAGTTTTCAATTGTTGCACCCTGTAGGTGTAACGTACTATTGGACTGATGACGTGTGTCTAACTGTCCCAAGTTAAGAACACACGTGAACTGCCACAAAGGGATATGTGCTTCACCTGAGTACTATACCTTTTTTTAAACTTGTATCACCTCTTTTTTAAGGTCTATTTTCGACAGTGCATTTCAGAAAAGGGTTGGTTTCTGAAATTAATCACAACTGCCTTGATCCACTCATGATAAAATGTTACTTCAAGTGCCACGCAAAGAACTGAAATGTCACACATAAGTACACTGCAAGCAAAGAAATGTCACATATAGGCAAACTGAAAAGTTGGCAGCAATGAGTAAACTCAGCTCCATGTCACTTATTGTTACTGCTTATGGAAACAGTAGTAAAGGAGCGCCCGGAGGCATGTTTGATACCTCTTAAGTTTTAGAGTGTTTGATCCAATTTAAGCCAATATGATACATTTTACATGACTGGAGGTGGATGTTGTCGCCCTCGAAATAGATTTAAATATTTTGGGGTTGTAGTCTGTCTTATCATACGTGGCTTGCTCGTTCATGTCCGGTATCGGTCCACGGTATAAGGTCGTTTCAGGATGCTTGTGTTTTATTTAACGTTCTCGGGTACATTAACAGTTTATATTCCTAAACCTGTCCAATAGAAATTGCACCCCTTTAAATGGTTATTTAAATCACCAGGAAGGATACACGTTATTTTCAATGGCGCTTTGGTATACCGGAGTACAATTCCGGTCACATGGCGTAGGTCTGGTAACCATGGAGATACAGCGTGTTCCACGTCACACAACCTGAACTTCCTACTGCGCGCGTGACCTGACTCTTGAGTGACTGCACGAGGACGCTAAGGGGCGGTGCAAGGGCTACTGTCACTCCGGACACCAGGAAGCAGGCAGGCCTCCTCCGTTGCGCCGCGTCGTGACGTCAGGCGCTGGCCGGCGTGGAAAAGGCCGAGCTGAGGCCGCCCTGGCTGTGCTGTAAAGATGGCGGCTCCGGGGGAGTATTTCAGCATCGGCAGCCAGGTGTCCTGTCGAACCTGCCAGGAGCAGAGGTTGCAGGGCGAGGTCGTGGCCTTCGACTACCAATCCAAGATGCTGGCGCTTAGTATCCTTTGACAATGTATAGGGGCGGGTGGTAGGGGAGCAGTAGGCATCTGGTGCCTGCTCGGCCTGGCCGCAAGGAAATACCGGGGCTTAGGACAGGCCTGCTTATATCGGGGTTATCTTTCACCAAGCAGTTGAAGATAGTGCTGTCGATCATGTCTAGGAATTTGAAGTCATGTAATACCAGGTCTAAGTGGGGTGTGAGCTTTGAACGGCATTCTTTCGGAATGGCAGGTTCTGTTTCAAGCGGCGGGTGTTGCTGGGTCGTAGTCTTTTGGTTGCCGCAGATCTTTCAGGCGACTCCATAATGTAGATGTTCACGGGACGACTTCTGTTTGAAAGGTGATGCGGGAGGACTATTGCTCTCTACAGGGCAAGGTAGGTGTGCACGTATGTACTGATGTAGGTTTATTATTGTCCTGCAGCAGGGGTGACATGCGTTCTAACTGGGTTCTAGTAAATTATAGCTATGTTGCTTCTGCGCTGCTGTTATGTAGTGTAACGTTGATGCTGTGGGTAGGTTCGCTGGTAGGCGTGTATGGCAATTGATTACATGTAATATGTTACTTAGCAGTGCATATGTAATACCTTAACCCATGCTGCTTCTGGGATACCTTTATATCCCGTAGTTTTTGTACGGTAGCTCGTTAATGTGACTACTGTCTTGTTTGTTTTTTCGCCCGGTTTATGTCTGTGTTTAAATGTAGTGCAGCCACATAACCCTTTACAGCTTGTGCCTGCTGATTCCGCTCTGTCTTGTTAAGAATGTTATTTGCACCACTGCATGGGATAGAGTGCAATGTTTCAGTGAAAATCGATCTCCTATAAGCAGTGCATGCTACCTGGCTGCTTTGACAGAGGTACCTGTTTTGACTAGTGGTTAAAGTCTGAAAGCTTTCATCCTGTTACAGCTGAGAAGGCTGTCGCTTAGTTTATAATGGTGGTTTTCTTACAACACGTGGATGGCCTCATGGCAGTGAGTTGCAGGGAATCAGCAGCTTGACAGTTTATAGCTGCCCCAAGTGCTGAAAAGGGTGTTATCTCTTCCTCATGGTTATGCAGGTCAGCTGATGCTGCTGGGTAGGGTCCCTGTACTGTTGGTGCCTCTGTAGTGCATACTCTCACCCAAACTACTATGTTTTGCAACTGATGCTGGCATTCCATCGAATATCGGTTCACTGAAAATAGTATTTGTACTGTATCGGGGCTTTCTTACACTGCCGCGCACATGAAAGAATAATTTGGTATTCTTCCAGTGCAGGCCAGAAGTGCGGCATCTAGTTCACGTCGCTGTGATGTTTAGAGGCGCTCTTCCACCGGCATTTAATGAGTTGCTATACACTATGTGGATGCTTCAACGCACTGATGTTCCTTAAGGGCTTGACCACTTGTCTTTTTGGTGATATTGTAGCTCGTCTCTAGCTGCGTTTTGTCAAACAGCTGTTTCTAGTTGTTTTGCCACCATATCCGGGCTCCCGTTTACACGGGAAGCATGTCTTAAATGTGCAACCCTTTAATGTTGGAGGTGAGTGTTCTTGTTCAGCCTTACTTGTGGATGGGAAAACATGCAGATTGTCTTGAATATGCTTGACGTCTAGTGACTAATTTCAACACCTTGTTCTAGAAACGTCTAGGCTCTCGTTCTTCCGTATAGTTTGTGTTGGTGTGTTAAATGGCAGACTATTGAAATTATAATGGTGGGTATGATTGTGAGGGCCACGTTCAAGATACTCCTCATCTTTTCCCTTGGGTATGCTCGCTATCTTGGGTTTATCAATGAGCCGTGGCCCAACGTGCAGAAACTTCTGTTCAAAAGTGTTGTTCTTAACCATTTTCCTATAGAATGTCCTTCGTCTAGTGGCAAAGCTAACCACGCGGATATTTTGCTCCTGAATCTACAGTATGTCTCGGACGTGCAAGTAATTACCGACCGCACAGAAACCCCTCCTCCTTTAGCATCACTTAATATTGCCAAGGTAAGCACGCTTTCACTAGTTTCTGGCTATGAGTGCACATAGTTGCAGTTTTTGCTTGTACTTTAGTTATTAATCGCGATTGTATATTGGTGTGCTGCAGCATTTTCTGTTATGGTGTAGCATGGTCACTTCGGTTCTAACAACCCTAGATGTATTTTTTATTTTTTTATTTTTATAATTGGTGTGTAATAAACGGTCCACTCCTGCCTAGCACTTAAAACATCGCTTCGGTTTGTCTCTGATCTCAAGTAAGTTAATCAATTAGTCAGTATTTTATAGCAACTCACCAGGAGGTACTTTACTTTTTGTTAAAACCACTTACGATGAACGTTTATTACCTTTTTGAATAGCCTCGGGTGGGCACGCGCGTTTGTGCTTATATTTTTTTTTCCCTCTCCACACTGTATTCCTTTATGGATACTATGAATTGCTGTTGCTGAGTGAGAGGTTGTCTACTATGATGGGGAGCTGGCCTGATCAGTGCCTGAATGGCTCCAATGTTTTGGGAGCATTTCAGATTGAACCAGTACGTGACATTTCGGTTCTCGTGTCTCTTCTGAATACCAAGCCTTTTGACTCTCCCTTAAATCGTGGACAGTGGGATCCTAGACTGTCGATCTTTCATGTTTAAGCTCTGTGAACGTGTGATAAGAAATACTATTTGCTGTTCGGCATGGATTTCTATATAGGATGTGATCATGTGTGAAGTTTGTTTAGGTATCTTTGCCTAGTATGCCTTGTGAAAGATGGAACATTTTGACTGTGACCCTGATGACCATTGGGAGCTTGTGTAATGCTGTCAGTACTAGTTTAATATGTGCGTGTATGCAATGTTGAGCATAATCTGGGCTACTGATTTAGGAGTTTTTGGAACTTGTCATCGAGTGTCTTTGGGAGATTTGTGTTCCAGTAAAGAGTGTGCCATGACTGCAGCTTGTTAGGTCTAACCCATTGGTCAGTTCCCGAGCGGTAGAAGTTTCTGTAGGAGGGCTATGTAGGTTCTTGACCAGGATGAAGCATAGTGCCCTCAACAATGGCTGGGTAGCGTTTAGCACAGTGAGTGCATTGAACCATGTTTGCACACAGGTGGAGCAGCGTGTGCAGTATAGTAGAAAATAATGGAATGATCTGTTTTGGTAGGTTATCCTTCAGATTGCAACACCTCATATAAGAGTAATGCACTGAGGCTCAGAATCTGGCTAGGGGAAGAGGTTGTCAAATGGAGGCCAATGGCTCCCTTTTAGAAGTGGTATAGGATGTTTGAGAGTAGAGACAAGAGAACTCATGCAGAAACAAAAGGCTAGGGGAGAGAATGGAAGTATTTTGTTGCCAGGGTGGAATACAGTTTTAGTCATATAAGATAATTTTATTTAATTATTTTTTCCCCCCAAAATGGGTAGAACATTGAGAAAAGGCTGCTTCCCCAACTTGTCTGTGTTGAACTTCCATGTGTGATTGGCTTGAAGTTTTCCAGGTTGGGCTTAAGTCTTGTCATTGTTTGCGAAGAAGCAGTTATTGCCTGCAGGTAGGTGTGCAGAATGTTGTGTAGAGGATGCACTTGAATCCATAGCTGTCAATTGCAAGCATCCTTAAACATTAAATCCAAGAAGAGGGAATGCAGTCCATGCTGAAGGATCTTAGAAGGGCTGGTTGTGAGATGGGGCTCAAGCTTTGGTAATGAAGTGTGCTACCAACAACCTCCATGACTCTTGAGTGATTTCTGCATTTAGAAATACACTGAGTTTTGGAGTTTATGGGGTTTTTGTTCTGTGGCTTCCCCAGGAGACTTTTGTGATTCAAGTTGACCAATGGTATTGCTTTAGTTTGACAATGGCTTTGTAAATTCCTGCTGTGAAGTCAGAAGCACAATTTGTCAAATATGTGGTCTTTCTTCATAGCCTCTTTGAGGAAGCTAGGTTTTGGTTGGAATTGGTAATGATGGCAAGATCTCAAGTGTTTGCTCTGTATTGAACTGGGTGTATCCATAACTGGACGGTGGGTAGTAGAGGTGGGAGGGTGTGGTCAGTTAACAGCCAAAAGCCATTGGAGAGTTTGGGATGGAGAAGGACATTTAACTCTGCTATCAGTAGGAGGGTGTAGCTGTTAGTTATGGTTAGGGTAAAAAAGATCTAAAGAGCAGGTGGGGCATTGGCATGAATGGGTAGGACTCCTGCTGGTAGCCTGGAAAGCGGGGTGGGGGGCTTGTGAGGGAGCACAGCGTTTTCAATCTTTGAGATGGAGGGATTTGTAACCAGAGCTGTAGGTAAGGCAGTTGGAAGATGGTGCAGGTAGATGGAGCAGGGTCATCATTGAGAGTTGCATGGTTGGAGATGGTGGCCAGAGATGGGGTTTTGATGGCAGATCCCCGTGGGAAGAACATGAGATCTACTGAGAAAGCAAGTAGGAGGGATTGTTCAGATGAGTGTTGTGAGATTGCCTGGTGCTTCATTGTGCTCGGTGACCTGTATATTGTGAATAGGACACAAGATCCTTCCAGTATAGGGTGAAGCAACAGACCAGGATCACAACTGGCAGTATGGTTAAGCTAGCCAGTGCCTTTGAGGTGTTTTTTTTAAACCACCAAATATTTGAGGCTATTGGTACTCCCAGGGTTGGCTGCTACCAGTGACAAGCTCAACTAGCCTGTGTGGTATGGTCCAGTAAAGACATAGTTCACAACCAACCAAAGGCTAATGTTGAGATTTATATTTGCTCAGGAGTCGTTGAAATGCAACCATTGAGGGAAACATAACTTACTAAACAATCAAAATTGTCACATCAACTGGGAGTTATGGATGCAGTCTAAGGTACAGTCTCGACATAGAAGCATTACATAGATACACAAAATGTAGATAAAGGGGAAATGGGGTTAAAGAGACTAAGGCCCTCATTACAACCCTGGCGGTTGTTGTGAAAGTTGCGGTAATACTGCCAACAGACTGGTGGTAACTACCGCCAAATTATGACCATGGTAGTGAGAACTCAGACAGATAAAGGGGAAATGGGGTTAAAGAGACTAAGGCCCTCATTACAACCCTGGCGGTTGTTGTGAAAGTTGCGGTAATACTGCCAACAGACTGGTGGTAACTACCGCCAAATTATGACCATGGTAGTGAGAACTCAGACAGCCACTTTACCACACCGACTGCCAGGGCGGAAACAGGCGCCACGGCAGTAGCCGCCTGCAGCCAGGTGTATGTCAATGTTCCGCCCACCATATTAAGGCCCTTGAAATAGCCACTTTTTCCGGGGCGGTACCAATGACATAAGCCTGGCGAAAACAGACCTCAGAAGGCAAAGGACTCACCTTTGGCGACTCAGGGAACAACCACGCCGCCATGGAGCCCGAGCTGCAAATCTTCACTGATATTTTATGTCCTGCTCCACCACGAACACCTACAACGGCGAAGACTGTAACGGTGAGCACAGCTGCCTAGCACGCAGTGGAGGGGGGAGGGAAAAAGTGACGCGCGCACACTATCACCCCCCCTGGATATATATATACACACACACACACACACACACACACACACACACACACACACACAATCAGATGCAGTAAGAAAACATAGTGATCCCGTACCCCTCAGGAATAATGCAAGGACTACAGGAATAGATGAAAGTTAGTGTAATAATATAAATACAGTAAGAAATACAAACATTCAATCTAAAAGTGTATATACAAATGTACAATTCAAGGGATACTGCCCAGTCCTCAATGTGCATGGGCCACAGGCCCACATGACAAAGTCCAAGGCTGCACTTGTCTTCTGCACCAACACAGAGAGAACACTGCAGGGGCATCAGTTGGAAAATAGGCAGGCACCTCAAGTGGGGCTGAGAACGGGGGGCACCTCAGCCGGCAGATGGAACAACACCACTAGTTCTTGAGGGGGCAACATGCCCTGTACTTGGTCCTGGGGAGTGCATGGCCACAGTCTCTGAAGTGGGTGACTTGCCCACTGGTTCTGGAGGGGGCATTGTGCTTCAGATCCTGGGGAGGATGGGGCGAGTGGGTGTCATCCCCACTGGTGCTGGAGGGGGCATCGTGTCCTGTGCTTCAGATCCTGGGGAGTGCAAGGTCACAGTCCCTCAGCTGGGTGTCATACCCACAGGATTTGCAAAGGCAGGCTGCACAACAGCCCATAGAGGCAGGTCTACAGACCGTCAGCAGTGACGGCTGCTTGGTGGTGGTGGTGGGGGGCAAAGCTCTGCCCAACCCTTGCAGCCTCGGACAGCTGCCCACTGGTGGTGGTGCTGATGGTGGGCACCCTTTCCTTGAGGCTGCCTGGTGCCCTGGATCCTTTACCACCATGAGAGGGTGTGGACACTACTGTGCCAGTGGACTGGGTGGCAGAGGTGCTTGCCTGGGGTGGAGGGGTAGGGAAGAGGTCAACGGTGGAGAGGAAAAGCTGCTTAGGGACATTGAGGCGGGAAGAGGGAGAAGGTTTGGGAGTAGAGGAAGAGGCAGTGGTTGTAGGAGGTGTCTGTCTGCTGATTGTGGGTACCAGTGCATGGGCTGGATGCTGTTGTGAGGTGGATGGTTGTTGGGTGTCTGCATGCTTGCGTTTGTGTACTTTGTTGGGGGGGGGGGGAGGGGTGGCAGAGGGCAGCCACAGTGGGAGAGGACACAGGGGACGTGTGCATGGCTATTGTTGTGGTGTCTGCCAGTGAGGTGGGTTCTGATAGGTGTGCTGGTGATGGCAGTAGCGGATGAAGATGTAGTGCAATCAGGTGTGACTAGATGGCACCGGGAGGGAGGTGGAGGAGGGGGTGTTGGTATGTCTGCATCTGGATGGTATT
Source organism: Pleurodeles waltl (assembly GCF_031143425.1). Classification (NCBI taxonomy): domain Eukaryota; kingdom Metazoa; phylum Chordata; class Amphibia; order Caudata; family Salamandridae; genus Pleurodeles; species Pleurodeles waltl. The sequence continues at coordinate 209,987,998 of NC_090445.1, read as the reverse complement.
TGTGTGAGTGCCTGTGGGATGATGTGTGGTGCTTATGTTTGCATGGGCCACTCTTGTGTGTTGTCCTGTGTGCATGCTAGTCTGTCTGTGGACTTGGGATAGGTTGAGGGGAATGGGATTGGGAAGAGGAAGTTGGAGGGTTGGGACGGGAGAAACTGGGACAATGGCTGCCATCAGAGAGGAGGCCAGAGCCTGAATTGATATCTGTTGTGCCGCCAAACCAGTGTGAATGCCCTCCAGAAATGTATTTGTTTGTTGCATTTGGGCTGCCAGCCCCTGGATGGCATTCACAATGGTTGACTGCCCAACACATGGATAACAGGTCAATAGCCTTCTCACTCACAGCAGCAGGGCCTGAGGTGCCTGGGATGAAGGAGATGCCCACCCTTCTGGGTGAGCGGGCACGGCCAACTCACTGAGGGGCTGCTGGGAGGGCGGTGCTGGTATATGGGAGGAGGTGGCGACAGAAGTGTCTGCCACCATCAGGGAGCTTCCATCGGAGGACGTATCTGTTTCAGAACTGTCCCCTCCTGTCTCTGCCGTGGTGCTCCCCTCGCCCTCTGCCCCACTGGTGCCATCAGCGTCAATGGACTCTGCCTCCTGGGTCCTGTGGGATGCAGCTCCCTCGTCACTGGTGCCTCTTCTCCTCCGCCAGATGATGCTAATGCACATAAGGACAGGATGACAAAACAAAAGGTGGGGGGTGAGGCGAAGGATGCACTGGGTCAATGGCTGCACCAACACCACCGTTGGCGTACATACTACCCTCACACACGGAACTGGTCTACGCACTGTGCAATTCACTACCAGTAACAATGTGAGCCACCAGGGCATGGGGAGGGACACATACCACCAACTGCATCATATCTGGGACCCACACAGCCCTGCCCAGTAGTGGATACCTGCAAGCTAGGTAGGAGGAATATCACATCAGAACCCTGCCCAACATGGGACCTACTCTGCAATGTCAGGCCTGGCCTGGGGACACCGGGGGGTCAGGGTTTGACGGGCACCACTTCCTCATTGGGAGGCCATCCCCAGCTGGGCCTCCGGTGTTCCGTGCACAGCGTCTCAGGTCCTCCCCCTGTTTCTGACAGTGGGTGCTCCGCCTGCCATAGACCCCCAGGGTCCGCACCTCCTTGGCGATGGCACGCTATATACCCTTCTTTTGATGTCTGCTGACCTGCAGAGAAATACACACATTGATACCTTTCAATCAGACCGTCCTGCCTGTTACACTTATGGCCCACCATACCCCTTCACATTGCCATTTACACACAGGGCCCATCACACAAGCTGCATGCCGCCCAGGGGACATCCACCAACCCCCTCCACCCCCCCCCCCCCCACAAGACCTTCACACGCACCACTCCATACACTCATGCCCCATGCATCGTGCTCAGTGTACTCATCTGTTGGTCTGGAGGCCCATACAGCAGTCTGTACTGGGGTAGGACCCCCATCCACCAGTCTCCAATTCCACCCAGGTGAAGACTGGGGCCCTTTCCACAGTCACACGCATCATGGTCGGTTCCAGACACAGGTCACAGCAGCACATGCAGTGTAGGTCCTCTCCTGTTGACGGTCAGGCAACCAGTGAGAGAACAGATAGAAAATGGTGGTGACGTCTGCCGTAAATCACCATTGGCCACTGTACCTCCTAGGACCCAATGTTAACCAATGAGGCGTTGCACAGCGGTTCCTGACCACCTCCCTGAACGGCACACGTCAGCGGAATTACTTAACTTCCACCTGTTCATCCACACAAGACAGACTGATGCCATTTCGGGGATGGTGGGGTGGGTTTGGCAGGTAGGCCCTAGATTTTAATTGCATCACAGTTCAGAATTGGACATACAGGACAAATGCCACCTATACATTTCAAATTAACTTCATGCATTGTACTGTTGTGGCTACAATGTTCGGTTTGTGACTGGCTCCTCACTCTTTTGCCCCATAAATTGCTACCGCTGCAGATGAATAGGAGATGGGAGACACAACCTTGTGTACTGACCCCTGGTGGACTTGGTAACAATGGAGGACAGGTGCATTATCCTCACCTACAGACTTGACAGGGCCACAATCAGAGCTGTGTGCCCAATTGGAGCCTGACCTGATATTTGCTATCCCTCACCCCACTGGTATTCCCCGCCTCCCTCTTGTGCAAGTCCTATCTGTGCTCCATTTCATGGCAACTGGTTCTTTCCAAGTGACAGTGGGCTTGGCAGCAGGAATGTCACAGCCAATGTTCTCAATAGTGCTGACCAGAGTGTTGTCTGCCCTGATTAAACACATGTGCAGCTACATTGTATTCCCCCAGGTGGAGGATTTGGCCACAGTGAAGGCTTACTTCTATGCAATGGGAGGTATCCCCAACATAATTGGGGCAATTGATGAAACGCATATTGCATTCCCCTCCCACCCCCCCAGGCAAAGAGACCAGGTGTTCAGAAATTGAAAGAGCTTTCACTCCATGAATGTTCAGATTATGTGCCTGGCGGACCAGTACATCTCCCACGTCAATGCTAAGTATCCTGGGTCTGTGCATGATGCCTTTATCCTGAGGAATAGCAGCATCCCAAATGTGATGGCCCAGCTACAGAGGCACAGGGTGTGGCTAATAGGTGAGCCCTGATTCACACCCAGTGTATGTTGGGGTAGGGGTATGGTGTAGGCCATATGGGATAGTGTGTGGCTAAATGTTATCACTCCATATTTGCAGGTGACTCAGGTTACCCCAACCCTATCATGGCTACTGACCCATATGAGGAATCCATGGACAAGGGCAGAGGAACGTTGCAATGAGGCACATGGGTGTACAAGGATAATAGAACGTACCTTTGGCCTCCTGAAGTCGAGGTTTTGGTGCCTCCATCTAACCGGTGGATCCCTGTGCTGCTCGCCTAAGTAATGCCAGATAATTGTGGCATACTGTATGTTGCACACCCTTGCCTTGAGGCGCCATGTGCCTTTTCTGCAGGAGGAGGAAGAGGATGCTGTAGATGGCCATGTGGCAGCAGTATACCCTGTGGATAGTGAGGATGAGGACAACAGAACTGCAGTGATCAGACAATACTTACAATGACACAGGTAGGACAGCGTTACTTCTTTTTTTCTTTGACACTTTCTTGTTTATCTTTGTCACTGGTATGCTGTTATTTCTCACTTCTTTGCCCACTCACTGTACCCTTTGGTAACTCATTTTGCAGGTGTTGGTGCCCCACTATTGCTCCTGGTGTGTTCACTGCAGCCAACTACAGATCTTTTCAATGTGAATGTTACTGTACATTTGAAATGCAATGTTCAAACCTGGTTAAACAATTACATACTTCAATCATTTGACATACTCCATGTACTGTCCCTCCTGCAGCTGCCTGTTCTCCTGCACATTGGCCAGGAACTGGCCCAATGTATCCTGGGAATGTTGGTATGCTCCCAGGATCTTGGTGAGTGCCTCCTGGAGAGTCTGTTCCCTGGGCCTGTCCTCCCCCTGGCAGACATCCCTCCTCTGTGTCCCTGGGTGAGGTGTCCTCTGGGGTCCCTGTGGTGGTGGACACACTGCTGATTTACGTGTCCTGGGGACATAGGTATGGGTACGATGGGTGGGTGCTGTGGTGGTGTGTGACTGTAACTGGGTAACCGACTGTCCAGAGGTCCCTGATGGGCCAGGTTGGTCATCCAGATCCAGGCGAGCAGAGTGTCATCACTGTGGGCCTCTTGAGTGGGAGGACTGGATAGTGCTGGCACCTCTTCTCCGCTGACATTGGCTGGGGTACCTGTGGGGATGTGAATGTAGTGTTATTGTTTCTGTATGTGACCTATTGTGCATCGGTGGTTGTATTCACCCTTGCAGCTTTCACTTGTGTGAGTTGGTAAATGGTGGGATAGCTGGTTCTCTCTACTGTGCATGCTTTAGTGATAGGTGTCCATGCAAGGCTATGAGTGGTGTCCATGCAGTGGTGGTGCATGCAGGGATTGCCATTGGGATGAGTGGTATGTGATGGTAGGGTGTGTGGGAGGTGGTAGAGTGAGTGTGAGGGTATGTCATGGGATGCAGGTAGGGGGGGTGATTAAAAATAGTGAGTTGATTTATAGAGTCCAGTCCTCCTGCTACTTCTGCCAGGCCCCCAGGATGCATGATTGCCAAGACTTGCTCCTCGCATGTTAGCTGTGGGGGGTCTACCGCCAGTCCTCTGTACAGCGAGTTGGTGTCTTGCTGTAATGGAACATACCTTCTCCCCCCCCCAAGTAGGTCGTTCCAACTCTTCCTGATGTCATCCCTGGTTCTTGGGTGCTGTCCCACGGCATTGACCCTGTCCACGATACTCCACCGTAGCTCCGTCTTCATAGCAATGAATATCTGCTGCACCTGTGCTCCAAATAGTTGTGGCTCTTCCCAGATGATTTCCTCCACCATGACCCTTAGCTCTTTCTCTGAGAATCTGGGATGTCTCTGTTGTGAGGGTGTGTAATGTAAGGTGGGTGGTGTATAGGCGATGGTGGTGTGTGTGGCTCTGTTCTTGTCTGTGGTCGTGGTGTCTCATGCCAATGATTTGTTTTCATAAAGGGTTGTGGGTACTGTGGGGTGTGTGGTTTATTTATTTATTTTATTTTTTAATAGTGGTGTGTGTAGTTTGATTTGTCCAATGTGGTGCTGTTTTGTTTGGGTGTGTATTTTGAACGCTGTGGTATGTACCGCCAATGGTTTACCACTATTGAATGTCCGCTGTGGTGATTTGTGGGTCATAATGTGATGGGTGTAGTTCTGTTGGCGTAAAGGTGTGGGTTTGGATAACACCAGTTTATCACGGACCTTTGGTGTGGCGGATTTGTGTGTGGCTGAATAGTGACAGATTGGTGTGTGTGTGTCGTAATATGGGGGGGATGGCGGCAGTCAGCGTGGCAGTACGTGAGATTTTCCACCAACGCCACAATAAGGGCCAAAGTTTGTTTCATTTTCAAAACCTGCATGGCTGAATAGTTTTGCAAAATGGATGACTAGAATGTTGGCTGGCATCTGAGCCACTTATAAGGGTAGCAAATTCTATATAGCTGACTAGGGAAACTAACATCCAGTGCCATGTGGACCATTCAGAATATTTTTAGCTTGTGTTTGTCTGCGACCAGCACGGCCACTGAAATGTAATACCAAAGCTTTTCCTCATAATTATGGATGTGTCACTAGACGCACAATACATCATTGGCTACATATTTTCAGTTCGAAACATGCCTTTTGTTCATATCTGCAAGTGGACCAAAAGTTACAAAATGCTGCCTCACAGTAGAAGACACATTTCTAATTATTAGCCAGTCACATTTCAGTTTGTTTGCTCTATCTACAAAATAAACATTATGCTGCATAATGTGTATTTACTGACTGCATAGTTTGGTCTTTTTCATGCTGCATGTTTCCTGTGACCACGTAGAAAGGAAAACCAGTGTACAGATTTAAGGACTGATGTGATATGGTGCTGCCATTAGCAAGGCATGGTGAAAGAGTGAATTGACTGCTGAACTACTCATTTCTTCTTTTGTAAGTAAGGTCCAAGCCTGGAGGTCCTTTTTTGTGAAGTATGCAGATAAATGGGTAAAGTGGCGATTGTCCAAATGTTAGGACAGCATCTGATTTTTCTAGGTACATGCAAGTGAGTGACTGCAGTAGACATGCAGGTCTTACCTGAAATTGTATTTGATTAGTATCTCACTGCCAAGCCTAAATAATACCATTCAGCTTGAAATCCGCACCAAGTGTTCCTAGCTAATGCATGGTACTCTTTGCAGGAGTTTCAAGAATGTATTTTAATCTACCTATGTCATATATTGTGTAGTGTGAGTTACCTGGGAGTGTAACTCTTTGCTTCACTTGCACAAGGGCTTGCAACCTGGTGGTTAAAACCCACATAATAGATTACAGCTTGAAAGTCAGCACGTGCATGCTACCATGCTTGGTCTAAAAGGATGCACAGTTCACATACTACACCCCTCTTCCCCCCCCCCCCCACATATTTCTTCAAAACCCAACTTCACCATTGAATTGGATTTTTGATAACTAATAAATTGCAATATTTTAGCTCCTCCCATTGTTGGGATATTATGATTTTAATCTGTAGTTTGGTTTTCTATATAGGGTAGCTGGACTAGCCTCAGTGAAAAATAGCTTTTGGGTGCTAGTCACTGTAAGAACATGTTCTACTGTTTAAATACCGTGTTCTAGGCCTTCATAAAGGTGATATAATACGTGAGAGGTTAACACGTCTAATGTTTATTTTGACAGATTGAATTGCAGTTTTTAAACTGTCACGGTCGTGCTACAGTGGTTAGTTTTAAACCATGTTTGCACTGCCTTTGTAGTGCTGCAGTTTAATGGCTACCTTTTAACTTCCAGGCCCTGAGTACCTTTTGTACTATACACTAGAGACTTGCAGGTAAGTTAAATATAGTAATTGGGGAAGTGCCAATTCTGCCATGTTTTAAATAGGGAGCACTGGCACTTTACCACTGGTTAAGTACACCGTTTTAGTGCCAGCAAAAATGTAGAGTCCAACAAAGTGTGAAAAATACAGGGTAACCACTCAGTAAGACAGATTTCCTACAACCCCAAACTCATAGGTGTACATATAGCCACTGTTCCTAAAGTCTGTCTTGTGCACACTTAAAAAAAAATACATAGGTTTCCATCAAATCCACTTTTAATTACATTACCCAATGAAAATTCGTAAGGTACAGCTTGGTAGTTGGCTCTAGGTATATTGTGTGTGTGTGTGTGTGTGTGTGTGTGTGTGCACATGCAGTTTATCCCTGCGACCAAAAGGACTTGGTGGATGTGATTGCCCAGCGTTGAAAAAATTACATATGGAAGCCTTGTCACTAATTGCTCAATTTTCCTATTTTTATTTTAATGATTGCTCATGGTGTCCATAACTAATGTACACAAATGACACCGTGATTTTAGAAGTTTCACTAGTTTTCAAAAGTGTATAGATTTCCAGGTTCACACTTGTTTCAATCACAAACTGGGAACAAACCTTGGTAAGTCCAATAAGTCTCACCTTTGTCAATGGTTTCAGCAATGTTTATAGACCCTGCATATTTTACATAAGTACCTTGAATATGTTAACATCTGTAAAATCTTCGCTTTAGTGCAATTCTGTACTGTAATTGCAGTTGTAAAGAAGTGTCTGCTCTAAAAAGCAGAGTTCGGTTTTACAATGCTTGTACAGTACTTGTGAGCTGGATTTGTATTTAGCTATCAAGGGGAGTGCTTGTTGTAGAAGGGTGCTCATGATTGAGAGCTCTGCAGCTGAAGGAAATATGAGCGAGTGGGGCATAAATGTGTCTAGCTTACAACTTCACCCAATCATTGCCCTCTATCCAGTGCGCACAACTTGATGGTCATAATTACCATTTGTAAATGCCAAGTCTAATTTACAACCAAATTGACATTCATTTATTTCCAATGGATAGCAAGCACTTGCGGCGTGGTTTTAGACTTTTTTTTTTTATTTTTTTTTTTTCTCCCCCCATCATGTTTGTTGCCATTTTCACGTAATCTGCAACCCATTACAGTATTGATGACTGCCTCATTCTTGTTACATGTGGTGGATCAATTTGTGCAACCAGACGTCTCCCACCATAACAGTTGGATTACATAACCGCAAACAACTTGCAACTGTTGCAAACAACCCCCCCCCCCTTCCTGTTTTGAGTTCTCTGCTATCGAATCCAGACCATCACTCAAAAACCGTACCTAAATTTTGAAGCCACACCCTTACTTGGGCCATGCCTCATTTTGGAGACTCCTCACAGTCCCCTTTTTCCTCCCACTTAAAGTACTGTGGTCCACAATATGCTTTTGCCTACTGACCTCTAAAGCAATGGTAAAAAAACAAAAAGGGGACGCTGGGTCTGGACAGAAAATATATATATATATATATATATATATATATATAGTCCAGATATTTAAGCATCAGTGACATGACACATTAAATCCCATCAAAGAGAATTTTCATGGGCAATGACACAGTGGACATGTATGTCTGATTGCTTTTCTTGGTACCCCCCCTACTAATGTATGTTCTGTAGCATACAAAAATAAAGCTATTACATTAACCTTATGTATACCCTTTTTTTTTTTTCATTCTTTTTTATTTTTTTATTTTTTTTCTTCAATTTTGTTACCCTTGACTGTTTATCAAACCCAGTTGATCGGTGTATTTGCTTTGTAGTTAAACCCTTGATTGCATTTAATTATGATTCGGGTCAATGTGTCATAGATCAGTCTTCTAAATATCTGGACTAAGTATATGAATGACCCCCTTGTTGGCCACTGACTGTGGTTGATTTTTATCCAAGCTTGCAAGGGGTTATTGGGTTGTCCTTCCTTTTGTAATACAGTCAGCTTAAAGCTCTCTTTGGCAAACTAAACTGTAATGTTGTAAAACTGCGGAGTCCTCAGAATCAAAGCTACTACTTATGAAGTAGATGGTAGCAACTGCTTTGCTCTTCAGTGGCACTCACTCTGTAGCATCTGAAACTTATCCGATGTGCTGCTGCCCTAACAGAGTGGGGGGGGTTGTGCTCTTCAGTTAAAGGAAGCGGAGAACATAAAAATCACAGCCCAAGGGGTCACAGTGAAGGTTAAGTCATCAGGTTGTTAGTGCACTCGAAGTGGACCTGCACTATTAGTTCATTGGCAAAGTTAATACAAAAGGGGTGCAGGTTATTTGTTCTCTAGTGAAGCTGATCCAGATATCCTGTGTGAAGCACTAAGGGAGAAACGTGGGAAGAGAAAGCAACATACAGCGTGAAGAAGCAGGGAGTGGTGGGAACTGGAGGGTGAGCAAAACAACATGGAGGGAGTAGTGAGGGTAACGGAGTGGTGTGGAGCCTGTGGCTAAACTGATTGGATCGGGGAGAATCGCACAAGGGAGAGACAGGTGAAAAACTTGAAGGAGCGTTTGAAAAATGAGGTGTTGGAGGGCACAAGTAACAAGTCCATGCTCCATGGGCGGGACCAACACAAGAAGAGCAAGGAAAGCCCACACAAGCAACGATTTTAGAAGAAAGCAGATGAATAACAAAGACAACAAATGCTAGGTAATGGATGGACTCTAGTCCTATTGTAAGCTAACAATGTCTCGCCTTTGTATGCGCTTATATGCGAAACCTAAAATTGGAATTGGCAATTAGAACATTGTAAACTGTGCTAAAAATGTTTTTTCTTTTATCACTCTGCTTGTTCCTGGAAGATGCTGAACTTAGCACAATAACCTTTGTTTGTTATTTTAACAGGAAAAAACAGCCTTTCTTGCACTTTTTTCCAATTACCCCTCCCAAAAAAGGCTATTTTCTTGGTTCTCTACTTGAAAATCCACAAACGCAGGTTAATGTTTTAGAATCCCAAAAATGTGCTAGTGTCAATCATCTTATTTAGATAACACGGGTGGAGTTAAGTGACAGTTTTGTAACTGCTTCCTGTGCAGGCAGAACACTGTCCTCCAGCTATTCTCCTTTAATCACTGGCCACACTTTTCTTAATATTCTGTGATTCTTGATGTCTTAAGACTGTATGTAAACGTTTTGCTGGTGCGTAAGCTTCGTGTATATGTCTTTTAAGAGCTGACTTCATTTCAAATTGTAAGCAGTACTGATTCACCACTGAAGTTTGTCTATCCTTTTTAGTATTTACATTGTTAATTCTTTGCTTTTTTCCTAGCTGGCTAATAGAGCAAAGATGGAAAAGGAAGAAAAGCTGAGCCAAGCGTATGCAATTAGTGCTGGTGTCTCCGTTGATGGACAGCAGCTTTTCCAGACCATTCACAAAACGTAAGTGACTCATTTCCTTTCCGATACTTTTTAGATGGGCTTGTGCTTCCACTTCCGGAAGCCAACTGTACTTGGTGACTAGTGCTTAATGGCCTCAGTGGTCTGACTTGGAGATTCAAGGTACATAGACTGCCTGTGGAAGCTTTATGTATTGAACGTATGCTGGTGAAAACTGGTCTAAACTGTACTCACACTAGCTAGTCATTCCCAGAGGAATGATGGGGTACTTTTTTCTATTACTGTTGGGAGTCATTTTAGTGGCTGTAATGCAAAGTTTAAGTGCCTGCACTTAACAGTGTTTTCAGAATGCAGTTTGAAGTGGCAACTTACTAAGATTTAATTTTGGATTTTTTTTTTTTTTTTTTTTTTTTTTTTTTTTCCTTGGTGCTTTTCGGCAAGTACATCTGGTTGCATACTTGAGCTTAAAACAGCAGACCTATTCTGAGCCTTTCAGAACGATTTTTGTATGCTACCACGCATCGCAGAAGTAAACCACTCTGGTTTAAACGGGTGGCCCATGTTGAGATCACGAGCATTTGAAAATGTAGATGCCCTAGTGGGGCTTTGTTGATAAACTGTTAACTTCAGTAGTAAATGCTCCACTGCCACAGCTGAGACATATTGGCTCACTGGTCACTGATAAATGGTGCAGGTTTTTTCCTTGCTTAGTCACATTAAAGACTCTAGACCTGCCCTATCTGATGCATAGGTGTGGGTTGCATGGTGTCCGCCAGTAGGCAACTAATGCAGACCGATTGACTCTTCTTTTTGCTTCACATTGATTTGTGAATTAGAAATTAAATTGTGCTTGGTTCGCTCCCGTTCCGACAAGTGTTATGAAAGCCTTTGCTGTCCTGAAAATGGCAAGCTGTACTAGATGTGAACTTACTGCGTCTGAAGTTCAGCCTATCCTGTATTGACTTCATTCCTTCCACTCTACAGCATTAAAGATTGTAAATGGCAAGAGAAAAATATTGTTGTGTTGGAAGAAGTAATTATTTCGCCACCATACCAAGTGGACAACTGTAAAGGAAAAGAAGGCAGCTTACTGAGTCATGTACGCAAAATAGTAAGTAACTTGCCAGTGTGGGTTGTAAGCATGCATCTCATTTGATTGAAGTTTGAATTGTAGGCTGTGCAAAAACAAATGTGTGCTGAAGTTGGTACAAGATTACTAAACTGGTAATCTTACTGAGAATGGGGTACAGATAACTAAGCATTGCAAATGTCTTTACAGACTTGATAGAGTTAAACACTTTCTATGATCCTCTGGTTGAGGAACCCAGGTATATTAATTGGAATCTCACATCATTTAATAAACTTTAATTTGGCATGACACCAACTAAATATAGTCCACTTCATGTTGCACAACTGACTTTGTACGCATATAAAGAGATGCACCAAAAGAATCTTCCAACCCTTTTGTTTTGTGGTGTGTGTGTGTGGTTTTTTTTTTCTTTTTTTTTTCTCACCCCTCTCCTGGCACTGACCCATGTTCCTTGTATGACAAAGATCTGGCATATCAGTGTTCCCTCTCTTCATCAGACTTCTGTAATTTGGCCATGTTGCAAACTATGGAGTGTTTATGTGCAGCATCACACAAGCTTTGTTACATGTGGACCTATACTTTTCTTCTCATTAGGTATTACAAGGACGGAATTGAGCAAAACTATTTAAGTGGCTCAATTCTTTACGTACTTCGCAGTGACCCACACATTATTGCCTGACTTCTCATTTAAACTAATTATCGTAAATTTTCTGACTATACAGCAGTTTAGTGACTTCACCTTATGGTTCTCTACCATCAAATGTAAATATAATAAGATGGTTCTAGCACTAGTTCACTGTTCTCATAGGGCCCGGAGCACTTATGGGTTTTCTGAAAGATGCTTTTGCACCCTGTACCGGTTGCCTACTGTAAGTGCCCTCTGTTCTTGAATGCATTTTACTCAAGATACTTTCACGCTAGAAACTCTGACCAGTCATATACTTGAATACAGATAAAAAGCGGGTTCATTCTTTGCCTAGACCTTGGTTAATCATATAACCAGCATTAATATCCTTCATGAGTCTTAAAACCCAGTGCTGAGCAAACTACAGCATTTCTTGCACCCTTGGGTGGCTTAGCGTTCTTTCAGAACTTGCTTTCAACCGGACTGAGTCATCTCTAAATTCATGCCCATGCATTGCTTTAGATACACTTAAATTGTTTCTTGTATGGTATTCAGATGTATAATCACTTTCTGAGGGGGGGGGGTGTGGGGTGTTTTTTAAAATTCCCCTCCTCCTCCTCCTGTGTAGTGCAGTGCATTTATCTGAAGAATAAATATTAGGGGATAAGCATCCTTGCAGCCTGCAGTTAAGTCTTTGTACGATTGCGTACTAATTTATTGCACCCTTTTCAATGCCCATTACTCTATTGGTAAATTTAATTTGTTCCTGTTCGATGTTGGCCACATCCATTAGTACATGCCCTTTCCATTACAGGTTCTAAATTATTGGGTCTCGTAATTGAGACCTGGAAATTGCGTCCTTACTTTACTACTGTAAGATCACTTCCATGCCATTCCATTAAGTCTGGATTGTATAGATCATTCAACCATTGGCCCAATTCCTGTTGTCATCTGGAATTAACTCTGGTAATTCTCTTCTGAATGGGCTTCCCAAAAGACACCCCCCTCCTTAGAATCAGTTCTGCACGCTGCGGCCTATTTTGTCTCAATTAGATCACATTTTGTTTATTATACAAAAACTACATTTATATTTAAGCTATACTTGTAGCCTCTCCTGTCTGACAGCCGAGATTACCCGGAGGCCACCACACTCTACATAGTGAACCTCCTGCTAGAGACTGTCCACTCTGAGGTCACGGCCATTTAGTTACTTCTACAGTGAACATTGGAAATTAATCACAGAATTTCTGCATTTTGGTTTTCTGTGAAATACACTTAAGGTGTTTTATTTTTTGTTCTTTAAATGCCCTTGCATAGGAGTCAATGTTTGCACCTTTTGGACTGTAGACAATTTTGTTAAGAAATCCGTGTGGCTCTTGTTTTTTTTTTTTTTTTTTTTTAAGTGCTCGGTGTAATTCTTCTTTCTGTTTTCTGCTTTTCAGGAGTTTGTCCTGAAAAGTGTAGCTTCTTCAGCTTGGGCGAAACATTGACTAATTTCTGCCGGCTAAGACTACGTATGATAGACTTTTGATATTGTCCAGATCAGTGCTGCCAACTTTTTAGTACGACATACACTTGCAACCCACCTAGCTTTAGTGGACATCAGGCGGAGCAATTCTTATGTAGCTAAATCATTGTGTTGTAGTGCCTTTTCATTTACAGAAAGCAGTTGCCATTAAAATTGTCACTAAATTTACAAACCTACTTAACACTATATTGCACACTTCCAGGTCTGTTCCACTGTCCTTTTCCCCCTTCTCTCCAACTCCCTGCTCTTCCTCCTCCTGCCCAGTTACTGCTCTCTTCCCCCCCCCCCCCCCCCCCCCCCCACCACCACCGGCCGTTGGCTGTAGGTGAGCGTATGTGATGTCTTTCACATTTTAATAGAGATTTGAACTATTTTGCACACATGAGGTGTAGGATTTTTTTTTTTTTTAAGCAAATATTTATTTGTGCATCGCCAAGTAAAGTGTCTTGACTTGTTTGACGGAAACAAAGATAAACAGGATCCAAACTTCAGAATCACAAAAAATGCTTCATGTGGTACTTTCCTAACTGAATGTGTACCGTTCCTTTACAGGTATTTACATTTTGTTATGAAAAAATGACAGCCTTTCCGTTCACACTTTATGTACTTTAGCTAGATTGTCACAATTCACTTCCGTTTCTCTCATACTGAGAGGTGTTTGTAAACACCAGTTCCCATGTTAAAAAAACAAAAACCTAGCCTGACATTTTACATCTGTATTAGAAGTGCAGCAAATATGATACATACAGCAATTAAAGCCATCTTTATTTATTGCATGGACTTTCTTGATCCACCAAAAATCAGTTTGTGGGACACTGGTCTAGATGGTGCTTAAGTTTTTTTTTTTTTTTTTTTTTTTTTTTTTTTTCGCACCTACTTTTTATTCATCACCTTTTTGCCGTACTGCCTGAATTATAGGAGTACAGGCAATGTAAAAAAAATATAATTATATTGTAAACTAGTAGATTCGGTCTCGTGTTTCTTTCTGTATTTAAATTGTGTATTCATTTTTATATATTTTTTTGAGGGGGAGGGGAGCTACTTTCATAATGGTCTAATTTATTATTCGTAAGTGATACCAAAGGAGCCATTGATATTTCTAGAACTTCTGGCATAAAAAAAAAAAAAAGCGTACAATGGCCTAATCATCAGGCTGTAACTGGTGAGGAATCTCTACTACCATGTTTGCTGACAACTGGGTCTCTGGCTGCGTTCAAGGAGGAAGAGTCCTTTTCAAAAGACACTGCTAATACAGCAACAACCAACTGCTTTATTTTGATTTTGCCTAATTGATCTGCTCAAAACTTTATCCCTGGTCTTTAACTTTTCTCTTGGGTCGGGGACAGAAAACCTTCCCTAGATCATAGTTCCTGAGCTGCCACGCTTGAACACCTTTCCTTCCTCTACATTCCCTGATTATTCTTTACTATTGCTTATCTCATTGAATCTTGGGTACACTTGGATGCTTTCTATATGCAGATGTCAAAATAAGCACTTATATATTCCCCTACACCTACTTAAGTGTGTGTGTGTGTGTGTGTGTGTGTGTGTGTGTATATATATATATATATTTTTTTTTAAACTGTTTTATTACTTAACATTTGGTTTATTTTATTGCACGCTATACTCTGGCAGCTGTGCTTATGAAGTGCTTTGACTTTGGGCACTGTTCGTGCTATATAAACAATGGAACCCACTTTGCAAACATGCTTTCTTTTTCGTCTGGTGATGGACTATAACCCCCATCTGCCTGACACCACCCCGCCCCTCCCCAAATGGAAAACTGGGGTGATCCTTCCCACGTTGGAAGGGGAATTAACTGTCCAATTTCCAGGATGCAAGGCATTGGATTGTCGGTGACATTGTAGCACGTGGGATTTTTTTTTTTTTATTGCCCTACTCCTTGGTTTCCCTTAATGTTCTTACCCCCAACTCTCCAATATTTGGCTTTCTCCATGCACACCTGGTTCCCGTGCCCCCCCACTATTTAAATGGGTGTTTCACTAGCACTTGCTTGTGCTCAGTTTGCCAGTGTATTGGACAGTGGTAATCTTTAAATGGGTCTGCTTGTTTGTGAGCACATATTGGGGCCATCTTGGAATGTTTTCTTTTTGCTATATAAAAAAAGATGACTGAGTACCGTAATGATGTATTCCCGTTCTTAACAGCAATAGGTGTGTTTTTATTTTCTTTTTTTATTTTTTATTATTGAATCGTTCAACTGTTTGCCTTCTGATTTTTTTTTTTTCCTTTAGGTTGAAAAGCATTTTAGAGATGCGGAGAGCCAAAAGGTGCAGCACTCACCAGCCTCACAGTCACAGAAGGAAAGTGCCCTGTCGTCCTGAGCAGCACCCCATCTGAATGGGGAGGGGGACTTCTTCCAAGATACAGCAGAGCCAGCGTGGACCTCAAAGAGGCTGAAGAGCTGCTGGGAATGGGGAGGGAGGGTTAGGTTTTATTTCTTGTTGGCTCTCACTGAGAGGGCTGATATCCAAACTTTAGACTTTAAAAAAAGGATAAATAATTTAAAATTGTTCATTACTGGAGCTACCATTTTTTTTTTTTTCTTTTTCCTCCCACAGTCAGTTTTATTTAAGAAGCGCTTTCATCTTGACTTTTTTTTTTTTTCTACATTACCCAATTTCTCTTCTATTTTTGAAGAGAATGTGATTTGTCTTCTCAAATAAACAATCTTACTGTCAAAATTCAAGCAAGATCCAGAAATGGAAATATAAGGTCTCCTATTTACCTTTTTAGGGCAAGGCTTGAATTGGCTTTTTCTACTCTTCCTCTGAACTTCAATATATGGGAGATGTATATTAAAAGAGCTCGAATATTTTCTATTCTTGTTTTTGTTTTGGCAAGTGGAGAAGCTGAAGAAAGCCCCATTTTGTGTACTTGGGCCTCTTTGAGTTGGTGCGTACTGTGGTGCCCCTGGGTATTTCAGTCCGTCGCTGAGTCAGGATGGCTAATTTTGGAGCCCTATCAATTCTTTTCTAACTTGAATGTGTTTACAGTAGATGTTTGCTGTAGGCAAGTTTTTACGTCTCCTTTTAACATGACCCTCTCCACAGTCCCCCTCTTTCATACTTATTTGGAAGGATGAAAAGGGGAGTGTACGCTCAAGAGTATGATGTAGGAGCAGCAATCACATTGGTTCATGATATGCTCATTGTAAGGCATCCCCTCTGTGAAGGAGATTGACTAGGTTCTTCCGTGCATATATCCCAGGGATAAACCTTTAAGCATCACCCTACCATGGCAACGCAGGCATATAGGTTCAGGATATAGTTACAAACAGTTGTTTGTATGGCTCAGTTTGCAAACTAGCATGGCAGAGTAGGAGCAATGGTGCAGTGTGGCTGCACTTTCATGCTTCCCTGACAACTGTGAACCTTGTTTGCAGGCTGGTGAGGGTTGGTATGTGAGCCTTGACGAACTGAGGGTGACGTTCTAGTGGGGCACTCCAGTCTTCTGTCATGACTATGGATGGTGTGTGGGTGGTTATAGCTCTTAACAGGGCATCAGTTTGCTTGGAGACCTTTTGCCCCAATTTTTTTGATCCTTTGCAAATAGATCAACGTTAAGTAATTCAAGCCTTGCCTTCAATTTTTTTTTTTTTTTTAAAGCAAAGTATTGTTTATCAAACAATAAACTTTTTTTTAACCATCATTGTGGTTGTAATATTTAGATTGGCTGTACTGATGTTTATGCCCAAACTTTATTTTGAATTGAAAAGGGAGTTTCTGTTGACATGCGTTGTTAAAGGGTTTGTGTGCTTGGTTGTCTTGGGTGGGGTGTCAGAGGAGGGAAGGGGTGTAACTTAGTACTTTAAATGTGCTCGCCCTATACTGTATTTTTACCCCAACATTTTACCCCGACTGTGTAGCTGCCAGTCTTGCTTTTTTTTTTTTTTTCTTCCAGTAGTGACAATCGCCATTTTTGTTGTAGATACTGAATCTTAAGAGTATTTTATCAATTCTTTAACCGTTCCTGTCCACCCAACAAACACTGTTGAAAAACATTTAGTGCACTCCCTACATTTGTGTGTAGCCCTACCATAAACCTAAATTGGTAGCAAGAAAGAGTGGTCTGCTTTTCACGGCAAAGGGAATTGAAGATCCTTTTCTCGCCTTTAATTCTAAATTGACACCAACTGTCATTTGGTAATACAGTTCAGTTTGCTAATCCTTAACCTTGCATAATGAGGCAGGCAGTAGTCTAACACAACTTGCAGTATATTGCCTTTCAGCTGTTCTCTAAACTTTATTAAAAAAAAAAAAAAGCATGATTTCATCTCAAGGTATCTTTACTGGGAACAGGCTAACAAAATGTGGGCGGAGACTGGTATGAAAATGGGATCCAACACTAAGTAGATGTTGGCAGAATGGAAAGCAGTTAGTGAGGGTTTTCGAGGCTTTCCTAAAAGCCGAAGTTGTTTGTTTTTAACTTTGAAATGGGGGTGGAACATTATTCCAGAGTTGTGGGAAACTGAATGCAATTGGAAGTCTGATTTAGTGTTAGATCTGTCTTGTAGGATTTCATTTGAAAGAGAATCCACTTAAATTATTGATGGTAGTATGTAGAGGCTCATTGGAGTGCCGGTACTATCTCGTCGCAAATAGTGATGCACTAAGGCTAACTTGTAAAACTTGCCTTCCATAATGGACAGAGAGGGCTTTGTTGTTGCTGCTCCTGTGGTGCATGAATGCCCCCTGGTTAGTATTCAACATATAGAAGCATACTTAGCACTGAGCCTTTCCCTAAAAGGCCGTTCTTATGGGGAATGGTCCTGATTTCTGCGGACCCCCTTTCAGCGTCTTTTCATGGAAGAATATGCTATTTATTTGTTTCAGCTCGTTGGTCTGGATCCACGAACTCTGGCAAAATAGTTTTAGGCCATTTCTGTGGGTAATGCTCTAATATTTATTGAAGGTAGGATACGTACGTGCGGTAACTGAGTTTTTCTGACACCATGGCAGGTTCTTGATATGCCTTCTAGCTATCTGCTACTTTCCCATTTGATCAAAAGAATTTCATCTACAAACATCTTATCGCCCTCTTGTAAGAGTTATTGATTTATTTATTTTTTCTCCTCTGCATTCCATGGCCTTATTTTCAGGGTTAATTTGCTATTTGAAGACCTTTGTAACATGGTCATTTAACTTGCCCATCTCTGATTTTCCTAATGGCGTTTGTATGTTATGGCACCAACTTTGTACTAAATGAAATCGGTAAGTCAAATTGCATTGTTTATTGTGCCAGTGGTACTATATATATATATCAATCAAGGCTTAGATGCTACCCTTGCTATGGATATTCAAGGTCAACACCTCACTGCCATTTACCTGTTTGCAGACTGCTCTAGTAGCCCTAATTGATGACTTTCTTTGAGCAAGCTCTCCCCAATGCAGTCTTTTTGCGGGTGGATTTGCTTTATTGCCCAAATTCTAGGCAGCCCATTGAGATAATAAAACAGTTTCAAATACACACCCGGTTTTGTTCTGAGGGTGAGTATGGTCATGAAATCTGTAAAGATAATAAATAGTGGTGATACTGCTCGTACAGCGCGTATCCCTCCCTTCCCCCTTAGACAAATAACAACTGTTTGCTTTTAGAGCATAAGAGTGCAGACTTATGTATGTTAAAGTTAGTTGTTAAGAAGCATTTGCTTTTGGCCTTGTTACTATGTTGTTCGGCAAAGCCGATGATGTGGGTTCTGTGCTTTACACTGGTTTTGAGTTTGATTTACTGACTTGCAAGGGGCCATGAAAGTGAGTGATAGACTGTGTTCAAAGAAGTGGGTTGGTTGTAGCAGGTAAACTGACAACCCCCAACACCCCTCCTGCAGATCGAATTCCTTGTGATGATGCCTGACAAGAGTATTTTGTAATTTAAGAGGGTTGACCTGTGTGGAGTGAGGTAATGAGGGAGCAGAAAACACCGGAATCCAACTGCTAACATCATTTTCGTTTCCAAGCTTGAGCTTGGCCCTCCCATGGAGCTCTCTAGTTGGTGCTGAACCTGTGCTGGTCCAAGGGATTCGCACCGCACGGAGGACATGTCTGCTAGAGCAGTAAATAAACTGATGGCTCCTGAAGATCCTTGGGGCCTGTAAGTGCTGCAGAAGGAACTGGAAGAGTGACAGAGATATACAGCGTGGTCTTACTAAAGGGAATGAGCTGCTGTGGTGCCACTAATGGTTTGGGGAGCTCTACGGGCATCTGGATCAACTAAAGGAGCTGGTGCAAGATTGAGTGGCAGCTTTATGCCCTATTGACTTCTCTTTTGATAGAGTAGGTAGGTAGATGGGTTTGAGTCCTACTTTGCAAGCTTATGTTTGAACTTTGAATTCCTGGAGGGCTTTGAAGAAGATGACTCGTCTTGGCAGTGGGTCTACAACCTTCTGGGGAATTGCGTGAGGCCTAGGACTTTTTCCTGTGTTTGAAATATAACTTCACAGTCCCTGATTGCCTTCTGCTCCCGGAGGGTGCACTCATCACATGACTTTGCGTTGCACCCTGAACCCAGACACTGAAGCTGCACCTTGTGCAGGGACTAAGATTGGCATCTGTTTCTGCAGTCACTGCATGTTTAGAAGCCTGTAGTTGTGGAAAGGGGCATTGTTCCATTTCACATGGGATTTCTTTTTGGGAGAAATCAAAAGACAGTTGAAAGTGGAGCACTGGATACGCATGTGAAGGTGTGGGAAGTAACTGATATTGGTGAACAGGGATGGCTGGTCTGTGATGCTGCTCTATCACCTCCTGCGTGTAACATTCTGTGGAGCTGCACAGCCCCACCTAGTGGTGCGCGTGAAGGCTGCTGTAAAGTTTCCGGTTCTGCTATTGTGCCTAGTAAAGATGAGGAGTCTATGTTAAGAATTATCTATCAGAAATATGGGAGGCCAATGTAGAGTAATTATTGGGTCTTCCCATATACCTATTCCACCTTCTTTTTTTGTTTTTTTCATTTTTTTTTTTCTTTTTTTTTTTTTACAGTAAAATCTTTGCATGAAGTACTGAAGTGTTAAAATGCTTGGTTGTTTATCTTAAATGATAGACATGCAGTAACATATACTGCTCACTTGGAGAGCTGTGGCATGCTCCAACGTTCAATCCTCCATCTAGGTCGTGTTTCAAAATGGTCATCTCTGAGGGAAAGAGACACACTAAAATCAGCCTGATACTGCAGATACATAGCTAAGCCTTCCTTAGAGATTTTTTTTTTTTTGGTTAATGGCCATCGTCCTGCCCCTGGCAAACAGGAACTTCTGCTTGTTTATAAGAATTAGCTTCGTTGTTACTGGGTGCGTTATGCATGTAGCCTAAATTGTAGGTACAGAGGATTATTTAAAAAAAATAAAAATAAGAGTGAGCTGCATAGCTTTTCGTTTGCAGTGAAAGGACTCGAGTATGTTCGATTTTAATTGTCCTTAAATTTCTCCAGGTCCTAATTTTACAGACAGCCAGATTCCAATTATCTCTTGGGCCAGCTGCAAAAACCTTTTTGGAGAACATACAGTAAAAGTGACTGCATTAAATGCAAGAAACCTTACATACCTGGCTCTGACGCGAACTGTTTTTTTTTTTTCTTTCATTTTTATTTGTTAAGGAGTATAAACTATAACAAACTCGTGGTCAATTTTATATTGCAAAGGTTTATATTTAACGATCTTTGACATTAGCAGCCAACATTACGTGATCCACTAACTACTAAAGTAACAGTGTGCAAAACTGTGGCTAATTTAGGTTAGAATCAGTCATCATTCTCTGTTATAAACCAATAGAATATAAACAAGGTGCTTACATTGTAAACAATATTGAAATGATGCCCATCGATAAGCGATAGTGTAGATACCATTAAAATAAGCAAGTCTTTGTATGATTGCACATCATACAGTTTATCTTGTAAAGTGGCTTTGTTGTTCTAAAACCCCAAGCGGCAATAACTTTCTCTCTGAAAGTTAATGCAGTAAATTGCCATATGCTAATACCGCAGAAAAAGATGTCGAGAAAACCGTTCTCTTAGAAGAATTCATTGATATTTGAAAATGTCCTTGCCCTCCCCACCCTGACTTCATGCTAAACAAAAAAAATATTAAGCGCGTGCCGCACAAACATCGATCAGTATTTCAGATTTTAAAGTACATAGCATTCATCCTGGTTGAAGACTCTTCAGATTGCAGAATAGGAGCATAACTAGGTTTGATGCGTACAAACATTCGAATGTTGTGATCCTGGACATTTTCCCAATCCAGTGGACCATGTTGAAAGATTCTGTTGACTTCCAGAGAGCGTGCTACTGCCATGGGCATATAAATAAAAATATTTTACCTAACCTGGCCAGAGGGAGAGAAATTTCTTTCTAAAAGCTCAAAGGACCTTTTATTTATCTGAATTAATGATCGCCATGCTGACATTTCATATAAAGTGAAATGAGCTGGTCAGCTCAATTTGCTTTCATGGCTTTGGTGCGGGGTGGGGAAGGTCATATCACCAGTGATTACTTTTTATTTTTTGGGGACTGGGACCTGGCCATGCCACCACCCCCATGAAAATTAGGAAAGTCTTTTTGCCCACCCCTTGGGGGACAGATAGGGTAATTGCCCGTGATCTGCCCGTGGGGTAGGGCTGAAAGCCAACTGTGTGGTATATAGAGGTGTATGTGTTGTGTGTGTTTATTTTTTTTTTTTTTTTTTTTTTTTTTTAAACTTACGCCGCAGTTGCCATTTTCCAAAAACTTGGGGCCTCATTATGAGTTCAGTGGATGGGAAGACCTGTCTTCTGAACTTCCGATGGGGAGGTTGCTACCTTACTTGCGACCTCCCTGCTGGACTCATGACTTTCCTGTCAGCCCATGGGAAAGTGGCTGCGGCATTGTCGCCGACTCTGAGCTGGTGGCAATGCTGCTGCCTGCAAGGGGCACTAGCACCTTAGTAATGTGTACTGTCTGCACAATAAACAACGCATAATACCAGGGTGACGGGCAGGAGTTCCCCTGCACTGCCTAGGACAATGACCTGTTTTCGGTCAGTCTTTTCATGGTGGTGAAACTGCCATGAAAAGGCTGATGGAGAACCAGGTTGTAATCAGCAGGGTAGAGCTGCGTGCAGCACCGCCCTGGCTGATTGTGATTTGCACCTGCTGTCAGCCAGTCAGGATCAAAGATCCTGGCTGAGACGGTGATATTCTAACAGTGTGGCCACCAGGGTCCTAATGTAGTGGTCAGTTTGCCACAGCAGCGGCGGTGGTCCTGACTGCTACCCCAAGTCTGGTGGTTTAGTGCCTGCCAGACTCGTAATGAGGCCCAGAGTGTTTTTTTTTTTTTTTTTTTTTCCCTCCTTCGTTTTCTTCCTCCCTCCTTTTGTTTTTGTCCTCAACCTACTTCCAGTTTGTGGTGGAAACCTGGGTGAGAGGAATGGGTGATCTAGAAAAGCTATAGATGTCTGAAAAGTAGACACAATTTGGAGTTCAGCAAGGGCCTAGATGTGTAGATCCCTCAAGGTTTTCCAAAGAAACTGTGGAAATAAAGAAATACTAAAAATGAGTAGGAAAACTGCCATTTGTGACATTTTAATCATTTTGTAGCTTTCTGTCACAAGTGCTGATTAATAAAGGTACTATACTATTATGTCCGGTAGGCCCTTCTGGTTGCGGTGGTATTTAGGAGTCCTAGATTTTCCAAGAAGTCAAGGTACCCAGAGCCAGCAACTGAGCTGCATTGTACAATGGGTTTTCATTGTTTACAGAGTTTCGGACAATTCATATAGTGAATTATGTAGAGTGAAAAATAGTTATTAAGGAAACCTATGTATTTCTGAAATGGTCCCACAATATGGAGTTTAGGTGCAGTGGTTATTTGTACATCTCTAAACTTGTGGATACCCGTGCTAGCATAAAATTTAGAGTATTTTTCCAAATGTCTTTCTTACACACTGGGTTACATTTGGAAGACACAAATGCAGTGAAATCCAGTTGGTGACACAAATAGCCTACTATTCTATGCTCCCACGTCTTCTGATCAAAATAGTACCTCAATTGAGTGAGTAGTGTCTACCACATGAAATGACCCACAACACAACATTGATGAATCACATTCACCCCCCCCACCACACACACACTCTCTTTCTCTCCCCCTCTTTCTCTTCCCCCCCCCCGACCTGTTCTTTGCAAAGGTGGATAGCTGTGGATTTTTGGCCCCAACGCACTTGGGGAACCCTGGCAAACCTGTACGTTTAAAAAAAAAAAAAAAATCTAGATACCTAGGGGAATCCAGGATAGGGTGACTTAAGTGGCTCTCTAGGTTGTTTACCTAGAATCTCTTGCAAGTTGGAAACTTTGACCAAAAAAAAAAGTTTGTGGCATGTGTGGTTGAAGATAAACATGCTCTGCATACTCTTGCCATCTAGTGTTGGGTTCAGATGTCTGCAAGTTGTTTTTCTTAGAAGAAGTCTCTTGAGTCATGAGGCAAAGTGACTCCTTTCGGTGATGGTGCACATGGGAATAAACTCCATTGTTGTATTTTTTTTTTTTTTTCTGCCTTTGGGTTTGTGCATGTTCTTCGGTGCTCTGGTTTGAAACTGTTTTTTTTTGTTGTTTTTTTTGGGCTCCCTTCGGTCTGCTTCACACCTCTGTTTCCATCTGTATTGTTTTCATATGTGTTTCTATTTCACTCTACGTAAATAGAAGAAAACAGTCATTTGTTGAATCGATGTGCTCTCTGTACTTTGGGCCTACAATGCATTGCTAATGGAACAGACTCCATTTTGGTTCTATCCCAACTGCCACTCACAATATCCTCACACAGACCTCCATGTTTGTAACCGGTGCCTGTGTTCCAACAAGGAGACCTGTGAAGCCTGTCTATCTTGGCAATCAAAGAAGTTGTGGGATTGCAGAGTGGAGATGCAGTGTAAAGATTTTGAGGAGACCCCTGGCGTCTTTGGTCTCCATGATGTTGAACAGGAGGAGCAACTGCTCAAGACTTTGACGCCAGAAGAGGAGGCTTTTTCCATCCTGGACTCTGAATCAGATTCTAAAGTAGAGTTCAGCATGCAGATCCAAGATCTTCCTTCACGACAGTGAATGTAGCTGACTAGTGGCAATATCCAGGAGATACTGGAAGTTCTTTGTCCTCCTCAAAGGTAAGCTGGTGCTTTGATGGAATGAGTATAAATGGCCCTGTCCAGCTTACTTAGACATTAAGTTCTGCCTGAAATTACAGCTTCCAGGCCATCCGGACATGGTATGCACCAAACACCAGCTAAAGATGCCCCAGCACTGAAAGCCAAGCTGAAACACACCTCAGCTATATGGAGCCAACCAATCTTGGTGCCGAGCTGAACATCTACCACCTCGGCTCAGAGTACTCCAAGTGCCACTGATTTGGCTTCAACCACTTCGGTACTGAAAACTTCTGTCTCAGCACCTGAAATGATCGTAGAGACTATAGCAGAAAGGATTGACCTGAAACAGAAGAAAATACACATCCAGCCTTCTACTGGACACATGGCAAGGGCAGTGCTTGGGCACCTACTCGATCAAAGCGGCAGCTTACTTTTGAGGAGGACATTGAGTTGCCAGTACCCCTTCAAAAGAAGGACATTGCCACTAGTTCTCTGCATCCAACTTTGTATGCCTCTCTGCCTCCGTTCTCACCTCTACCTCTTTCACCACATCACTCACTTAGTGACATAGGTGATGTTAATCCTCTAGACTCCCCACAATCTTACACAGGGCCCCTCAGCCCCCAAACACACTCTACCCTGCTTCATCCTCAGTTGTTGCAGCATAACTCTAGGAGCTTATAGCTAGGGTAGCTGCATACCATCTGGTCCCATTGCATTAAGATCCTGTAGAGGATGACTTTCTTTCCAAAACATTATCTTCCACCACAAGGGCATGTCAGTACCTGCCTATGTTAAAAGGGTTGTGGCACGTCATACAGAAGATATCTTTAAAGCTACAGTACGTGCATGTATCTTTACCCCATGGGTAGACAAAAACAAATAAGGCTGCGCCATTGGATCCTCCCTACATTAAGCGTCAGATCCCTCCAGATTCTTTCGTGGTATCAAATGCATGTCTGTAAAAAAAAAAAAAAAAAGCAAGTTACCAATAATCAGCCGATGCCCTACCATCTGATGAAGAATTTGCTTGTATCTGGTAAAAGTCTGTCTAAGCAGATCACCACTAGTGCATAGTCAACACCCAAGGGCTCTTGGCAAGGTATGACAGAGCCTCTTGGGATGGAATTGAAACTCCTCCAGCATCTCCCTGAGGAGCATAGGAAAAAAAGACCAGCAGATTGTTCTGGAGGGTAAGTTAATCTCCAACAATTCTGTTAGATGTGCCCTTGATTCAGGGGTGTAAAAACCAAGCATTTTATTATGTAGACATGCCTGGTTATGCATATCTGGCTTTAAGCCAGAAGTGCAGCAATCTCTTCTAAATGCTCCATTTGACCAGAAACTTCTCTTTGGCTTACAAGTGGATTAAACTTTAGGAAAAAATGGGATTGCTTCAAACTCCCACTCCTTGTGGTGCCTTTTCGATGACCCATGTACAAACTGGACACCAAACCAACATCATCAAATCTACTAATCGAGAGGCTTTTTAACATTTTTTAATTTATACAGAGGCACATATAAGGGAAACAACTCAAAAGTTTGTGGGAAAGTTGCCTCCATTTGCGCTACCCCCACCTCTAAACAGTGACACACTCTTAATTCCCCATACCATTTAACACCTGTCCAGGGTTGTCTACAACAATTCTTTCCTGCTTGGAAAAATATATTAGATCAGTGGGTGTTGGATATTATCCAACATGGTTATTGCCTGTAGCGTATCAAAACACCTCCAAATATATAAAAGGAGCTATAGAACCTGTTCCCCTTCAACAAAAGGGCATAGGAGTATACTCTCTAGACTTCCTCATTCCCAAAAGAGACTGGTCACTTCAACCTATCCTAGATTTCACTAAATCATTCCATCTTTTTAAAACACTTTCGTATTGCATCTGTTAAAACAGGGTGACTTTGTCTGACCTAGACTTAAGATGCTTACTTTCGCTTTGCAGTCCATCCAGCTCACTGCAAATACCTTAGGTTCATGATACAGGGAAGACATTACCAATTCAAGGTGCTTTGGTTCTGGATCACTACAGCACCTTGGGTGTTCACCAAATGTCTAGCAATAGTCGCAGGACATCTCCGCACACTTTTCATGTCTTCCCATACCTTGACAACTGGCTCATCAATGCCAGTTTGTTTGTTATGCCAATAACACACAGGCCACTCTTTATCAATTGGGATTCATAATCGATAGACAGAAGTCGCACCTTCAGCTTTTATAGGTTCAGGCATACTAGGAGCATTCCCAACAGACAGCTAGGGTTAGTTTAGTTCTGTCAGAATTCAAAACTTAACAACATTGATAAAACAGATTAATTCAAATCAACACAACAGTCAGAACAGTTCAGCGTCTCTTAGGCATAATGACATCTTGCATTACAATAGTACCACATGCCAGAATACACGTGTTCACTGCAAGAATGTCTGGTGAGTCGGTGGTCTCCGTCCCAGGATCATTTACAAGATTTAGTGTTGGTAAACAGCCACACTTGCCACTCTCTGCGATGGTGCAACACACAAAACCTATCCAAGTAGGTAGCAGTTTCTTGACCCTGTTCCCCAGATCATTCTCATTGGATACATCCCTCGCAGGATTGGGTGCTCGCTTGCAGGACCTCACAGTCCAGGGACTCTTGGATTCCAAACATCAAACCCTATACATCAACTATTTAGAGCTTGAAGCCATTCACCTGGCATTGAAAGCTTTCCTAATTCACCTAACAAGCAATGTTGTATTAGTTCAAACAGACAACACAACAGCCATGTTTGAGATACAAAACAGGGGTAGACACAATCTACAGTTATCATGCCTATCTCGGGTGTTTTGGTGTTGGGCAATATGTCACCACATTCACCTGTTAGTGGAACACATCCCAGGCATGAACAACAGCCTTGCTGATCTGCTCAGTAGGATGCGGCAACAAGTCCATGATTGGGAACGCCCATGCTTTCACAAATGGGGGTTTCCCCACATAGATCTATCTGCATCTGCAGACACTGCAAAATGCCCAGACTCCGCCTCCAGGCACCCACAGCTACTATCCAAGGGCAATGCTGTATGGATGAACTGGTCTGGGATATTTGCCTATGCTTTTCCACCTCTCCCTCTTCTGTTTGTGGTTTGGAAGCTTAGGCAAACGTCTTTCCCTCATTCTAGTAGCTCCTACTTGCGCTCAACAAATATTGGTTCACCACACTTCTTGAGCTCTCAATAGTGCCACATGAGAAGCTTCTCCTCAACCCGGATCTTATTACTTGGAACCATGGAGAAATCAGGCACCCAAACCTAAAGTAACTCAATCTTCCGATGTGGCTCCAGAGGTCATAGAGTTTGGTTACTTTTGCCTTACACAAGAATGTATGACCATTCTCAAAAGAAGCACGTAAACCTACAACTAGAACATGGTCCGCAACTAAGTAGAAAAGATTTGTTTTCTACTGCCGCAACAAACACATTCACACTTTTAATGCAACTGTTCAAAATATTGTTTACTACTTACTTCATTTGCACACTTGTGGCCTAGTGTATACCGCAGCATGACTGCACTTCACTGCAGTAGCTGCCTAGCTACAAAATAGGCCACACATCACTATTTAGAGTACCAGTAATTAAGGCATTTATGGAAGGCCTTAAAAGGGTAATTCCACCCAGGATTCTTCCTGCACCAGCATGGAATCTCATCATTGTACTTACTAGACTTATGAGTCTGCCATTTGAACCCTTGTGTAACGGCCCTCTGCAGTTTTTATCTTAGAAAGTAGCCTTTCCTAGTGGCAATCACTTCACTGTGTTAGTGAGCTCCATGCACTAACCTTGGAAGAACTGTTCTTCCAACTACACAAAGATAGGGTAGTCCTTCGTACAAACCCCAAATAATCTCCCACAGGTAGTTTCAGCTTTGCACCTAAACCAGTCAGTTGAACTACCAGTTTTATTTCTGCACCTGGCTTGGTTGCAGAAAGCGCCTTCGGTACAGTAGATGTAAGAAGAGCGTTGATGTATTATATTGACAGAACTAGAGTTTTGTAAGACCAAACAACTTTGTCACCCCCCCCCCCACCCCCTCCCCTCACACAGGGCAGCCTATATCTAAATCGGGCCTCTCAAGATGGATAGTCAAATTCATCAAGACCTGTTACACAAAAGCTAAAAGAACTTTACCTGTACTTCCTAGAGCACACTCTACACGTAAGCTAAGAGCACCTTTGGTTTTTCTGGGCAATATACCACTTGATGAAATTTGCAAACTAGCTACATGGTCCATTCTATACACTTTCACTTAAAACTACTGTGTGGGTGTTTTAGCACCATAGCGGGCAAATGTAGGACAAGCAGTGTTATGTACCCTTTTTCAACACCTAGAGGTTATCCACCACTTTCTGGTGGACACTGCTTTACAGTCTATGCAGAGCATGTGTATCTACAGCCACACATGCCACTGAGTGGATTATGTTACTTTCCCTGTAAGCATCTGTTCATGGCATGTAGTGAGTAGATTTGCATGTGCCCAAATATGTATGTACACCGCTTACTTGCTCACACACCATTCTCGCCCCACTGCAGGAAAACAATTTAAGAATGGAGTCGATGCTCGTGTGCACTATTATCAAGAGGAGGAGTCACTTTACCTCGTGACTTGTGAGACTTCTTCAAAGAAAAACTACTTGCAGCCATCTGGACATAACGCTACATTGCAGGAGTATGAGCGCATGTGAATCTACAGCGCTACATGCCACAAACACATGCTTATAGAGTAAGTGACATAATTCTTTCCTCTCATTTCTATGATGGAAAGTTCCGGAATCTGTAGGGACCCTCAAAAAGAATTTCCTTTCACCCAGCATTCCTCTAAGTCATCTGGTAAAAATGGTACCTCACTTGTGTGGGTAGGTCTAATGCCCGTGACAGGAAACTGCCCAAAACAAAGCATGGATGCATCACATTTTTCCACAAAAAAAATGAACTGTTTTTTGCAGAGTGGATAGCTGTGGATTTTGGGCCTAAGTTTAGTTGGCACTTACGGAAACCTAGCAAACCTGTACACTTGTTAAAACTAGATACCTAGGGGAATCCAGGGTGTTACTTGCGTGATGCCATGAGATTTTTAATGTATTTTATCCACAATGCTCTGCAACATCAGACTTTGCCTGAAATCGTGCATTTCCCTTGCATGTCTGTGATGGAAACTTTTGGAATCTGCCGGAATCCACAAAAGTTCTGCCACTCAGTATTGCCCATCCTGTGCCGAACAAAACACTTCCCCTATTGGTGGCTGGGTCTACTGCCAGTAACATGAACTGATCAAACACAGGATAATGAGAGCCCTTGCGTGGAGACTCCTTTGGAACTTGGTTGGATCTGTTCCTTTCACTAGCAGTAGACCCAACCATACAAGTGACAGAGGTGGGGGAATGCAAGGTGGTAGGAATTTTGTGTAGTCCTGCAGGTTCTGGAAGTTTCCATTACCGAAATATAGAGAAAATGTGTGATTTCAGGCAAAGTTTGCAGGGCATTTTGCGTTGGGAAACCTCATGTGATTCACACAAGGCACACCACTCTAAAATCCTCTGATTGTCTACTTTTAAAACATGCATGTGTTTGGTACGTTTCCATGGGTTGTAGCTGAGCCTGGCCCCAAATCCCACAGCTACCCTTATTGCTGGTCTCTCCTCACAGCACTTTAGGGCCTTTTGCTACAAGGTTCCGTGGCCCACCCACACAAGTGAGGTACCATTTCTATCAGGAGACTTGGGGGAATGCTGTGTGGTAGGATATTCGTGGCTCCACACAGATTCCAGTTTTCCTCACAGAAAGGTGAGAGAAATGTGTGTTTTTAGTCCATGTTTATTACAAAAGCTCATTAACAAACAACTTTCTGCCTGTTTAGAACCGAATGGGCTACTTCACTCTTCTCAGTCAGGCTTTTGCCTGGGATTCCACACCGAGATGACTTTGCTGGAGGTGTCTCATACTATCATGCTAGCAGTGGGTGGGGGAAGCAAGTGGGTCTGATTCTCCTCGAACTATCCGCAACCTGTGTCACGGTCTTGCACACTACACTCCTACATCGTCTTTGTGCCACAGGCAGTGGCTGCTCCACACTGGCCTGGTTCTGCTCTTTTTCAGCAGATAGGCCTTAATCTGTTTGGATGACCCCATTCAGCTTAGATCCGAAACCCTTGGGGTTTGGATTTACACAGTGGTCTGCACTCAGCCCCATATTATTAAATGTTTACATGACCCCTTTGCTGACCTTGATAGAATCATATGGACTGCAAATTGTATCTTATGCTACACAATTGCTCCTCATCATGGATAAAAATGCCCCCAATGCACGGAGGAATTTTAAGACCTGCATGTCCACAGTGTTCCAATAGCTGCACGACAGCTGCCTTCAGTGCAATACCAGCAAAACCGAAATCCTGCTCTTTGGGATCCCTCTGTCCAGTTGGGACAATGACCTCTGGCCAATTGATGTCCTGCTGCCTCCTGTCCCTACCACCGTGGCTCCCAATCTGGGGGTGAAATTTATTAAGGCTGCTCCTTTGTCCCCTAGGTGGCTGGTATAGTAGGTTCTTGTTTTGGAGTTCTAAAACTGCTGAAAAAGTTGTTCTACCCCCCCTCCTGAAGCAAAAAAAACAGGGATCCAAGCCCTGATCACCTCGAAATTGGACAACGCTAACTCGCTATATTTGGGTCTGCCAGCCTATCTCTTGAGGAAACTGCAGCTGGTCCAGAATGATGCTGCTAGGCTTTTGCTGCCACTCTTCTGGAGAGTCCACATTCAACTTTATCTGAAAGCACTACACTGGTTGACTATCAAAGACAGTATAAGATTCAAAGGGCTGATACTGACACAGCTTTCTGCCACAGCTTTCTGCCACACCGGCCCTCAGCATTTGTCCAACAGATTTATTCCCTACCAACCTTCCAGGTCACTCCAGTCCTGCAACTCCCTGCCTGTGGTGATTCCTCAATTTAGCAGGAAAAAGTGGTTTGGCTGTTCCTTTTCCTTTCTGGCTGCAAAGAAGAGGAACACTTCTCCTTTGTGCCACTGAGGACATCCAGGCTTTTAAGCATTCCCTTAAAACCTGGCTCTTTGGGTCTGCTTTCTAAAACCTCTTGTTAGTAGAGGAGCAGACTTACTACCAATGTTCAGACACTCACTGAGTAGGTGTTGCGCTCTACAAATCCACCTCCCTAATAATTATAATAGTAGTTTGCAGGGCATTGTGAGTAAGCAAACGGTATGAGATGCATGCGAAGCACACCACCGTAGACTCCCTCATATGTCTAGTTTTCAGAACTGTCTGGGTCTGGTAATTTTTTCCTGGTGGAAGCCTACCCAAGCCCAAAAAGTGCAGCTGTTCACCACTGCAAGTGGGACGATACTGGGAGTTAGCCAGACTCTCCTGGCCCATTTGTAAAAACACCCAAAATAATTAAATTGTCCTGTTGCTTGCCTTTGGGATGCTTTAGTCTGCAGGGGAACAGAACGACTGTTGAGGTTTTAGGAGTGAGGGTGGGGCCTAATGTTAGGCTGGGAAAAACCCACCTCATTTTTTAAATAAAAAAAGTAAGAAAAAACCTTTTGTGTATTCTTTTTTTTTTCCAGTTCTGCATGTTCCTAAAAGCCTGGAAGATGGCAACTTTAGCACAGCTAACAGTTCTTCTATGCCATTATTATGAAAGCGTGTGTGTGTGTGGTGGGAGGGGGGAGTTTTAAAGGATTAATCTGTCTCGAGTAACCAAACAAAACTAAAGCAGAATCAGGTTGAAGGCTAGGTCCCATTAATTTACTCGACCCTCCAAAGATCTGATGCCAAAAATCATGACTACAGGCCAAGTAAACTTATGGGGCCAATCACCTGGTGCATTAATTTGACACCTGAAACATTGACCTGGCACTGCTGGATTAATCCTGTGAACAGTGCTGGGAATATAATAAGCCAATTATCTAGAAAGAAACACCATTCCCCAAAAATGTGCTGCTTGAAGTGCTTTATGCTATAAACTGCCATTACCCTAGCATTATATTACAACCAGTATGTTTAGTGATTTAAAACAAAAAAAAGAAAATTGGGAATCAATACTAAATGTAATTTTATTGTAGGACCCTATGCCAATTACCCACAACGAGCAAATCTGTTCTTAACAGCTAATTTAATCAATGTAAAAGAGCCCTCATTCAATATTGCATATTTATATTTCTGAAAGTTACTTATCTGCAAACATTTTTTAAAAGTGGATTGAATACTGTGCCCAGGCTGCAGCTCTAACTCTTTCAGCCTAAGTTTCCAACCTCTGATTAGTAAATAAGTATTCAACTAAACAAAACTCCCTTACATCTTTCTAAGAGAATTCCTGAAATTGCCAATCTCGTGTAGCTACACTCTTTGAATGATAAGAAAGCATGACATATAGCGATATTCCACGTGCTAAAAACTGTTTACTGTGAGTCACCATATTATGGATCACCTTGTATTTAGTTTGTTTTTGGTAATTTAGCATTTTTCACAAAAGCTGGCAATTCTGTTTCTGATTCTTTGATCATCTCCTTCAGAATTATTTTTTGAATACCTTGCCTGGATGGCTGATTCTGATCATACTGTATAAGAAGGATGCTAAATAATAATCATGTAACAGAGGTAATGCTAACCCGCCCAACCGCTCCCCCCAAACCCCCCCCCCCCACACACACACACACACACTCCTTATTCAAATGCAACACTGCCACCCGAACTCTGGGACGTTTGTGACATCCATGTAAACTCACTAAGGAGGGAGTCCACTTCCTGGAAACATGGGTTATTCAGTTTGATTGGGACATTGTTAAAAAGAAACAAAACTAAAGGTAAGATTAACATTTTTATTATGAAACATAACCAATTATCCATAATGTGAGCAATGCCCATATATTTAATAGATCTTTAACTTTCTTCAATGTAGTCAAGTAATTGAGATGAAATAGGTCTGCAAAATTTGAGGTGACAAAGATTCCCAAGCTGCATACTAGATGATTAAAAGGCAGCTTCTGATGCAATATTGCTCACTTCTGCCCTAAACAACAAATCTTCTGATTTTGAGAGGTTGATCTTGAGCCCACCTATTGCTGTACATTTCTCAATTATATTGATTGATCCGTGCTATTTTCATTGGCTTTAAGGAATAAAATGTCATCTGCAAAAAGCTTGTTTTGTGGCATTCCCTCTACTGGTGTAGTAACCTGAGGTACATTACATATTTTGAATTCCAGGGGCTCAACAAAAAAAGTAAACACAAGGCGGAGACATCGGACAACCCTGGCAGGTAACTCACTTGTCTGCCACTGCTCCCATTTCCTTAACTTTCAACAATGTCTTAGTTTCTGCACCCTGATAGATTTTATAAAGCATTGGTAAAAATTGCTTAGGGAAATCACATTTTGCTAAGCTAGCAAATAATGTATCCCAGCTGACTAGATCAAAAGCCTTTTCTGCATCAATTAAAATTATTGGTGCTTTTAATTTCTTTAAAAATCAATTAGCCTGAACAAGATTATTTGTGTTTGCTGACATTAATCTACTGGAAATAAATCCATTTGGGTTTTCCTGAAGGACCTTTTGTGCAACAGGGATTAATTGTGTCGAATCACTTTAGTCAAAAGCTTATAGTCTAAATGTAATTGATTTATTGGCCAATATGAGTTTACATTAAGAGGTGACATATTTTTTTGAGAAGCTAACTACCAATGCTTCAGTGAACGAGTTGGGAACATCCACCTTTTTTGATAGTTTTATTTAATCACATTTTCAAGGGGATTGAAGTCGGGAGGCATATTCTTTATAAAATGTTATTGTCATGCTATCACTCTTTCGTGCTCCACCATTTGCGATTGCTTTTAAGGCTGTCTCAACCTCAGGTAGAGAGTTTCTCAATTAGCACATTCTTATCAGAGTCAATTTAGGGAGCCCAAAGGAGCTAAGATATTGCTCCAGCTCAGTCAAGGACATTAGCTAATTTTTCATACAGATCCTGGTAATGCTGATAAAACACCTGTGCTTTTTCATCTTTATGGCTTGTTTTACTCTTTGTATACGGGTTAAAAATAGTGTGCATGTAATTATTGCACAATGTACTCCTAATGGTCCATGCCAAGAGTTTACCGATCTGTTGACTCTCCTCATAAACTGAAAGGTTTTCGCTTTACATATTTCTTCAGTCATAGAAAAAAATCCCTTAAGTTCAGTGATGCCTTACTAAACTCCTACTGTCTTATCTGTTCGTCCCTGTGGCTCCCCAATACTCTAACTGCCTCTGATGCCGTTTCCAAGGCCTGCTACAGCTCCGGAATACTCATCAAACAACTGCGGTTTAATTTGGCTTTGTAAGCGATCCTTCACTCCCTGACTGCGTGCATTAAAAGCCTCCCAAACTGCAAATACTCAGGCCGTATTGAGATTTCTTTGAGAAAACTTGAGTTGAGCTCTGATTACCTCCCTCCAAACTTGATCAGCCACCAAGTCTAAAAAAATGCCTTCTCTACCTAGAGTTTCGTTCAGCTTTAAGACAAATTTCAAGCAAGACTATGGGGAGTTCTGAAAAAGTGTTAATGACTATAGAAGTTGACCTTCTATCCACTATTGACAAGACAAAAGAAAATCTTACTGTGATGTGGTATTAAACCACCTCAGAAAAAATAAAAATTGCTTAGAATCCGAAAGATACAACCAACGCAAAGTCTTGCTTGAAAACCGACACTAATGCTGCAGTTTTATGCTTTGTTTGTCTTTTAAGACAATTTGAGGAGTCCAGCTTTACTTGTTATATAAAATTAAAATCCACACCAAAAATTAGGGGGCTGATTCTATGGAAAGCTTATAGATTTAGTTAAGTGCCTCTGTATCATCCTCTATTGGACCATAATAGTTAACCAAATTTAGATATGATCTCTCCACTAGGACCTTTACCCATATCCATCTACTCTTTATCATCCCTTTTGACATCCATTATGTGCCAGTTTATCTTCCTTGACAAATATATCACATCTCCCTGAATTGCTGCCCCTTAGAATGCAAAAAAATCATCCCTCCTAATGTAGGGTTATTGGATTTTAGAAGGGTTTACTCTAAAAAAAAAAACTTTCAGTGAGGATATCCAATTCATAATTCTAGGAAGTTGGCTCTGTATGCACTATTTCAAAGTAAGGAATAGTATGCACAGAGTCCAAGGGTTCCCCTTAGAGGTAAGATAGTGGCAAAAAGAGATCATTCTAATGCTCTATTTTGTGGTAGTGTGGTCGAGCAGAAGGCTTATCAAAGGAGTAGTGTTAAGCATTTGTTGTACACACACAGGCAATAAATGGAACACACACTCAGGGGCAATTCCAGGCCAATAGGTTTTTGTATAGAAACATATCTTTTCTTAGTTTATTTTAAGAACCACAGGTTCAATAGTTACATGTAATACTTCAAATGAAAGGTATTGCAGGTAGGTACTTTAGGAACTTTGAATTAGCAAAATAGCATATACAGTTTTCACATAAATCACATATAGCTATTTTAAAACTAGACACCGTGCAATTTTCAACAGTTCCTGGGGGGAGTAAGAGTTTGTTAGTTTTTGCAGGTAAGTAAACCACCTACGGGGTTCAAGATTGGGTCCAAGGTAGCCCACCATTGGGGGTTCAGAGCAACCCCAAAGTTACCACACCAGCAGCTCAGGGCCGGTCAGGTGCAGAGGTCAAAGTGGTGCCCAAAACGCATAGGCTTCAATGGAGAAGGGGGTGCCCCGGTTCCAGTCTTCCAGCAGGTAAGTACCCGCGACTTCGGATGGCAGACCAGGGGGGTTTTGTAGAGCACCGGGGGGGACACAAGTCCACAC
The DNA here is from genome assembly GCF_031143425.1 of Pleurodeles waltl. NCBI lineage: Eukaryota > Metazoa > Chordata > Amphibia > Caudata > Salamandridae > Pleurodeles > Pleurodeles waltl. The sequence continues at coordinate 209,951,975 of NC_090445.1, read as the reverse complement.
AGAAAGTACACCCTCAGCGGCGCGGGGCGGCCGGGTGCAGTGTGCAAACAAGTGTCGGGTTTTCAATAGAAAGCAATGGGAGACCAAGGGGTCTCTTCAGCGATGCCGCAGGCAAGTGGGGGTTCCTCGGGGTAGCCACCACCTGGGCAAGGGAGAGGGCCACCTGGGGGTTGCTCCTGCACTGGAGGTCGGATCCTTCAGGTCCTGGGGGCTGCGGATGCAGTGTCCCTACCAGGCGTCGGGTTCTTAGAAGCAGGCAGTCGGGGTCAGGGGGAGACTCGGGATTCCCTCTGCAGGTGTCGCTGTGGGGGTTCAGGGGGGGCCACTCTGGCTACTCACGGTCTCGCAGTTGCCAGGGAGTCCTCCTTGAAGTGATTGTTCTCCACCAGTCGAGCCGGGGGCGTTGGGTGCAGAGTGCCAAGTCTCACGCTTCCGGCGGGAAACACGAGTTGTTTCAAAGTTGCTTCTTTGTTTCAAAGTTGCAGTCTTTGGTGAACACAGCCTCTGTCCTCGGGAGTTCTTGGTCCTTCTAGATGCAGGGTAGTCCTCTGAGGCTTCAGAGGTTGCTGGATCCTGGGAACGTGTCCCTGGAGCAGTGTCTTTAGAAGTGGGGAGACAGGCCGGTAGAGCTGGGGCCAAAGCAGTTGGTGTCTCCGTCTTCTCTGCAGGTTTTCAGTTCAGCAGTCCTCTTCTTCTTAGGTTGCAGGAATCTGTCTTGCTGGGTTCTGGGAGCCCCTAAATACTCGATTTAGGGGTGTGTTTAGGTCTGGGAGGGCAGTAGCCAATGGCTACTGTCGTTGAGGGTGGCTATACCCTCTTTGTGCCTCCTCCCGGAGGGGAGGGGGGCACATCCCTAATCCTATTTGGGGAATCCTCCATCTGCAAGATGGAGGATTTCTAAAAGTCAGAGTCACCTCAGCTCAGGACACCTTAGGGGCTGTCCTGACTGGCCAGTGACTCCTCCTTGTTTTTCTCATTATCTCTCCTGGACTTGCCGCCAAAAGTGGGGGCTGTGTCCAGGGGGTGGGCATCTCCACTAGCTGGAGTGCCCTGGGGCATTGTAACACGAAGCCTGAGCCTTTGAGGCTCACTGCTAGGTGTTACAGTTCCTGCAGGGGGGAGGTGTGAAGCACCTCCACCCAGAGCAGGATTTTGTTTCTGTCCTCAGAGAGCACAAAGGCTCTCACCACATGGGGTCAGACACTCGTCTCTCAGCAGCAGGCTGGCACAGACCAGTCAGTCCTGCACTGAACAATTGGGTAAAATACAAGGGGCATCTCTAAGATGCCCTCTGTGTGCATTTATTAATAAATCCAACACTGGCATCAGTGTGGGTTTATTATTCTGAGAAGTTTGATACCAAACTTCCCAGTATTCAGTGTAGCCATTATGGAGCTGTGGAGCTCGTTTTTGACAGACTCCCAGACCATATACTCTTATGGCTACCCTGCACTTACAATGTCTAAGGTTTTGCTTAGACACTCTAGGGGCATAGTGCTCATGCACCTATGCCCTCACCTGTGGTATAGTGCACCCTGCCTTAGGGCTGTAAGGCCTGCTAGAGGGGTGACTTACCTATGCCACAGGCAGTGTGAGGTTGGCATGGCACCCTGAGGGGAGTGCCATGTCGACTTAGTCATTTTATCCCCATCAGCACACACAAGCTGGCAAGCAGTGTGTCTGTGCTGAGTGAGGGGTCCCTAGGGTGGCATAAGACATGCTGCAGCCCTTAGAGACCTTCCCTGGCATCAGGGTCCTTGGTACCAGGGGTACCAGTTACAAGGGACTTACCTGGTTGCCAGGGTTGTGCCAATTGTGGAGACAATGGTACATTTTAGGTGAAAGAACACTGGTGCTGGGGCCTGGTTAGCAAGGTCCCAGCACACTTCTCAGTCAAGTCAGCATCAGCATCAGTATCAGGCAAAAAGTGGGGGGTAACTGCAACAGGGAGCCATTTCTTTACAATAATCAACCCAAACTTCCAGCAATTATATATACGGTTTGCGCTGCATGTCGCGATCATAATTGCTTGCGCCCTCAGTCAATCCCCTGTATCATGATTTCGGACCAGTTCCCCAATATTTCTAACATACTTCAAATCTTTTCTACCCATCCTGACTCCTAAGGTTACACCTTATTTCAAATGTATTGCTTTCTGTTTGCATAAAAAAGTATACTCTTTTTCCCACAGCTGTAGCAGGTCCATTTTAGTTAGTCACTTGGGCACAGTGATAATGTAGTGGATCCTATTTGGTTTTATTTGGAAACAGGAGATAGCTTAGACTTCTGGCTTGCAGGCCTGTGCCTCTGTCACCTAGTGACTTTTAACCTACTTAGCCTGCTCTGTTGTAGCGCATTTATTTAATTATTTCTTCTAAAATGGCTGCCATAGTTAGGAAGATGTTTTAATTTTACATTATCAGTGCCACTCTGTGAAGACGTCGCTATCATTGTCAAACGTGTGACAGTAACATATTGTACCTTTTCAGGGAATTGTTTATATAAGTGCCACCCCAAGCGTACCTTCTTATCTATTGTTTGGGAACATACCTGCGTCAGGGGTCCTACAAGATCTGTATAAATACATCTCACGCAGACCGGGTTATCAGAGAGATTACTACTAGATGCCATCAACGCTATCTATGCTACGTGTTGCCTTGATGCAGACCCAGCCTTCGTGTCACCACGAAGTCTGGTCTAGAGATCTCATTCCAAGGTAACGAGAGTTGGGGAGCTCTTCTCATGGACATGGTACTGGAAGATTAGGTTTAACACATCTAGCTCTCTTTAGGTTAGAGATTAGGTTCATCATGCTAGTGTATACGGGTTAATTTCACACCAATTTCATATCTTATGTTGTTGCAAGATGGTGGAGGTCTTTATATTCATGACTCTCATTTTTATAATTCAGTTTTTTTGCATTATTCCTTATCCTAATTATTGCAGCCCATGCATTTTACAATAGATTGCAGTCTTATTAATAAAACCTCTCCTTCATTGCCTGTGTGTGACTGAGACTTGTATGTGACTGAGGCTTGTTGTTCATGTGAGAAAAGGGTAATCTCCATTTAACCACGACTCCCCTGAGATGTCGCATACTTGAGTCCATGCTTAAAGGCTGCCACAAATCACCTTTTACTATTTTGGTTTTTAGTGAGGTACTGCTTGTGAGCCGGGAGGGTTGGGCCAACAGTTGTGACCTGTTGTAGGATTGACCTAGTCGCCTACAAACAAAAGTGCTGTAATCCCTAAACCAGCAGTCTTTCCTAGAGCACTAGTGCAACTAAGACATGGCACCACCACTGATGGCGAGTAGGCAGTAATTTACGGGTGCCCGGAGTATCTCTGCCTCACACACAACAGGTACCCTAAGTATCATTATACTGAGGTGTTCATGGTATTGGGGATAATCCTCCTCATCTGAACAGGGAGCACCTAACTAGGCTGTAGGTTGTTTGAGCTCGAACTCTTAAAAGGACTTTCTCCCCACTAGGTGCCCCATCTCTTTACCCATTTCACAATATGGCTAGCGCCATAGACATTACTGAGAACGTCAGACATGCATTAACACTCCACCTAATAGCGCATGGCTTGTAAGATGAGAGCGGGGATAAATTGTAGAAGCTAATGAAGCTTACCAAACAGAAACATTTTATTCTTCGGACACACACGGACACACACACGGACACACGGACACACACACGGACACACACACGGACACACACACGGACACACACACGGACACACACACACACACACACGGACACACACACACACACACACACACACACACACACACACACACACACACACACACACACACACCCCCCCCCCCAATGGTACCATGCATACTAGTATCTTGAAATACAGATTACTTATCAAGAACATCAGAGCTGGTTTAATGGCTCCCTACCACACATAATACAATACGTGAGATTAGGGGCCAGATGAATCAAAGGATTTTATCCCGTCTGTGTCTATGGGAAAATGTGTTCGTACATATGGCCCTAGGTCCCTTAGATAATGAGGGACCAACGTGGCCAATGTTTGCCACATATACACCTCACCCGGTGTACAAAACATGCAGGCAGCTGATTTGCACAATCTTACATTGAGCTAGTAACATTATATAGACGACTTGTTCAGTTCGTAATGCGAGCTTTGAACACAACACCAACACGTCCGGCACCACCAGCACCCACTGAATATCAATTGGCGACTACTGGGATTAATCCACAAACAGTACAGTCTATCATGGGCAAAGTGCCCACAAAACGAGAGAAAATCCCATTTGGATAGCCGAGAACACTAATCAGCTGGAAGCTGTGTTTCCCCATACAGGACCACAGGAAAAGCTTAGAATTCTCACAATGTGCTTGCCCTTCAGGATGGTTCCCTCAGTGGATGACTGCGCCACATGGGGTACAGTCTTTGGTGCAATTTATACTACCACACATGGTACCTCGGCACTTGCCAATTTACCGGAAGTGTTTAAACGAATTCAGAATGAGCACGGGCTGCTCCAACCCTAGATTTGGTGATGAAATTGCTGCGTAACTTTGACACAGTCTCCTCAATAATACTTAGTATCATTAAAGGGGAAGTGGTAGCGTTAGCTATACACCAGAGGCTCCGAGAGATTCCACACTAGGAATAGGAGAAACAGCTACTGAAAATTATTTCCAATACCTATAGGACGGGATAGTTTGGGAGCCAACCCAAAAAAGCCTGATATACAGAGTACCACCTGTAAGGAAGGTACCATACAAGCACAGGAGGGTTCTAAAAAGCGCTGGGATAAACAAGAGCAAATTAAAGACAGACAAAGTCAGAGAGCAGACTCACCACACCCGGAGAACTCCAAAAGGAGATATAATCTCAGGAATAGAGAAAATGTAAAAGCTCCTTACATATCTACAGATTCACAACCCTCTCGTTATTATCAGGACGCACCGGGTAGACGTAGCAGGAAAATGGGCCAGTGAGAGCAACATCCTGACTAAGTGAAACAGAAGAAAGACTCACAGTGGTCTTCAGACAAAAAAGAAGACAAGTCCCCACAACCAAAAAAAACACAGTTTAAAAAGAATAAGGTGGCGGCACTGTCAATTAAAAATGCCAGTAAACTTGAGAACAGTACTGAAGAACAAGACGTGGGCTGTGACACTGCTGGACAGCGCAGCAGAAGTCACAAGACGGCAGCAGAGTCTGAAAGATCATCTGGATGAAACAGTGACAAGCGACTTCAGTGCAGTCGAGACTGTGGACGGGTGCGTTCTTCCACTCGACATGGTTTATGAATTAAATATCCAAATTGAAGGAGACAAAGAACGTACCATTAGTGTGATATTCTGGGATGAACTTAGTTGTGATATCCTACTGGCTGAAAGGGACTGGCCACCCAAGCACGTTCATGAGCTCTCACATGGGGAAGAGGTCATTTTGCCTTCTTTCTCTGATCATGTTCCAGAAGCGAAAAACAAGCCTACACTGTCAACTGGGCTTAAGCGCAGGCACCTGCACTATACCGCAACCATGAAGGTTGGAATAAGGATTCTCCTTATAATGTAATCCCGATTAGGTCTACACCCCAGCCTCAGCCACAATATCCTGTTAAACACGAAGCTAAAGCTCCAGTGAGGGAGATCCTCACGTACCTCAAGTACCAGGGAGTAATTGAGCCCTGTGTCTCTGCAATAAATAACCTGTTATTTCCCATTGCAAAACCCGACCAGTCATATAGAATAGGCTTAGATTATAGACACTTAAAACAGTCATATATACACATACGCAATACAAAATTTACACAGCAGAGCATTAGTTAACAACATAGTGCGTAAAAAATACAAAACAACGTTGGATATCCCCAATGGGTTTTTCTGCCAGAACTTAGCACATGAAAGTGCATTCTCATTTGGCTCACAAAAATGCTTCAGTTGTTTGCCCCAAGGCCCTCAGCCTGTGTAACATCAATAATGCATGATATTGATCCTGAGGCATTGTCCTACGTGGATGACCTCTATCTTACAGTGATGACCTCAACATTCATCTTGCCAGGGTCAATCGGAGCGTTTTGGGATTCGCAGCCCTTGGTTACAAATTAAATTTTAGGAGAACTAAAATAACCTTTCTCAGTGTACTGTTCCTGGAATATGAGCTATCGAACGAGGGCAGGAGCCTGGCCCGCACTTTTTAAAGAAGTGTGCTCAAATCCAACCAACAAATACTATCAAGAAACTACACTCTTTACTTGGTTTCTTCAACTTTGGCAGAACTTACATTCCTGACTATGCACAATGCATCAAGCCACTTTATGATTTAATAGGCCCTGATTTTTCTAGCAGACACTGGACAGTAGAACACCCATGCATCCTTAGAGGATTCCAGCAGGACATGCTACAAGCAAAACACATACACGCCTGTGACAAAAAAACAAATTTGGTCATCAGAATAATTTCTGGTGCCCTTGGGTTCACTTATGTCACCTTTAACAAAGGCGACACAGTGCCCATAGCATATAAATCGCATTTATATTCTAATGTAGAACAATGCTTTGCACCCACAGAAAAAATTCTAACTGCACTACACATGGCTGTCATAAAGGAGAAGCCATTTGCCCAAGGGAAACACATTATTTTCATTACCCCGGTGCCAGCCTTGGAGGCCGTCACCAAAGCTAGTGTTCCTAACGCTAAAACATTATATCCATGTTGGATTCAATAGGCAAGCTCTCTGACTGCCACCGATGTTGATTACATCTTTGTTCAAAAACTTCAAACACAAGAATTCCTACACTACAAACAGGAGTACCCCGTACTTCTAGACATCTTGCTGCTTGACAGATACCATACTGTCTTTTACACTGATGGTTCAGCACAACCAGCTGTAGGTACTAAACATCAATACTCAGCCGCTTGTGCAGCTGTGAACGGAGTGATGAAGGATGGTATTTTCCACCCTCACAATACCTACATGCAGACCCTGGGGGACTGCACAGCTCAGCTGGCTGAACTTAAAGCCCTTATCTTAGCACTAGAACATACGGATCCAGGACAACTCATGTTGTAATTTGTACTACTGTGTCCAGTCTTACAATGATTATCTCAATCATTGGCGATTGAACAGACTCAGAGACTCCAAAGGGAACACCATAAAACACAGAACTTTGTGGGGGAGGGTGGCTGATCTTAAGGATAAGCTACCTAGTGCTCATGTTGTCCATACATTGGTCAACCAAAGTGTTGGTGTAAACGTTATTGGCATTACTTTGGCTGATGAAGCAGCCAAATCCGCAGTAGCTACGGCTTCTGTTGCTGCAGTGACTCGTTCCCAGAGATTGGATAATGAACGTTTGGCTGCCATGAAAGCTTCGGCCGAAGGAAGCCTCTCCCAAAAGCATACCCTACAAAATACTCTTACCACATTGGTGCACAGAATGTTGCCTATGCAACAGTTCCTGTGGTGGGAGATCGAGTGATCCCCAACCAAGACCAGAGATTAGATCTAATAAAGGCAGCACATGAGGGTGTTGCCTCTGCCCATGCTGGTGCTGCGGCCACAATAACACTCTTGCAGAAATGCTTCTAGTGGCCAGGTCTATATAAACAGACCAAGCAATATGTCCTTTGTTATGACATTTGCCAGCAGATAAAGGGATCAAACATCAAACGCCCACCGCAGACATCCCTTTTAGTGTCCAACAGGCCACTACAATGTATGCACCCAGACCATTGTGGTTCTCTTCAACTGGATGGTGCATACAAATGCATCTTAGTTGCTGTAAATTCTTGTTCTAGATTCCTGAGGGTATGGCCTCAGTGGTCAGCTGATGCTCGAATAGTTATAAAAGACTTGCTGATCTTTATCAGTACATATGCGGTTGCAGCATTCCATTTGGACCAGGGCCCTGCCTTTGCCTCTAAGGCATTCAGGGACACCATGGGGACGATGGGTGTTGATCTCCATTACTCCTCACCCTACCATCCCGAGGGAAATTTGGTTGTGGAGAGGAGGAATCAAGATCTAAAGCAGTCCTTAGCAGCTAGAGTATTAGGTTCTGGCCGCAACTGGCTTCATCATCTATATGGGGTCCAGAGAGCACTGAATAATCTGCCAAGAAGGTCCTTGGGAGGATGCACTCCTTATATGGTTCTCTTTGGGATACCTATGTCCCAGATCTAGATGGCCCGATTTGGTGGCAGCAGATACACCTTTTGACATAAATGAACGTCTCACTATCTTAAAGGAGCTTCAGGAATTTTGTGATGAAAAATCATCCACCAGTGCTGCCACCTTAGGAATAAGGAATTGCCAACAAATTCTACTGGCTGAATTCCTAAAGTTGGGGATATGGTTCGTGAGATGACTGCTGTGAAGAAGTAATTCGGCCCATCGCACAGAGCACTGGTCCAAGTCCTGGGAATACAAGGTACCTGAACTGTCATCCTGCCACCACTGCCTGGTTCCAAAGCGAACAGAGTTGTCTTCATTGATAACATCAAACTCCATCATGTGGCCGATCCTGCACAGTAGACCCAGAGGTCCCTTGGGTAGTTCCTGGTCCCCTTCACTACCCAACAGGACATACCTCGTCAAAGAAGAAACAACAATTCTTCTGACTACAACAGCATGTACAACGATGCTACAAATGCCTCCTCATGCATGAGAAGGCTGGAAAATAAGTTCTTGCTGAATCCTGTTACTACTTCAACGACACACCTGTCCAATATTTGGCTGTCTTCTACTCCTACTCAACATAAACAGATGACATTGTCTACTATGAGCCTCCACACAAAGTGGATCCATCCACCAATAATGCACCGGCTCCTGTGTTTACAGAGACTGCTTCTGGTTATTTCATCAACCTTGATTACCTTTTTTTTACTTTGTTAGAGCTGGCATCCTTGGCGTGGGCTTCCCTGTCTTTTTTGTCTCTGCTTCCCATGTTTGGACTGTACTGGACTCTGTTTTTGCTGTTTTTGGTACTCTGGACACTTTACCACTGCTGACCTGTGTTAAAGTGCAAGTGCTCCTGTGTAAAGTCTATGTGTAATTGGCTTTTCCCTGATTAGCATATCTGATTTACTAGCAAGTCCCTAGTAAAGTGCACTAGAGTTGCCCAGGGCCTGTAAATCAATCAAATGCTACTAGTGGGCCTACAGCACTAGCTGTGCCACCCACTCGAGTAGCCCTGTAACCCTGTCTCAGACCTGCCACGGCAGTGTCTGTGTGTGCGCAGACTGGCACTGCCAATTCGACCTGGCAAGTGTATCCTCTTGCCAAACCTAAACCTTCCCTTTTTATACATGTGAGGCACCCCTAAGGTACGCACTAGGTAGCCCCATGGACAGGGTGCAGTGTATGTTAAAGGTGGGACATGTACTGAAGTGTTTTATATGTCTTAACAGTAAAATACTGCCAAATCCGTTTTTCACTGTCTATCTCTCTCATAGGTTAACATGGGGGCTACCTTTAAATATTCTTAAAGTTCAGATTCCCTTTGAAAGCAGATAGAAATATAGAGTTTGGTGTTTCTGAACTCACAATTTGAAAATACATCTGTTAGTGAAGTTGGTTTTTGGATTGTTAGTTTGAAAATGCCACTTTTAGAAAGTAGGCATTTTCTTGCTTTAATCATTCTGTGACTCTGCCTGCTTGTGGATTTCCTGTCTGGGTCAGACTGACAGTTGGGCTGTTTGTAAATCCCCTCTAGATAGTGACACAAATGGAGTTGGGGTATGGCCTGCATATCCCGATTAGCCATCTGAGCTACAGTGGAGGGAGAAGTGGTCACTTACACCTGAAGGGGCAATGCCTGCCTTCACACAATGCAGTCTCCAACCCCCTGGTGTGTGTCTGGGGCCAGGGCTGGACAATACAGGATCTTGTGAACAACAGAGACTTTCCTTTGAAGTTTGCCTACTTCAAAGGCAGAGAGGGGTATAAGTAGTGGACCAAAACCCCAGACTTTCAGATCACTTCTGGACCAAGAGGAACCTCTGCCAAGGAGAAGAGCTGAAGAGCTGAGGAGAAGTGCTGCCCTGTCTGTGACTGTGCTTTGTTGGGCTATCCTGCAGTTCCTGCTTCTGCCTGTGAAAGGAGACAAAGACTGGACTTTGTTGTGCAGTACTGCTTGAAGAAGAATCCCCAAGGGCTTGAACTGAGCTTGCCTCCTGTTTTGAAGTCTCAGGGCCCTCAAAGACTTCCTCTGCCAGCACCTAGACTCTCTGCTGAGACTCCTGCCCTGCCAAGTGGTGCACTATCCAGTCCTTGCCCCCTTGAAAAATGAAGTTGGCAGAACAAGAGCTGAAATCCACGCATATAATGCAGTGCGGTGAAATGTTTGACTCACTACATTCAACGTGGCTGATCAATAACGCGCCACCTGCTTCGCGGTGGATATCGACGCATCGCAGCTGGAGAAATGACGCAATACCTGCTTGTGGCTGCTGATAACGCCGCAAACCCCACGAAGCGCAGTTTTCTAACACCGTGCAACCAGATTTCTCATGCATTGTCCCTGGGCGTCAGTCATCGTGAACCCTCGCGGATCCGAGGTGCCCTGTCTGGAAATCAATGCATTGCTCTCTTGTGAGGGAGAAAAATGATGCATCGCCGACCTGACCAGAGAAGAAACGACTTGCGAGTAAGGAATTGATGCACTCAATCATCAATCATTTGCATTTATAAAGCACGCTACTCACCCGTGAGGGTCTCAAGGCGCTGGGGGAGGGGGGGGGTCAGTGCTCGAAGAGCCAGGTCTTGAGCTGCCTTCTGAAGGAGAGGTGGTCCTGTATGGCGCGAAGGTGGCTGGGAAGAGAGTTCCAGGTCTTCGCTGCTAGGTAGGAGAAGGACTTGCCTCCGGTGGTGGTTTTGTGGATGCGAGGTACGACTGCCAGGGCTTGTCCGGTTGAGCGTAGGGTGCGAGGAGGAGTGTAGAAGGAGACGCGGTTGTTGATGAGTTTTGGTCCGAGATTGTGCAGGGTCTTGTGTGCGTGGGTGAGGAGTCTGAAGGTGATCCTCTTGTTGACTGGAAGCCAGTGGAGTTTCTTCAGGTGTCCAGAGATGTGGTGGTGGCGAGGTATGTTCAGGATGAGTCGTGCGGCCGCGTTCTGGATTCGTTGAAGTTTCCTCTGCAGCTTGGTGGTGATGCCGGCGTACAGAGTGTTTCCGTAGTCCAAGCGGCTGGTGACGAGGGCGTGGGTGACGGTCTTCCTGGTGTCGGTGGGGATCCAGCGGAAGATCTTGCGGAGCATGCGGAGGGTGTTGAAGCATGCAGACGTCACCGAGTTGACCTGTCTGGTCATGGAGAGGGATGAGTCCAGGATGAAGCTGAGGTTGCATCGGTGGTCGGTGGGTTGGGGAGTGCTGCCTAGGGCGGGGGGCCACCAGGAGTCGTCCCAGGCGGTGTGTGTAGGGCCGAGGATGAGGACCTCCGTCTTCTCTGTGTTTAGTTTGAGTGTTTAGTTTGAGCCGGCTGTCTGTCATCCAGTTCGCTACTTCCTTCATGCCTTCGTGTAGTCTGGTTCTTGCTGCGGTGGGGTTGTTGGTGAGGGATAGGATGAGCTGGGTGTCGTCGGCGTAGGATATGAGGTTGAGTCCGTGTTTTCGTGCGATGTTCGCCAGGGGGGTCATGTAGATGTTGAAGAGGGTGGGGCTGAGGGAGGATCCTTGGGGGACGCCGCAGATGATCTCCGTAGCTGTGGATCTGAAGGGGGGGAGGCGGACTCTCTGAGTTCTTCCGGAGAGGAAGGAGATGATCCAATCCACGGCCTTGCCTCTGATGCCGGTGTTGCTGAGGCGACGTATCAGGGTACGGTGACAGACCGTGTCGAAGGCTGCGGAGAGGTCCAGGAGTATGAGGGCCACGGTCTCTCCTTTGTCGGTCAGAGATCTGATGTCGTCCGTGGCTGCGATGAGGGCGGTCTTGGTGCTGTGGTTAGCTCTGAAGCCGAACTGTGAGGGGTCGAGTGAGTCGTTGGCTTCCAGGGCGGTGGTGAGTTGAGCGTTGACGATTTTCTCACTTTGGCGGGGAACGGTAGGAGCGAGATGGGCCGGAAGTTTTTAAGTTCGGTGGGGTCTGCTGTTGGTTTCTTTAGGAGGGCGTTGAGTTCGGCGTGTTTCCAGTTCTCCGAGAAGGTGGCGGTGGTGAAGGATGTGTTGATGACGTCTCGGAGGTGGGGTGCGATGATGTTGTCGGCTTTGTTGAAGACGTGGTGCGGGCAGGGGTTGGATGGTGATCCTGAGTGGATGGAGTTCATGATGCGGGTGGTTTCCTCGGTGGTGGTTGGGTTCCAGGTGTCGATGGTGGTGTTGTCGTTGGCGGGTTCCAGTGGTGGGTTCGTGTTGGTTGGGGTGAAGCTGTTGTAGATGTCGGCGATCTTGTGGTGGAAGAAGGCTGCGAGGGAGTCGCAGAGGTCCTGTGAGGGGGGGATGGAGTTGTTTTCGGCGTCGGGGTTGGAGAGCTCTTTGACGATGCCAAATAGTTCCTTGCTGTTGTGGGCGTTGTTGTCTAGTCTGTTCTGGAAGGCTGATTTTCGTGCGGCGCGGAGGAGTTGGTGGTGTTTGCGGGTGGCGTTCTTGAGAGCAGACATGTTCTCGTCGGTCTGGTTGAGGCGCCAGGTCTACTCGAGGGTGCGGCATTCTTTTTTGGAGTCCTTGAGGGTGGGGGTGAACCAGGAGTTTTTCTTGTGGCTGTGTTTGTTTGTTTGGGTCTTCAGGGGGGCCAGGAGGTTGGCGCAGTCTGAGATCCAGCTCGTGAGGTTGTTGGCGGCTTTGTTGGGGTCTGCAGTGCTGGTGGGTGGGTTCTGAGAGAGGGTTGCTGTGAGTTGTTCGGTGGTGATTCGATTCCACTGTCTTCTTGGTGGTTGCTGGGCGTGGTGGTGTACGTTGGTCTTCTTGAAGCTGAAGTGGACACAGCTGTGGTCTGTCCAGGAGAGTTTGGTGGTGTGGTTGAAGGAGATGTGTTTGCTGGAGGAGAAGATGGGGTCGAGCGTGTGTCTGGCGAGGTGGGTAGGTGTGTTGACCAGTTGTTTGAGTCCGAGGTTGGCTAGGTTGTCCAGTAGGGTGGTGGTGTTGTTGTCGGTGTGGTTCTCCAGGTGAAAGTTGAGGTCCCCTAGGAGGATGTAGTCTGTGGACTGGAGTGCGTGTGGGCTGACGAAGTCTGCGATGTCTTCGCTGAACTTTGTGCGTGGTCCTGGTGGTCTGTATATGAGGGAGCCTCTGAGGGTGGTCTTGGGATCTCTGTGGATTGAGAAGTGGAGGTGTTCGGCGTCGGGGAGTGAGTCGTCGGAGTAGATGCAGATGGAGCTCTTGTGGGCGATGGCGATGCCTCCTCCGGTGCGGTTGGTGCGGTCTTTCCTGATGATTTTGTAGCCGTCGGGGATGGCTATGACGATGTCGGGTGCCGAGGAGGGGTTCATCCAGGTCGCGGTGAGGAAGGCGATGTCCGGGTTTGTTGAGTCGATGAGGTTCCATAGTTCGATGGCGTGCCTGTGGACGGATCGGGTGTTGATCAGGATGCAGTCGAGGTTGTTTCCGGGGGAGTCGTTCTTGTTGGGTGCGATGTGTGTTTGTAGGCAGGTGGAACGGCAGTTGCGGCAGGTGAAGGGTCCGTGGTTCCGCTTCGGGGTGGCACGGCAGCAGCCTAGCGTGCGGCCGGGGTTGAGGGCGGTGACGGTGGTGGTGTCGTAGGTCAGGCGGGGGGGTGGAGGTCGTGGGGGCCAGGGGTCGTGGCGCTGGGCGCGGTCCAGGCGCGGACGGGCGCAGACGGGCTTGCCTTAGGCGCACCAGCGGCGCGCCCGCTCCGCGGCCTCGCAGTGGCCGCCATATATGGGTAGCCGGGGAGGAGGGGTCAGCTGGGAGGCGGGTGGCGGGAGGGTAGGTGGGGCTAGGGAGAAGCAGCGGGAAAAACAGGCGGTAAGGCCAGAAAACGACGAGGCCCAGAAAGGACGAAAAAACAGGCGAAAAAGAGGAAAAACAAGGCAAAAGAGAAGGCGCTCTGGGGGCACTCACACAGGGTACACGGAGGAAGAGGGGTCAACAGGCAGCAATAACAATAGCAGTAACGGCGCTATGGGCACTCACACGGGATACACAGAGGAAGAGGGGTCAGCAGGCAGACAAGGAGCAACAACCGCAATACGGAGAGAGCAGCGGACAAGGTAGCAAGGCAGCAGGCAAAGGCAGGTGAGCACTGGTGGCGCTGCAGAGGAGGGGGAGCGACCTACCCTGACCTAAACTTTTGCACTGCTGACTTTTCCGATGCACGCTGGCCCGTGCGGCTTTATTTTTTATGCAAACCAGGTACTTTGTGTAAAATCAACGTTTCCATTGTTTCCTATGGAGTAAGACTCTTATTCATTTGAAAATTCATATTTTGACTTGTGTATGTTGGTTTTTTGTTGTTTTGGTCTTGTTTGATTTAGATAAATATCACCTGTTTTACTAAACTGGTGTGGTGTGCATTTTGCAGTGTTTTAACTGCATTACTGTGTGTGTTGGTACAAATACTTTACACATTGCTTCTGAGATAAGCCTGACTGCTTGTGCCAATCTACCAAGGGAGTAAGCAGGGGTTATCTAAGTGTGTTTCTCCATTGCCCTGACTAGAATGAGGGCCCCTGCTTGAACAGAGTGCAAACTGACTGCCAATCAGAGACCCCATTTCAAACATTGGTGATCAGCGGTGAGCATTGGACTTGTATTTGTACTTGACATACAGTGATTAAGTGTATACTACTGTTTTCAGTGCACACTATTACATGACCACATACTACTTTTTTTTGCTTTTTCTCATTTTGGACTTTTCTTCTTGCTTCCATATTTTTGGTGACCTTTTTGTTGATTCATGAACTTCTCATTGGGAACGCTTTTTTTCTGCCTTTAAACTTTGCACTTTTGACTTGCCATCATGTGTCAAACTGGAGATTTCCCAGCTGGAGCTGTTTTTGACTTAGAGAAACTGGACAGTTACACAGTTGCTCAACTGAAACAGTTATGTGAGGATCTTGCCTGTCCCATTAAGAGTTCCACCAGGAAGGAGGAGCTCCAAAAGGCATTGAGGGCTTTGGTGAAAGCCAAGGAGGCTGGGGGGGCACACAGAGGAGGAGGACGAGGAGGTGTAGTGGATGTACCTGTTATGCCTGGGGGGGGGCGGGTCTCCAGGGCAGGTAGCAGTGTGTCATCCAAGGGTCCGACTCCTGAAGAGTTGCAGGACAGACAGGCAGAAAAGGCACACCGACTTGAATTAGAGAAGCTTAAGATGGAAGAGAGGAGGCTGTCCATTGAAGAGAGAAAGATGCTCTTTGCTCATGAGCTCAGCTTAAAGGAGCTGAATCAGAGGAGCCAGTCTAGCAGAGGTGGTGGCAGCAGTACCACAGTGCAGCCTGAGAGGAGGGTGCACATTCCTATAGACCTAGTGAAGGATTTTAAGAGGGAGGATGACATATACTTGGGGTTTAAGGGGTATGAGTCTGCGCTCCACATGAACATGGTTCCAGAAGCACATTGGGGGGGTGGGTCTATAGAAGCACTTTGAGGTAGAGGGAAGGGATACTCTGAACTCCTTAGGGAATCATCAGGGGCTCACTTACTCTATCATGAAGGACTCCCTACTCACAAGGTATGGTCTCACCCCTGAGCAGTATAAGGACAAGTTTAGGTCCTACAAAAAGAAGGAATCACAAACACGGTTGGAACGTTTTGATGGACGGTTGGGTGAAGGGCAGTAAGGTAATAACTTTTGAGGGGCTATACAGTATGATTGCTTGGGACCATTTGTATAGTCTTTGTTTTCCAGGGCTGCTCCTGCACCTGATTGACAGCAAGCTGACTGATCCCGGGAAGCTTGCACAGGAGGCAGACCGCTGAGAGAGCATCAGGGTCCAGAGGAGGTATGGGGGAGACCACGCCAAGGGTGGGCAGGGTTCCTCTCAGAAGAATAAGGGGGGATAGGGTTAAACAGTGGGAGTTCTCTAAAGGGCCCCAACTTAGTTCCCAGGGTAAGGATTCCCAGCCCCCAGTTGAAAAGAAACCTTGGTTTTCTAAAGGGAAACCTGCAGAGGGGGGTTCCTGCAAATGCTATACATGTGACCAGGTGGGTCATGTGAGGGGGGAACCCAAATGTCCCAAGTGGACACTGGCACCCACTGGTGCTCAGTCACCGGGTTTATCCAGTGTAGTGCTTGGGGAGGAATTGGGTCTAGGTGGGTGGGAGCCAGCTGAGATGACCCTTGTCTCACTATGGGACAGTGAGATGGTCCAGAGAGAACCTTGTGCCTGAGAACACTAAGAAGTACAGGCAGTGGGTGACCATCAACGGACAGAGGGTGGAGGCTCTGAGAGACACAGGACTCCCAGCTACTTTCAGAGTACCAGAGGACCCCCCTCCCCACTCAGAGGGAACCAGAGCAACCGGTAGGTGGCTTTCACGATTGTCAGCGACTATGACTTGGTGGAATGTGTTCAGGAGGGCCTGCTCTACTGACACCAGCTGACCCCCTGACAGTAGTCATGCTGGCTCCTGTGTCATGCAGAGCCTCCACTCGTAGCCCATTGATGGTGACCAGCTGCCTATACTTGGAAGTATTTGCAGTCATGTGGGCTTTTGACACCATCTCTGCATCCCCTAGGGACACTAGGATTACCGCTATCTGTTCCCCAAAACTAACTGGGACTATCTCCTCTCCGAGCACTACACTAGCCAACTCAGGTGTCTTCCGTCCAGTGGGGGGCTGTGCCATTTTGGGACACTTGGAGTCGCCCTTAGAGTGACCATACTTAGTGCACTCTATCCAATTGGGTACAATCCTCCGTGTCTTACTGTCAAAGAACCCTTTCTTTTTCGACTCAGACTAGGCCTGGTTACATTATTAACCTACATAGCACTGTGCCCTTTGGGTTACCTAGGCCAGGGCCTACTTTAGGGGTGACTTACATGTGGACAAAGTTTAGGGCTTGGCAAGTACTTTTAAATGCCAAGTCAAAGTGGACACATACAGGCCTTGCAGTGTTGGGTATTTTTGACTTGTCAAATTACATTTCTTAGTAAGTATTATGGCTAGCCGCAGGATGACTGCTCAGTAGATGGTTGGTATGCTTTTCAAATCTTCCTCTTACCATGATTATGAGACTGATTCTGCGTCTGAGGCACAGGAGGAAGTCCTGTATTCTAGTAATGAACCTTTCCCCAATCTATCCTTCACCACTCCACACTGTTTCACTCCACACAATGCCTCTCTACACCATGCCACTGTACTCACTGCCACTCTACAAAATGTGGCTCCACTCCACTCTATACTACATCAATCAACTTTATGCCACACCACTCTATGTCACTATATGCCACTATACTCTACCCAACTCTACTCTAAACCACTCCACACTACTCTACTCTGCCACCCTATGCCACCCTATGCTACCCTATGCTACCCTATGCTACTCTATTCTACTCCATTCTACTCCTTGCCACTCTACTCCACCCTTCTCTGTGCCATCCACTCTCTGCTACTCTATTCTATGCCACGCCACTCTACATCACTCAACACAATGCCACTCCATCTCACTGTATGCCACTCTACACTGCGTGACTCCAACCAATCTACTCTATGCCACCCCACTCCACTCCACTTTCCTCTATGTCCCTCCACTCCACTCTACTCTATTCTGTACCTTTCCAATCTACACCACTCTACTCTCTGCCACTCTACTTTATGCCACTTTGCTCTACCCCACTCCACTTTACCCAACACCAATCTGCCCTAAGCCACCCTACTCTATGCCTTTCCATTTTACTCTACTCTCCTCTACACCATTCTCCTCTATGCCATGCCACTAACTTTCAGCCATGATAAACAGCAGCCACGGTGCTGTACAACATGGCTAAAAGACATTGACAAAATTAATAGCTCTCACATAGACAAGACCACTTGGCATTGCTAATGCTATTTTTGGTGTGACCACATGCAGCATTGCAACATGGTCACCACCAGGTAGTTATAGTTAGCACCACGTTTCCATACCAAAATAATTTTTTGTTTTGCTTATAACTATGGCACCATTTGATAAATATTCACAAAACCTTTAAAAAAGAAAACCTTTATTCACCCCAGCTCCTTCCTGGAAAGTTTTGGGGTGCTCCTTAAAGCTAGGTGGCCTAAAACATGTTTTCCGCATTAATTTTTCCATATAAAAAAATTAGGGAATGCTACACCCAGAACTGCTGGACCGAATTAGACTAAGGCGGTCATTATGAACATGGCGGGAAAGACCGCCGACCTCCGTGTCACACATTGGATAGGCGTTTGAACCACACACCTGACACACATCCAGAATGCCTTAAAACACCCCCAGACACACCCCACAATCCCTTGCAACGAAAGCAGGACAATAAGAAGGAGCGCACCAGAGCCAGACAGCGAATGTCAGCATACAGGACACGTACACCGACCCACAGAAGAGCACCCCTACCTCGTTACCAGTCCCGACACCATTCACCACACTCACCATGTCCCCCCCAAAAAAATCCACGCTTCACGAAAGGCAGTTAAGGACCATGGTGGATGAGATCTTGAAGGTGGAGTCACAAATCTTCGGGTCCGAGGTGCAGCACACACCCATCGCCTGGAAATTGGAGCTGTGGCAGACCACTGTGAACAGGGTGAATGCAGTGGGACACCATCCACGCACCAGGGACAACATCTGGAAGAGATGGAACGACCTGCGAGGGAAGGTCCGTGGCATGGCATCCAGGCACCACATCGCAGTGCAGAAGACTGGGGGAGGACTGCCACCAACACCACCCGACTGGGAGGAAAAGGTACTGGCCATCCTGCACCCAGAGGGGCTCACAGGACTCACTGGAGGAATGGACTTGGTTAAGTCATCTACAGTCACCCCATATCAACCACAGATTCAATGCATGCACCACCCCACCCCCACCCACACCCACCTGGACCTATACCCCACTCAGCCATTACTTACTACATCCACCCCCCTGCATGACCTCAAACCCACTAAAAGGCCCACATCACTCCCGCTGTGCACAGCCACCCACCCCTGCATGTACCCACAATGGAACAAATACCCCCCACCACAATGCAACCCCACACTGGCGCTAAATGCAATGTCAACCTCACAAAGGCACCCTGGAAGGCCACTGAAAGTAACACCAGCACAAAATAGCCCAGTCCTGTACACCTCAAACCTTCATGCATATGTAACAGACATGTCTATGTCCCCCAACAGGCACCACCACCCATGCAACCCAAAGGGACGGGTCAAAGAGTGCCACTGCCCTCCAGGGAGACAGAGGCACCTCACAGGACACTGGCGAAGGATCCCTGGACACTGATGAGCAGGCAGGCCCCTCACACAGCCCTGGACTCTCACCATGCAGCAGCCCCACCCAGGAAACCACTGTCACCCCTACCACCCAGTCAAGACCAGCAGCCCAGGGCAGGCGTACTCACACCAGTGTACCCAGGGTACAGACTGGTGGAACACAGGTACAGAGGCCACAGTCTGCCACTCCCAAAATGCAGGAAGGCGAGGGCCCCAGTACAAGTGGTACTGCCAGACCTGTGCAGGGGACACAGGCACAGGGGGCTAGGTCAAGTGCAACGGTCGCAGTGGGGAGGCCACAGGATGAATGCAGAAGCCCAGGACGTTATTTCAGAGGTATTTGGGGCCTACCATCATACCTAAGACAGGTTGGCACAGGCTGTGTCCACCCTTGAGCAAAGTCAGAGGATGCAGCAGGAACAACACCAACAGGCCATGGAGCAGTGGAAAGAGCACAATGCCACAATGGCCACCATAGCAGGAGCACTGCTGCAGTTGGTCAAAAACCAGTCTGACACCCACACCGGACAAGAGGCCCCCACAACAGCCCCGGACAACCAGCATCAGATGGCCCAAGCAGCAGAAACATCCCAGGAACTACCCTCCCAGGAAACCCAAGGGCCAACCATGTCATCTCAAGAAGCTCCACAGCAGGCGCCCAAATGTACTCTCAGGCCAAGATATGGCACTGGAAACACAGCTAAGAACAAGACCCCCTCCAACAATTGACTGCAACAAATGCAAAGCAAGCATCCCACCCATTCCCCAACAATACTTAGCTGAGGGCAATTTGAAGTACTGTTCGACAAAATGGACCCAACAATACTACCAACAAGGCTGCCACCATATTGGTATTGAGGACCCCCCACCCTTACGACTCCCATCACTGTAAATAGCACAATTTACTCACTTCTACCAATAAAACACATTTCACACCTGTAACACTGTCCCCTGTGTTAAACTTTGAACAAAGTGGAGTATGGATGCAACTGGCAGAGAACAATTTTATTGTCAATTCTGTGCATGATGGTAGACCTGTGTGCCCAAATGGTGGCAAGGAGGGAATGCATATATTTTCAGTCAGTACCATCGAGAAGAGGGCCATTTATCGCCTATCGTGACCAACCCCCACCTATATGACAGAGCGCACTGACAGTATTAGTCACTAACCCCAATGACAGGCTTAAGTCCCACACAGTTATTGGAAGTAGAGTTGTAACAGTTGGTTCCTGGAATTGACATCTTCCCATTCCTCATCATCACTCTCCTCACCTCTCTGAGGTAGCTGATCAGGACCTAAAGCACCCACCACCTCCAAGAGGGGGGTAGAATGTCTCACTGCCACGTTGTGCAGCATGCAGCAGGCCACCACTATTCTACACACCTTATCAGGCCCATAGGCCAGGGAACCCCCAGACATATATAGACACCAGAATCTAGCCTTCAGGGGACCTATAGTTCACTCTATCACCCTCCCAGTACGTCAATGGGCCTCATTGTAATTCCTCTCTGCATCCGTCCTGGGATTCCTCACTGGTGTCAGGAGCCAACTCAAGTTTGGATAGCCAGAATCACCTACAAAATGGTGCAATACTGACTCGTCGTTGTTATGTCCCTTACTCAGACAGGCTGGTTTTCTGCAATGTGTCAGTTAGTGACAGGCAAACTTACCTATGATCCACCCTCTGTCCTCTTGTGGTTGTTCCATCTTCTGTGGCACACTACTGTTCTTCAACACAAATGAATCATGGACTGAACCTGGAAACATGGCATTCACATTTGAAATGTACTTGTCTGCAGTACATACCAATTGGATGTTCATGGAGTGAAAGTTCTTCCTGTTTCTGTACACCTGTTCACTCAATCTTGGGGGGATGATAGCTATGTGTGTGCCATCGATGGCACCTATGACATGGAGAATGTTGGCAAAGGCATAGAAGTCAGACTTGATGGCAGGGAGGTCAGTACTTTGGGGAAACCTCACATAGGATTGCAGGTGTTGTACAAATGCATTCAGAAATCTTGTCAGTACCTGGCTGAACATTGGCTGTGAAAAACCAGCACTCATGCCCACTGTCACTTGAAATGAGCCCGTGGCTAAGAAATGGAGTGCGGAGAGCACCTGCTCTTCAGTTGGAATGGCATGCTGATTACAATTTCCCGGAGTTAATGCAGGATCCAGTAATGCACAAAGGTCCTTAATAGTTGCACATGTGAGTCTGTAAGTGAGTATGATCTGACCCCCGACCTTGGTCCCCATATCCACAAGTGGTCTGACACCGATGGTGCCCTTCCTTGCCGCAAGGGTCGGTACCTACGAGGTGTTACAAAAAGGAGTGATGAAAACACATACATAGGCACACTTGTCACCACTTGTGCACAGCATTGTTCATTGCGGTGTCTCTACAATAACTGCTACCTGACAGATATACATGTACATCACAATGAGGGAACAGAGTATTTCATGTGTGCTACAATACTGAATGGACAGAGGCCTAGGTGCTTCATGTGGCTAGTAGGGCCTGCATTGTGAGTAATAATTAATTGTAGATGCGCAGGTGAAGGCAAAATGTCTGCCACTGTTATTCTGCCCTTTCGTTGTGGAAGTGACCTCATACTGCTAGCAGTTGATGTCACAGCGTAAGGCGGTGTTTACCGCTGTTCGCACCCTCATTGGTTAACATGGATGCCAATGGGGAATCCTGGCGTATCATGATCGCTGCCGGCGGTGACGGTGCACACCGCCGTGGACCGTACGTGCGTTCGTCATCGTTTGATCACTTGACTCCCTGATCTCGTGCGGACAGGTACTCCACTCTGTGTACTGCTGTGGCCTGCCTCTGGCTATGGATGTGCCACGTGTTGCAGGGGAAAGGGCCCCGCCCTTCACCCAGGAAGAACTGGAGAAGCTAGGGGACGGGGTCCTGACCCTGTACGCAAAACTGTACGGACGGCCAGAGGTACAGGTGAGTCTGGGTTTTGGGGTCACTGTGTGTGTGTGTGTGTGTAATGGATGGTGTTGATTGCACATATGTTTGCACCTCTGAGCCAGCATGGGCCATGGTGCCTGGCATGCTGCGTGTGACTGTCCTGTATGTCTGAGAGTACTGTCCGTCCCATAGTGGACGATTAGCCAGCTGTTCCTATCGTGCAAATGCCTGACCTCTGTGTTCCATTTCTGTGTCGCCCTTTTAGGTCAGCGCCCACCAGAAGAGGGCACATTGACATGCCATCGCCAAGGAGGTACAGACATTGGGGGTCTACAACCGGCCGAGCACCACTGTAGAAAGAGGTGGGAGGACCTGCGGTGCTGGGCGTGAAAGATCAGTGAAGCCCAGCTGGGGAAGTCCTCCCAATGTGGAAGGGTCCGTCGGTGTAGGAGGCTGGCCTGGCTTATAGTGGGTACCTTGTGGTACTTACACTTTGTGCCAGGTCCAGTTATCCCTTATTAGTAGATTAGAGATGTTCTAGCAGCTTAGGCTGATAGAGGTAGCTACAGCAGAGCTTAGGCTGAACTAGGAGACATGCAAAGCTCCTACTATACCACGTATATCACTTAGCACTATATCATAAGAAACACAATACTCAGAGGTGGTCATTACAACCCTGGCGGATGGTGTTAAAGCGGCGGTAAGACCGCCAACAGGCCGGCGGTAAAGAATTTGCAATTACGACTGTGTCGGAAACCGCCAACAAAGACAGCCACTTTAACACTCCTTCCGCCACAGCGGTACAAACAAACACCGCGGCGGTAACCGCCCACAGACAGGCGGGAGACAATGTACCGCCCACACTATTATGACAGGCCAATCCGCCACCTTTTCCGGGGCGGATTCACCGCGGATAAAAACACGGCGGAAACAGCCATTTCGAAGGGAAAACGCTCACCTCTACACACTCCACGAGGAAGGAGGGCACCATGGAGCCGGAACTTCATATTCGCCCAGCGCTAGTCTTCCTGCTCTTCTACGAGGAGCATCAACGCCGGCGGCGAAGACCACGGTGAGTACTGCACCTGTGACATAGGGGAGGGGGGAGGCAAAAACACAGGGACACACACACTCAACATCCCAACCCCCACCCGACCCTCACCCACTACAACACAAACACAAATGCTTATCTATACATTACAGTAACACCCCCCCAGCCCCCCCGGAAGAATGCAAAGACAAAAGGAAATGAGTGGAACCATTGTAATAGATCAAAATACAGTAAGCAAATATATATATATATATATATATATATATACACATTAAACAAAATATACACCACGATTAGTAGTGCAGGTTTTGCACCATTCATAGTCCGTGGACCACTGGGCCCAAAATGCAAGGGCGAGGCCCACACAAGATACCCGAACATGACGGAGAGAACACTGCAGGGGCATCAGATAGAAATACAACAGGCACCTCAGGGGGAAGGGAAGGGGGGGCACCTCAGCCGGATGAGTGCAACACGCCAGATCCACAAGGGGCCTCCATGCCCATTGATGTATCCTGGGGAGTGCAAAGCCACAGTCTCTCAAGTCTCTACAGTGGGTGGGTTGCCCACTGTTCCATCCTGGGGAGTGCAAAGCCACAGTCTCTCAAGTCTCTACAGTGGGTGGTTTGCCCACTGTACCATCCTGGGAAGTGCAAAGCCACAGTCTCACAAGTGGATGCATGTCTCCACTGGTTCTGGAGGGGGACTGGTGCCCAGAGTGCTTCATCCTGTGCAGGACAGACGGAGTGGATGCAGGTCTCCACTGGTTCTGGAGGGGGACTGGTTCCCAGAGTGCTTCATTCTGTGCAGGACAGACGGAGTGGATGCAGGTCTCCACTGGTTCTGGAGGGGGACTGGTTCCCAGAGTACTTCATTCTGTGCAGGACAGACGGAGTGGATGCAGGTCTCCACTGGTCCTGGAGGGGGACTGGTCCCCAGAGGGCTTCATCCTGTGCAGGACAGACGGAGTGGATACAGATCTCCACTGGTCCTGGAGGGGGACTGGTGCCCAGAGTGCTTCATCCTGTGCAGGACAGACGGAGTGGATGCATGTCTCCACTGGTTCTGGAGGGGGACTGGTGCCCAGAGTGATTCATCCTGTGCAGGACAGACGGAGTGGATGCAGGTCTCCACTGGCTCTGGAGGGGGACTGGTGCCCAGAGTGCAGCACTCACCCCGTGACGGTCCCAGTTGCGTCACTGCCCCTGCCGCAAATGGGCTAGCGGTGCTTTCCATGGCGGTCTTTGCCCTGTTCAGCGGTCCTTGCCATGGCGGTCTTTGCCTGTTCAGCGGTCCTTGGCCTGTTCAGCGGTGCTTGCCATGGCAGTCTTTGCCCTGTTCAGCGGTCCTTGGCCTGTTCAGCGGTGCTTGAGTTGCCAGTGTCTGACCTGTTCAGCGGAGCTTGCCATGGCGGTCTTTGCCCTGTGCAGCGGTCCTTGGCCTGGTCAGCGGTGCTTGACTTGCCAGTGTCTGACCTGTTCAGCGGTGCTTGCCATGGCGGTCTTTGCCCTGTGCAGCGGTCCTTGGCCTGTTCAGCGGTGCTTGAGTTGCCAGTTTCTGACCTGTTCAGCGGTCCTTGCCAGGGCGGTCCGTCATAGCCCAGCTGGGCTGTGTCTGGCGGTCCTTCATGGGTCAGCTGGGCTGTGGCTTGCGGGGCCCTCCTGGCCAGCTGGGCTGTGGCTTGCAGGGCCCTCCTGGCCAGCTGGGCTGTGGCTTGCGGGGCCCTCTTGGGCAGTGACGATGGGGCTGGCGGTGGCCTCCTGGGCAGTGACGATGGGGCTGGCGGTGGCCTCCTGGGCAGTGACGATGGGGCTGGCAGTGGCCTCTTGGGCAGCGGGGATGATGGCGGTCTTCTCCGCCGTGCTGCTCCTTCCAGACTTTGGAGATTTCTTCTGCCCCTTCCCCACCTTGGGAGGAGTCCCAGCTGAGTCCACACTCCCCCATGGACCCCTGTGAGCGGCTTGGCAGGCTTCCCCCTCTCCCGCCGGGCACTGTCCAACTTCTGGTGCTTTACAGGGGGGAGTCTGGCTGTGTTGTGGCTCCGAGCCACACTGGCTGCCCTGGTGGCCGGTGCACTCCACATACCTGTAACCCGGAGATTTTTTGGCTGAGGTGCTAGTACGGGACCTCTGAGTTGGACGGGGGGGGTGGGAAATAGGTTACGGGTGGACAGGAAAAGTTGTTTGGACACACTGGGACGGGTAGCTGGAGGGGGTTTGGGAGTGGAGGAAGAGGTAGTGGTTGTAGAAGGTGTAACTTTTGTGGATTTGGGTGCAGGTGCATGGGCTGGAGGCTGTCGTGAGGTGGATGGCTGTTGGGTGGGTGTGTGCCTGCGTTTGTGTATCTTCGGAGGGGGCATCACAGGCACACTGGGAGAGGACACAGGGGACGTGTAAATGGTAGTGGGGTGGTGAGTGCAAGTGAGCGGGGTGTGGTGGTGGGTGTGCTGGTGCGGGACGTAGTGGCTGTAGTGGTAGTGCATGCAGGTGTGAGTGTAGACGAGACTGGGAGGGAGGAGGGAGACAACGAGGAGAGGGACACAGTGGAGGCAGTGGATGTTGGTGTGTCTGTATGTGTGTGATGCTTGCGTGAGTGCCTGTGGAATGTGTGGTGCTTATGTTTGCCTGAGCTTCCGTTGTGTGGTGAGGTGTGTGCAGGCTGGTCTGATGGTGTGCTTGGGATAGGCAGAGGTACAGGGGATTGGGTCGGGGTGGAGGAAGTTGGATGGGGGAGGCTAGACACAGGGACAATGGCTGCCATCAGTGCTGAGGCCAGAGTCTGAACGGTTTGATGAAGGGCAAACTGACCAGAATGAATGCCCTCCAGGAATGCATTTGCGTGTTGCAACTCCCTTTCTACACCCTGGATGGCATTCAAAATGGTAGACTGCCCAACAGTGAGGGACCTGAGGAGGTCAATGGCCTCCTCACTGAGGGCAGCTGAGATGACAGGGGCAGGGTCTGAGGTTCCTGGGGCGAAGATGATGCCCACCCTCCTGGGTGAGCGGGAACGGGGCAAAGGCAGAGGGGCTGCTGGGAGGGCGGTGCTGGTAGGGGGGGGGGGTGGTGGCGGCTGTACCTGTAGAAGTGGGGGGCACAGATGTTGCCGCCCCCACAAGGGAGCTCCCATCGGAGGATGAGTCCGTGTCGCTGGTTGCAGATCCTGTGACCGCCGTGGTGCTCCACTCGCCCTTCGTCCCACTGGTGTATTCTGAGTCCATAGTGTGGGCCTCCATGCCCATGTGGGATGCAGCTCCCTTGTGCTCCGGTGCCACTGTACCTCCGCCTGATGATGCTAATGCACACAAGAACAGGGAGACCACAAAAAGGGGGGGATGACAGAAGAAAGACAGGTTGAGTGCATGGCTTACCGCTACAGTTGGCGGACAATACAGACACAGCAGCCCCCTGCACTACATCGCGCTGTTGGGCTCTACAGTGCAATTCTGGGGAAATGGCCTACAAGGCTATGGACGACATCTGCACACATAGATGACACAGGGGCATGAATACCTGTACTTGGCACTCTACAGAGGTGGGCTGGGGGGTCACAGGGCCATGCCTTACGAATGGGCTTAGCCTATGGAACTCGCCCTGGCCTAGGGGAACCCACAGCCCTCCTCCTCCACCAAGACACCTTCACTGCGCGCAAAGTCCGCTGAATGATAGTGTACTCACCCCCTTGTGTCTGCTGTGATGCCCTCAAGCGCCCATCCAACTGCGGGTAGGCCACCGCCAGGATCCGGAACATCAGGGGGGGTCATGGTTCGACGGGCACCCCTCCCACGTTGGGAGGCCATCCTCAGCTGAGCCTCCGCCGTCTTCTTGCTCCAGCGGTGAATGTCCTCCCATCTTTTCCGGCAGTGGGTGCTCCGTCTGTGGTGGACCCCCAGGGTCCGGACGTCCTTGGCTATGGCACGCCAAATATCCTTCTTCTGGTGGGCGCTGACCTACATGAAATGAACAGGGGAAGAAGAAAAGTCATTACCAACTGCACCGTCAAAGTGAGTGGCCCACATCCCTACCCTTGCCATGTGGCACATGCATTCACAGTCTTTCATGCACGCAGAACTGTGCCCCCCTTCCTTCTTACCAGTCCTCTCCACACAGGCATAGCCCATACAACATGCTCCCTGTGTACTTACCTGTTGGTCTGGAGGACCGTAGAGTAGAGTGTACTGGGGGAGGACCCCGTCGACGAGCTTCTCCAACTCCTCTGCAGTGAAGGCAGGGGCCCTTTCCCCAGACGCACGAGCCATTGTCTCTTCCAGACCGAGGTCACAGCAGCACTTGCAGTGTAGGTCCTCTCCTGTCGAAGATCAGGTATCGAGTGATTCAACAGTTAGAAAATGGCGGTCACGTCCGCGGCGATCACGTCCGTGGCGGTGCGTACCATCACCGCTGGCGTACATCGTCATTGGCTCCTGGGACCCATAGGGTCCAATGTTAACCAATGCAGCTTTGCGCTGCGGTCTTCACCGCCTACTGCGACGGTGTACAATGCCAGCGCAGTTACCTCACATCCCATTGTCCCACTTTACAGATCAGGCAGCCGACCCTTTCAGGGGCCCACATGGCCTAATTACCAACTGCGTCACACATACCTAGGCCTAGTCTCACAACACACATACAGGCCACATTTTGTGTATGAATGGTGTACTGTGTAGACTGTGGGTACATACCTCTGAGTTGTTTGACTCTGTGTTCGCTGTTGTCCTTCATAGGCACCGTCCGCTGGGACATGTGAGGAGATGGTGGCATCCTCCAGTGTACCGACTGCTGGTGGACCTGTTGACAATGGAGGAAAGAAGTTTGATCATCACCTACAGGTTTGACCGTGCCACAATCCAGGAACTGTGTACACAGTTGGAGCCTGACCAGATGTCAGCAATCCGCCATCCTACAGGAATCCCCCCTCAAGTGCAGGTGCTATCAGTGCTCCATTTCCTTGCAAGTGGGTCTTTTCAAACAACTGTGGCCATGGCATCAGGGATGTCCCAACCTATGTTTTCAACGCGTTGTTCAGAGTGTTGTCTGCCCTGCTGAAACACATGCGGAGCTACATCGTTTTCCCTCAGGTGGAGAACTTGCCTACAGGAAAAGGTGACTTCTATGCCATGGGACATATCCCCAACATTATAGGTGCCATTGATGGGACCCATGTAGCTTTGGTCCCCTCCCACAGGAGTGAACAGGTGTACAGGAACCGGAAGAGTTATCATTCCATGAATGTACAGATGGTATGTTTGGCAGACCAGTACATCTCCCCGGTAAATGCTATGTTCCCTGGCACTGTGCATGACGCCTACATCCTGCGGAATAGCAGCATCCCTTATGTGATGGGTCAACTCCAGAGGCACTGGGTGTGGCTATTAGGGGACTCTGGTTACCCCAACCTGTCATGGCTACTGACCCCAGTGAGGAATCCCAGGACCAGGGCAGAGGAACGCTACAATGAGGCCCATGGGTGGATTAGGAGGGTGATCGAGCGGACCTTCGGCCTCCTGAAGGCCAGGTTCAGGTGCCTCCATATGACAGGTGGATCCCTATTCTACTCACCAAAGAAGGTGTGCCAGATCATCGTGGCCTGCTGTATGCTTCACAACTTGGCTTTGCGACGACAGGTGCCTTTTCTGCAGGAGGATGGTCCAGATGGCGGTGTTGTGGCAGCTGTGGAGCCTGTGGACAGTGATGAGGAGGAAGCAGAGGAAGAAGACATTGACAACAGGGACTCAGTCATCCAGCAATATTTCCAGTGACACACAGGTGAGAATACATTCCTGCCTACTACAAGTACTTTTACACTTCTACCTCTATCCTGTCTGTCGATTTCACCCAGTGAATGGTCACTGAGTTGTCATTTTCCCTTACGGTTTCACAGGTGTGGTTTCCAACGTGTGTCATCTGCTTAGATTCCTCATGGACTAGAGCTGTCTGACATTGGTATGTTGACACAACTATTTCGTGGAAATTTTATCACTGTAATTGCAAATACACTATTTCTAAATCACAGACAGACTCCAGATCTTTTGGTACTTTAGGTGTGTTTATTTACATACAAAATATTGGTGGGGGGAGTTAAATGGTGAGGGGTGATGGCAGAGGAGTGTCCATGGCAGAGTCCAGTCTATTAGTCTCACAGGTGCATTGCCCATATGGGCATAGGAAGTGGAGATGGGGCAGTTCCAATATAGACAGGGTGACAAAGTGGGACAGTGGTTTGACAATCAGGGTGGTCTCATTTCTTGGCGGGGGTCTTGGCATCATGCTCTGTCTTGTTCCTGGATCTCAGGGACCGCTTGCGGGGTGGTTCTCTATCTGCAGGGGGTGGTGTGCTGGTGTGGTGGTGCCTCCTGTCCACTAGCGCTGGCGGAGGTGGTGGGCAGTTCATCGTCCATGCTAGTGTCAGGGGCCCCTTGGAGTGCCACAGTGTCCCTCCTGGTGTTAAGTATTTCCTTCAGCACCCCTACGATGGTGCCCAGGGCCGAGCTGATGGTTCTGAGTTCCTCCCTGAACCCCAAATACTGTTCCTCCTGCATGCGCTGGGTCTCCAGAAACTTGGCCAGGACCGTTGCCATCATCTCCTGGGAGTGGTGGTATACTCCCACGATGGAGGAGAGGGCCTCGTGGAGAGTGGGTTCCCTTGGCCTGTCCGCCTCCTGTCGCACAGCAGCCCTCCCAGTTCCCCTGTGTTCCTGGGCCTCCGTCCCCTGGACCGTGTGCCCACTGCCCCCAGGTCCGTGTTGTTGGGGTGGTGGGTTATCCTGGGTTCCCTGCAGTGGTGGACAGACAGCTGATTGACGTGCCCTGGGGACGGAGGTATGGGCCCGCTGGGTGGGTGCTGTGCTGGTGTTACCAGAGGGTGGAAGGCCTGTGGTGGCCTGTGCCTGTGTGAGGGGAACCGACTGTCCCGAGGCCCACGATGGTCCGGGCTGGTCATCTGGATCCAGTTGGACAGAGCTGCTGTCATCACTGTGGGCCTCTTCTGTGGGTGGGGTGGAGATGTCTGGACCCTCCTGTCTGGTGACGTTGGGTAGTGGTCCTGCAGGGGTGTAAAAGCATGATTATTGCATCTGTGTGTGTCATGGTGTGCAATGGGTGGGTGACCGTGTACCCCAGTGCTAACATTCCTGTGTGGGGCCTTGTGTGATGATGGTTTAGGGGGTTGTATGGGTATGTGCAGTGGGCATGCTTTAGTGATGGGTGTCCATGCTTTGTTGTTGCATGCAGGGCTTGGTGTTGGGATGTGTGGTTTGTGATATTAGTACATTTGTGAGGAGTTGGAGTGATAGGGGAGGGGGGGAGGGTGGGGGTCTGTGATAGCATGCAGGTCGGGTGGGGGATATGGTAGTTAAAGGTTTGACTTACCAGAGTCCATTCCTCCACCGACTCCTGCGAGGCCCTCTGGATGCAGAATCGTCAAGACCTGCTCCTCCCATGTTGTTAGTTGTGGGGGGGGAGAGGTGGGGGTCCGCCGCCACTCCGCTTTACCGCCAGGTGGGGTCTGGAGACCACGGAACGCACCTTCCCCTGTAGGTCGTTCCACCTCTTCCTGATGTCATCCCGATTTCTTGAGTGTTGTCCCACTGGGTTGACCCTGTCGACTATTCTTCGCCATAGCTCCATCTTCCTTGCAATTGATGTGTGCTGCACCTGTGCTCCAAATAGCTGTGGCTCTACCCGGACGATTTCCACCATGACCCTGAGCTCCTCCTCCGAGAACCTGGGGTGTCTTTGCCGTGCCATGGGGTGGTGTAGGTGATGTGTGGGGTGGTGTGTGTGGTGATACGTGTGATGATATGGAGTTGTGTGAGGTGCATGGAAGTTGTGTGGGTGATGGTGTTGAGTGCCTGTGGATGCTAGTTTGTGGATGGTGGTGTCTCTCTCTCTGTGATTTTTGTCGTAGGGGTTTGTGGGTGATGTGGGTGTGTGTTTTATATTGTATTGGGTGTGTGGGAGTGTTGTGTGTATGTGTATCAGGTGTGTGTATTTTGAATTGTCCAATGTAGCTGTGTTTTGTAGAATTGTGTGTATTTTTAGCGTGGCGGTGTGTACCGCCAATGGAATACCGCGGTTGAAAGACCGCCGCGTGGATTCCTGTGTTGTGATAGTGTGGGCGTATTTCTGTTGCCGTGACGGTGGATGTTTTGTTTTCGCCAGTTTATCACTGATCTTTGGTGTGGCGGACTTGTGTGGGTGTCTGATTTTTGTCTGATTTCGAGATGTGGGTCATAATAGCTGTGGCGGAATTCCACTGCCGCGGTGGTGTGTTGGCGGTCTTCTGCACGGCGGTAAGCGGCTTTTACCGCCAATGTTGTAATGACCACCAGAGTTACTAAAAATAAAGGTACTTTATTTTAGTGACAATATAAAGTATCTCAAAGGATATACTCCCTTAGGAGGTAAGTAAAATACACAAAATATACACACAGACCAAAATCAGGTAAGTAAACAGTTAAAAAAGTAGTGCAAACACTGTAGAACACAATAGAATGCAATATGAGACAATAGGCCTAGGGACAACACAAACCATATACTCCAAAAGTAGAATGCGAACCACCAATGGTCCCCAGGCCTAGTGTAGTGTATAGAGGGTCGCTGGGAGTATAAGAAAACACTAAGGGTGTCCAAGATACCCCACCCCAAGACCCTGAAAAGTAGGAGTAAAGTTACCCTACTACCCCAGAAAGACAGTAAAGTTGAGATAGGGATTCTGCAAAGACAACAACTGACTGCAAAGCACTGAAGATGGATTCCTGGACCTGAGGACCTGTAAAGGAAAGGGACCAAGTCTAAGAGTCACGCAAGTGTATGGGGCGGGGGGGGGGCAGGAGCCCATTAAACCCCGGGTGAAGGTGAAAAAGGGCTGCCTCTGGTTGGAAGAAGCCAAAGTTTCTGCAACAACGAAAGGTGCCAGGAACTTCTCCTTTGGTCCGAAGGTGTCCCACGGCGTGCTGGAGGATGCAGAGTTGTTTCCACGCAGAAAGACCGCAAACCAGCCTTGCTAGTTGCAAGAGTCACTGTTGAAGGTTTTGGGTGCTGCCAGGGCCCAGGAAGGACCAGGAGATCACCCCTTGGAGGAGGAGACGGAAGTGGTGCTGAGCAACACGGAGAGACCACGCAGAAGCAGGCAGCGCCCGCAGAAGCACCTGAACAGGCGTTCAGAAGATCTGAGCATGACAGTCGACTCAGCACAACAAAAGAGGGTCCCACGAAGTCGGAGTCCAACTCAGTGAGTTGGGCAATGCAGGACAGAGTACTGGGGACCTGGGCTTGGCTGTGCACGAAGGAAGTCTTGCAAAAGTGCACAGAAGCCTGAGCAGCTGCAGTAAACGCAGTAAACAGGATTACTGTCTGGCGTGGGGAGGCAAAGACTTACCTCTACCAAATTTGGACAGAAGGGCCACTGGACTGTCGGGGACACTTGGATCCAGCTCCTATGTTCCAGGGACCACGCTCGTCAAGATGAGAGGGGACCCAGAGGACCAGTGATGCAGAAGTTTGGTGCCTGCGTTGGCAGGGGGAAGATTCCGTCAACCCACAGGAGATTTCTTCTTGGCTTCCAGTGCAGGGTGAAGGCAGACAGCAATCAGAGCATGCACCACCAGGAAACAGTCAAGAAAGCCAGCAGGATGAGGCGCTAAAATGTTGCTGTTAGTCTTCTTGCTACCTTGTTGCGGTTTTGCAGGCGTCCTGGAGCAGTCAGCGGTTGATCCTTGGCAGAAGTCAAAGAGGGAAGGGCAGAGGAACTCTGGTGAGCTCTTGCATTCGTTATCTGGTGGGATACCCACAGGAGAGACCCTAAATAGCCCTCAGTGGAGGATTGGCTACAGAGAAAGGTAAGCACCTATCAGGAGGAGTCTCTGACATCACCTGCTGGCACTGGCCACTCAGAGGTGTCCATTGTGCCCTCACACCTCTGCATCCAAGATGGCAGAGGTCTGGGACCCACTGGAGGAGCTCTGGGCACCTCCCCTTGGGAGGTGCTGGTCAGGGGAGTGGTCACTCCCCTTTCCTTTGTCCAGTTTCACGCCAGTGCAGGGCTGGGGGATCCATGAACCGGTGTAGACTGGCTTATGCAAGGAGGGCACCATCTGTGCCCTTCAAAGCATTTCCAGAGGCCAGGAGAGGCTACTCCTCTCAGGCCCTTAACACCTATTTCTAAAGGGAGAGGGACATCCTTTGTTCTGCCTTCCTGGGACTGGGCTTGCCAGGCCCCAGGGGGGGGCAGAAATCTCTGAGGGTTGGCAGCAGCGGTAGCTGCAGAGAAAACCCGGAAAGTTAGTTTGGCAGTGCCTGGGCTCTGTTCTGGAGCCCCGGGGATGCATGGAATTGTCCATGTTCGGAGTTACCATTGTGACGCTACTTATAGGTATTGACCTATATTTAGTGCACACATGTAATGGTGTCCCTGCACTCACAAAGTCCGGGGAAATGTCCCTGAACAATGTGGTGGCACCTTGGCTAGTGCCAGGGTGCCTTCACACTAAGTAACTTTGCACCTAACCTTCACTAAGTGAGGGTTAGACATATAGGTGACTTATAAGTTACTTAAGTGCAGTGTAAAATGGCTGTGAAATAACGTGGATGTTATTTCACTCAGGCTGCAGTGGCAGTCCTGTGTAAGAATTGTCTGAGCTCCCTATGGGTGGCAAAAGAAATGCTGCAGCCCATAGGGATCTCCTGGAACCCCAATACCCTGGGTACCTAGGTACTATATACTAGCGAATTATATGGGCGTTCCAGTGTGGCAATCAGAATTGGTAAAAATTGTCACTAGCCTGCAGTGACAATTTTAAAAGCAGAGAGAGCATAAACACTGAGGTTCTGATTAGCAGAGCCTCAGTAATACAGTTAAGCACCACACAGGGAACACATACAGGGCATACTTTATGAGCAATGGGGTCCTGGCTAGCAGGATCCCAGTGACACAGGCAAAAACAAGCATACATACAAGTAAAAATGGGGGTAACATGCCAGGCTAGATGGTACTTTCCTACAGTCGGACACTGATGCCCCTCATGCGATGGATCCTGGCAGTGGCGCACCCAGACCTGGATGGGCGCTTGAAAGCTGCACAGCAGTCAAAAGGGGGTGAGTACTCATTGACCATACTTCAGTCTGGAAGGATGTCTGGGTGTGCAATAGGGCTCATGCTGCTTAGAGACAGGGAATTTGGCTGGTGTCCATCGACTGTATGTTCTCCAAAGGGTGTAGCGGTGTCTCTGTCAGGTTTCACCTACTTCTGCTCCTTAGGTATTTCAGGGGATGAGTGTAGAGCAAGATTCTGGTCAGTAGTAAAGGGGCAAGGCCATGGGCATAGTGAACGTGGTTCTGCCTGTTGGGTGTATTTTCTGGGTGGGTGTATGTATGGCCATTATGTACCTGCATTCAGCTATTTACAAGTCTCTCTCCTGTTTTGTCTCCCCATCCCTGTTCTCTTGTGTTGGTTTGGTACAGCATCAACGTCAGACGAGGGAGCTTGAGGCACTGGCATGTGGGGAGGCAGTGGCCCACGGATCCTCCGAGGCAGAGACAACCGACACCCAGGGGACTAGTGGGTGGGAGGGCGAGGGGACTTCCACAGGGGAGGCTACTACTATAGGAGGTAGTGACTCTGAGACCTCCTCCGATGGGGGCCCCCCGGCGGTGGCAGACCCCAGTGCACACACCACTACCGTTACATCTTCCGCCACCTCCATTCCATCACGGCCCTCCCTTCTGCTCCCCACCGAGTTGCCCGTGCCGGCCCACACAGAAAGGTGGGTGTCTCCTTCACCCCAGGCACCTCCTCTCCTGCCCGTCAGCCCTGCTGCCCTCACAGAGGAGGCTATTGACCTCCTGAGAACCATCTCTGTAGGGCAGACAACCATCGTCAATGCCGTGTCTGCTCTACAGAGATCTTTTCAGGCTCTGGCCTCCTCTTGGGCGGCAGCCAGTTTCCCTGGCCATTACGTCCCCCCTCCAACCTCCTCTACCCCTTCCAGCACCCCACTCCCTTCACCCGTCCAAAGCACACATTCAGACACGCTGTCAAGCACATCAACACACAAGAAGCACACTTTAAAACACAAGCACCACACATCCCAACACAAGCATTCACACAGCCAACAGACACCTGCACACACAACAAAGTCCACTTCCCCCAGTGTGCCCACCTCTTCCGCCTCCCTGTCTGTCCCCTATACATCTACACCCTCATGCACTGCACCTTCACTCACTGTTACTGCTCCTCTTCCTGCACTCACCACAATAGCAGACAGCCATACATGCACCTCATACACCACACCTGCACTCACCACCTCTACTGTAGTTGACACATGCAGCACACTCACCAGACTTGCAGACACCCACACAACATACATCCACACTAGCTGTCTGTCTTCTCCCACTTTGTCCACACCCCACCTCCCAAGACACACAAACGCACCAAGACACCCACCCATCAGACATCCACCACACCACAGCATACTGAGCAGTCACCTGCACCCACTACACGCACCCCTACACCACATACATCCACACCCTCTGCCTCCACACCCACGCCCTCATCCATGCCCACCCCAATTGCTCCAAAGAAACGTTTCCTCTCCCGTGCTGACCTCTTCCAACCCACTGGCCCACCCCGTTTTGTCCCCAAACGTGCTCACCTCCTTGCCCTTTCCGCTCCTTCCACATCACAGCCCCCTCCGGGCCGCCCTTCACATTCCCATGCCCCTTCCCCAGATAAGAAACAGGCCCGGACAGAGCCTGGGTCATCCAGCTCCACCCGAGCCAAACAGCCCCCACCCCCTTCAAATGAGAAGTTCACCCCCCCTCCACCTTCCCAACAAAAGTCAAAGGCCCACCCCCGTCGAAAATCCCTACCACCACCACCACCCCCTGCCCCCCTTCCGTGAGGTGCCTGGATGCCCATATGGTGGCCCATTATGTGGAGTACCAAGAACTTGTTGGAGTCAGGTTGGGCCCGTTGTGGCCCATGACAATTGTCACGATACGGACTGGCCATTGGCCCTGTTTGGACTGTTTGGCTCTGTGAGCTTGTGATTAAAGTTTCTGTGTGGCCTGTGTTTGGGCTGCACGCTGTTGAACCCTGGTCATTTTTTTTCATTTTTTATGGGTGTGGGGCTTTTGTATGTACTATGGTCAAGTTGGATTAGGCTTGTGTTGGGTAAGTACCTCTTGCTGTGGGGTGTATGACTTGTGCTGCTGTGAAGGGTTGGAGGGGCGTTGCAGGGTGGGTGGAGTGGGTGGGTATGTAACTCTGTGCCCTTTCCTTCCTTGTTTCATAGGTTGCAGTACTTACCGTCGTCGTCTTCGTCGGCGGTCTCGGTCGTGGAGGTATATGGCAAGGAGCAGTGCTGGCATGATCTGCAGCTCTCTATCCATGGCTGCCGCAGCGTGTTCTGTGGGACTCTGGTGCGTGGTTCCTTATATTTGGTTCATTTCCGTCTGGCTTTGTGTGGCGGTGGTTCCCACCCCGGAACTGGCGGAGGAATGGTGGTTCATAATTTGATGGGCGGGTTGGGCCTTTCCGACGGCCTGTGGGCAGACTCTGCCATCATCGTCGGCACTCCTTTCCTGGCCGCGGGTGGTTCGCAGGATGCCTGTGTTTCATTTGGATCATTATTTGGCGGTCTGGACCGCTCCTCTGTTGGCGGTTTCTATCGCCGGCGGAGCGGAATGGACCGCCATGTTCATAATGAGGGCGTAAATTTGGCAGAAAGCTAGATCTTGATGCAGAAAGCATGTTTTTTGTTATTTGATCTAACTAGCTGCCACCACATCTAACAAAGATGTGGCAGCATCCATTTTAGGACACAAACTCAGTTCCCTGTCCTGCCCAAAAAATTTAAAAAACAACTATAGGGTTCAGGGTAGGGATACCCTGCCCTCCCCCTAACCCCTAGGTCTTGTGGGCAAAAAACATTTTTTTTATCAGTGCAGCGGCTCTCATTAAAAAAAAAAAACACACAGGCTTTCGACTGTTTTAAAACTTTAGCCCTCCCCTTCCCCATGTTTTTGATGCGGTTGATGATGACGTTTTATCTGTTTGTTTTTCCGGCAAATATTGCAAAAGGGATTAATGTGTTTGTGCACCTAGAGTCAACAAGGAATGTTTCACTGTCTAGCATATTTGTAAAACTGGACTATTTCATGTTAGCAGCAATACTACTAAACTGTGGTGTTCCACAGGATTAATACTTCCCATACTTCTTTAGCTTCTATATGGATCCACAGGTTACTATGATATGGACAAGACAGCCAAATCACAATTGAAAGAACCATTTATAATTCACACACCTCAAAAAGCACCTCGGTGGTGCAGCAGTCATGCTTCAAAGAGACAAGGAAGCAGTTACAAAGAGGTCAACAAAAACAGCCACGTTTCAGGACTTTTTTTACAAGGTCAGATGATTAGTAATTCTTTGCAAGGAGGAAAAGCATTTTATTGACTAACAGAGGGATAGGAATAGGGTCTTCTCCCCATCCTCCTTGATTAATTTAAATAGAACTACTAGATTGAGGGAGGAAGAACTTTACATCCTCTGAGGTACATTACATGACGTTTTTTTTAAGGAGACCTTTATTGTTGATAGCTTGATGAATGATACATAGGCTTTTAAACGTTGCCTGCTATAACATGGGCAGCAAGATATGTGTGAGGCAGTGACTGAATGGTTAATGATGGCAATATTCATGTTATTGCTGTTTAAGTTTAGATGGCTCTAAAACATCCAGTCCCAGATTTGCAAAGGGCTTGCATTGCCCTTGTGTTTCACAAGGTGATGCAAGCCCTTAAGTGAGATTTACTAAGCTACGCAAAGCCACCTTGTGTGCTCTGCATGGCTTAGTAAATCCAGAGTAACGGAAGGTATAGTAAATTGCTGCCTTGTATTGGGATGGAGGTCTATGGGTAAAGAATGGGCGTGTCATGTATCCACCCATGAATTTTGGTGAATTCACAGATTTACAAAGACTTGTAAACCTGAGAATGCATCAAAATGCTACACCTTCCCAACAGAGGAGCAACAAGGAGAACTATCTTTATTCATTCTTGTTATTTCCTCTTTCTATGTGTGCTGCATTTTCCATTCTGCAGCACACACAGAAAGAGGAAAATGCTTAAAAGGATTGTTTTTGTGAAGGAAGGTTTCCTGTCCTGCACAAAAACAATCTTGCCTGTAACAAAGACACCCTTGCACCATGGCATAAGGGTGCCTGCGTTCGCGCTAGTAAGCACTCCAACCATCTTAGTAGATATGGCACATTCCTGATCTCGTCCTGTCACTCAGTGCAGCAAGTTGCCTTTTTGCTTTGTGTGACTTTTTTATAAATCTGCCCCCCCCAGTATGAAATGGCTAAAATGCAGTCATGAAATTGTTCTTGATTCATATACGATGCCAGCGAACTACCAACTGGGTATCCTCTGTATCATATCAATAAAACTGGAACCCATAATAATGGATAAGGGTGCCAATGGCACAATGTAGATGTTAAATATCCGGGGGTGCTTTATACAGAGCCCTGAGGCACACAGCTCTCTGTTTGCCATCTTTTAACAAAGGAAGAAATCCATCCTAATGCCGGTCCTTCTTCCACACCAATTTTCCTTAGCAAGTAGTGGGAGACTGTATCAAAGATCACAGACAGGTCCAAGAGAACATATCAGCTTTAGCCCTTAAGTCTAACGTTATCCTTCTGTAATTCAAAGTGGCGAGAAGGACTGCCTCAGTACCACAACACAGAGGAAAATCGTCATAGGCCGAGTCAAGAAAATACTGGGATCCAAGAAAGCGGTGTGGAGTGGAGTAGATGCAGCTTCAGTGACCTTCATCACAAAAAAAAAAGAAAGTAAATTTGGTCTGAAGATGGTCAATATCTCTAACGCATTGATACACACAGACTATATAAATAAAAAAACCAGAAAGGTTATATATATATATAAAGTGCTAACTGTGGGTTGTATTGAAGGTATCTGATGTTACTCTTAGAAACAAATTGATCCCAAAGCTTACAAAATGTTGAGCTACAGCCTGACCAGATGGCAAACACATTGTCCCACTGTCCCACTGTCTAACTATGTACATCTTTCTGAGCCAATCTGAGAAGGACAGAATTAGTTTAGATTTCCATTTTTGCAGTAACAACATCTACTCCACCAATATAGAAATGAAAATCAGTTTTTGCTATCTCATTGATATCAAATTCACTGGAAAGTAGCCCAACAGAGCTATACTCTGATTGTGTGAAATTTGAATCACTAATTGAGATTCTAAATATTGAAATATAGACAACAAAATTTGTCTGATCTATACATAATATGGAACCAATTAGCTACATTATTGGATTCACTTCTAAAACAATTGCCAGGACATCCTGGACTGATCTTATTCAAAAACTGTGTAGTGCAATATATTAACCATTTAAAATAGAAATGTATTTTTCAAAAGTTGACAGCCCTTAAAACTGAAAAATGTAATTCATTGATTGTATGCCAAACATCAGGAGTTGGAATGGTTTCTTCCTGTTTGAATCATTTGCTTTTGTAGAAAAGTACTTTTTTGATTAATATTCATAAATTGTTCCCAGCCCATTAGCTTTCTCAATACAAAAAATTAAATTAATAACCAACTCCTTATTCCTGAGTCTTGTGCTTCGATTGATATTTTTCAACACAGTGTATATGCCATTTGGCCCTCATTATGACATTGGCAGCCAACTTACCGCCGCGCTGGCGATTATCCGTTTACCATATTATGACACACACACCAATCCGACAGAATACAGCCACATACACAAATCCGCCAGCCCAAAGGTCAGTGATAAACTGGCAGTCCCAAAACCCACACTGTTACGCCAACAGAACAAAAGCCATCACATTATGACCCACGAATCACCACAACGGACATTCAACGGTGGTAAACCATTGGCGGTACATACCGCCGCGCTCAGAATGAACACCCACATACAAAACAACACAACATTGGCCTATACCAAAAACTCACACCTGACAACCATACGCACACCACAACCACACCACTATAAAACACACATCCACATTACCCACAACCCTTTACGAACAACTATTGCCACCAGGAGACTTAGAAGAAGAGCTCAGAGACAACTAGACACACACACCACATACACCCCTCACGCACTCCACATCACACACCCCCCCACATTGCCTCACCAACACACATCACACAACAACACACATCACACAACAACCATGGCACCACAAAGGCACCCCCGTTTCACTGAGGAGGAGTTAAGGGTCATGGCGGAAGAAATCATCAGGGTAGAGCCACAGCTCTTTGGAGCACAGGTGCAGCAGATATCAATAGCAAGGAAGATGGAGCTATGGCGGAGAATCGTGGACAGGTTCAACGCCGTGGGACAGCACCCAAGAACAAGGGATGACATCAGGAAGAGGTGGAACGACCTATGGGGGAAGGTATGTTCCATAGCAGCAAGACACCAGCTCGCCATACAGAGGACTGGCGGTGGGCCCCCACCTCCTCCCCCACAACTCACAGCATGGGAGGAGCAGGTGCTGGCAATACTGCATTCTGAGGGACTCGCCGGAGTTGGCAGAGGACTGGACACTGGTAAGTCAACTTTTAACAATTATCACCCCCCATACCTGCATGCCATCACACACCCTCACCCTCACTCCCATCACTCCACCACATCCCACACACTCCACAAACACAACTCACTAATCCCAATGCCAGGTCCTGCATGCTGTACCAATGGATGGACATCCCTCCCAGCCCTGCATGGATAGTCATCAGTAAAGAATGCACAGCATGGGGAAACTAACAATCCCACAATACATCAACACACACAAGCAAAAGCTGGCAGGGTAACAACAACCATAGAGAGGAATCTACAGAAGTACAAATGTCATACACTTGAAGCATAATACATCATTTACATCTCCACAGGTACCCCAGCCAATGTCACTGGAGAGAAGGTGCCACCACTATCCAGTCCCCCAACAGACGAGGCCCACAGTGATGACAGTAACTCTGGTCTTAAGGATCTGGACGACCTACCTGGCCCATCAGGGACCACTGGACAGCCGGTCACCCAAGCCCACTCACAGACCACCACAGTGCCTCCCCCATTAGAAACCAACACCACAGAACCCACCCAGCGTACCCATGCCTCTGTCCCCAAGACACATCAATCAGCAGTGTGCCCACCTGTACAGGGACCCCAGGCCACACCTCGCACACAAGACAATCAGGGACCTGGGGTCAGTGGCAGTGGGCTCACCATTCAGATGACAGAGGCACATCCCAACAGGGATACTGGGAGGACTGCTGTGCGCCAGGGAGAGGACAGGACCAAGGAACCGACTCTCCAGGAGGCACTCTCCGAGATTCTGGGAGCCTACCAACATTCCCAGGACACGATGGGCCAGATCCTAAACAATGTGCAGGAGAACAGGCGGCTGTAGGAGGGACAGTATAAAGGGATCAGGGAGGATTTGCAGGCAATCATTACCACCCTGATCTCCATAGCAGGGGTGCTGGCAGACATGGCTAACATCATGAGCGAGGCATCAGCACACCAGCGGGCACCTGCCACTAGCCAGTCATCTGAACAGCACTCCATTTCCGCTGCCGCTAGTGGCCAGGAGGCCCTGCCACTGGACCAACAGGCCACTAGCACTCCTCTCCCTGCAGAAGGTGAACCACTGCGCAAACATTCCCTGCGAACCAGACAGAAGCCAGAGACACTTGCCAAGACTACCGCCAGGAAACAAGACTCTCCTGACTGTCCCCTTGTGTCCCACTTAGTCACCTTGTCCACCTTGAACTGCCATTGCTCCACTTCCTATATCCCCATGGACAATGCACCTGTGCTACAAACAGACTGGAACAATACCCTGGACTTTCCTCCATCATCACCCCATTCCTTTGCACTTTAACCTCTAAATTTTAGCACAACAATAAACACCCTTCAATAAAACTTGACCACTAATATTTCATATATTGTAAATTTGTTTTGTTTGAAACACCTATAACCATTTCAAATGAACTGTAAATAGTATGAGCATAGAATTAATGACCTGTTGCTGGCTGTTCTGATCACATCAGGACAAGGTTGTCATATCACCAACATCTGTAAAATGAATATCCATAGGTAACACTAAGTAGGGGAAAGATGTGTGTAATACCAGCATGC
Organism: Pleurodeles waltl; assembly: GCF_031143425.1. Classification (NCBI taxonomy): domain Eukaryota; kingdom Metazoa; phylum Chordata; class Amphibia; order Caudata; family Salamandridae; genus Pleurodeles; species Pleurodeles waltl. The sequence goes on along the minus strand of NC_090445.1, from coordinate 209,909,454 downwards.
CAATGCCACACAGAATACACCAATAGTCATAGAAATGTGAAGTTGCACGATCTCACCTGTGTGTCATTGAAAGTACTGACGTATCTCCAATGTTCTGTTGTCCACATCCTCATCCTCTGCCTCCTCATCCTCACTGTCCTCAGGGTCCACTGCTGCCACAGGGGCATCTCCAGTCTCCTCCTCCTGCAGAAAAGGTACATGGTGTCTGAGGGCCAGGTTGTGCAACATGCAGCATGCCACTACTATCTGGCAGACCTTCTTGGGTGAGTAGCCAGGGATCCATCTGTCAGATGGAGGCACATGAACCTGGCCTTCAAGAGGCCAAAGGTCCTCTCAATGATACTTTTGGTTCACCCATGTGCCTCACTATAACAGTCTTTTGCCCTTGTCCTGGTATTCCTCACAGGGGTCAGCAGCCATGATAAGTTTGGGTAACCAGAGTCACCTGCAAATATTGAGGGACAACATTTAGCCACACACTATCCTATGTGGCCAACAGCATAGGTGTACACCAACATATACTGGGTGGGAACCAAGGCTCACCTATTAGCCACACCCTGTGCCTCTGTAGGTGGCCCATCACATTTAGTATGCTGCTATTCCTTAGGACAAAGGCATCATGCACCAACCCAGTATACTTAGCATTGACGTGGGAGATGTACTGATCCGCCAGGCACACCATCTGCACATTCATGGAGTGGAAACTCGTACGATTCCTGAACACCTGTTCATTTTGCCAGGGGGGAGCAAGGGTGGGGAACAAATGCAATATGTGTTCCGTCAATCGCCCCAATTATATTGGGGATATGTCCCATTGCATAAAACCCAGCCTTCACAATGGCCAAATCCTCCACCTGGGGGAAAGCAAGGTAGCTGCACATGTGTTTTATCAGGGCAGACAAGACTCTTGCCAGCACGCTTGAGAACATTGGCTGTGACATTCCTGCTGCTAAGCCCAACTGTCACTTGGAAAGACCCAGTTGCCAGGAAATAGAGCACTGATAGAACCTGCACAAGGGGGGGGATCCCAGTCGGATGATGTATAGCTGAGATCAGGTTCCAACTGGGCACACAGCTCTGTGATTGTGGCCCTGTCTAGTCTATAGGCGAGGATAATGTGCCTGTCCTCCAGTGTAGCCAAGTCCACCAGGGGTCTGAACACTGGGGTATGTCTCCATCTCCTATTCATCTGCAGCAGTAGATATCTAAGGGACACAAGAGTGGGTAGGCTGTCACAATTTGAACAACTATACCACAACAGCAGTCCACACCATGCAATCATGTTTTAGGACAGTGTAATTTCAAAGTATGTGCAATTATCAGTAGGCCTGTTCACCCCCCCTGAAATGGCGACCGCCTGTCCTGTGTGGAGGGACAGGTGGAAGAGAGGTAATGCCGCCGACGTTGGGCGCTGTGGCAGTAGGCGGTCGTGAACCGCCGTGCAATTCCTCATTGGATAATATTGAGCCCTATAGGGTACAGTGGCCAATGGGGATCTACGCCGGCAATGATGGTATGCATCACCGCGGACGTGACCGCCATCTTATTTCACATTCCTCACTTGTTTCCTGACCTTCGACAGGAGAGGACCTACACTGCATGTGCTGCTGTGACTTGTGTCTGGAACCTACCATGGCCCGTGTGACCGGGGAAATGGGCCCCAGCCTTCACTTCTGAGGAGTTGGAGCGACTGGTGGATGGGGTCCTACCCCAATACAGACTGCTGTATGGGCCTCCAGACCAACAGGTGTGCACACTGTGGGCATGATGCATGATGCATGTGGCATGAAGGCATAGAGATGTGTGTGAAGGTATCGTGTAAGGGTGGGTGAGGGGTGGAGGGATTGCCTGTTGGCGGTGTACATGTTGTGAACTGGCCTATGTGTGTGCCAATGGTGATGGGATCGGGTATGGTGGGCTATGTGTGCGACAGGCTGGACTGTTTGTTTAATGGAGTTCTCCTGTCTGTATTACCTCTGCAGGTCAGCGTCCATCAAAAGAAGGGATTATGGCGTGCCATCGCCAGGGACGTGCGGACCCTGCGGGTCTATGGAAGGCGGAAACAGTGGGAGGACCTGGGACGCTGGGTACGAAAGACTGCAGACCCCCCTGATGGCCTGCATACTGGCGGTGGCCTACCCTGAGCTGGATGGGCGCTTGAGGGTATCACAGCAGCCACAAGGGGGTGAGCACAGTGGCTATCATTACAACTTACGTCTGCTGGGGTGGTATCCGGTTTGTGGTTGTGTGTCAGGGGGTGCCACTAGGCCAGACCAGACATAGCAGCGTAGGTCCTCTGGAGGCTAAGGGTTTGAATGGAAAATACTGCTTACATAGCTTGTTAGTATTCACTTCTGGGCATGGCTGCGTGGGTCCCAGGTGTGCTGCAGTTGGCGGTGTGTGTCCCTTCTTATGCCTTGGTGACTAGCCATTGCATTGGTAGTGCAATGCATAGTGCGTAGGCCTGTTACCTGTGTGTGAGGGTGCTGTGTACACCAACAGTGGTGTTGTTGCAGTCATTGACCCAGTGTATCCTTTGTCTCTCTCTCCCCCCTTCTTGTTTTGTCATCCTGTCATTATGTGTATTAGCATCATCTGGCGGAGGAACATAGGCACTGGCGACAGAGGGAGCTGCATCCCACAGGACCCTGGAGGTAGAGTCTACTGATGCCGAGGGAACCAGTGGGACAGAGGGCGAGGGGAGCACCACTGTGGAGACAGGAGGGGACAACACAGACTCAGATACCTCCTCCAAATGGGAGCTCCCTGGTGGTGTCGGACACCTCTGTGACCACCCCAGTTGTAGGTACAGCCGCCACCCCCGTACCAGAACTACTGTCCCAGTAGCCCCTCACCGAGTTTCCCGTGCCCCATCACCCAGGAGGGTGGGCATCTCCTTCGACCCAGGCACCTCAGGCCCTGCCCCAGTGAGCCCTGCTGCCCTGAGTGAGGAGGCTATTGACCTCCTGAGATCTATCTCTATAGGGCAATCAACCATTATGAATGCCATCCAGGGGCTGGCATCCCAGATGCAGCAATGCAATGTATTCATGGAGGGCATTCACAGTGGATTGGCGGCCCAACAGAGAGCGATTCAGGCTCTGGCCTCCTCTCTGATGGCAGCCATTTTCTTCCGCCCCCTCCAACTTCCACTTCCCAGTCCCAATTTCCCCAACCTCAACCCATCCCAAACACACATACAGACAAGCATGCACACAAGACAACACCCAAGAATGGCACAGGCAAACATAAGCACCACACTTCATCCCACAGCCACTCACACAAACACCATTCAGTTGCAGACACAACAACATCCACTGTCTCCTCCTCCACCTCATCCTCCACCACCCACCCAATTACGTCCACACTCACACCTGCATGCACTACAGCAATATCCACTACCAGCATCATCACCACACCAAGCAGAACACACACCTCACTGGCAGACACCTCCACAACATCCATGTATGTGTCCCCGGTGTCCTCTCCCACAGTGTCTGCCCCCCCCTCCTAAAGGACACAAACGCAAGCACTCAGAGACCCAACAGCCATCCACCTCACAACAGCATGCAGCCTGTGCACCTGCACCCAAATCCAGCAGACATACACCTCCAGCAACCACTCCCTCATCCTCCACTCCCATTATTCCTCCCTCCTCCCGCCCCAACGTCCCTAAAAAGCTTTTCCTTTCCCAACTTGACCTCTTCCCTACCCCTCCCCCTGTCCTGCCCATATGGGCAGGATAGCATGGGCAGGGTAGCAAGGACACAGCCAAGCACCTCAGCCAAACAGTCCACGGGGACAGTGGTAGCACCACCTCTCGTGGTGTTAGGGATACCAGTAAAACAACACTGAAGGGGAAGGAGGAAGCACAACCTGGGATGAAAGGGAAGAGTCCGGCACCATTTCTGAGGAAGGGGGAGGAGCCTGCACCAGCTGTTAAGAAGGGGAAGGAGCCTCACCAGCTGGGAAGAAGGGAAAGGAGCCTGCACCAGCTGGGAAGAAGGGGAAGGAGCCTGCACCACCAGGCAGAGAGAGGAAGAGCCCATCCACCCCTGCCAGTAAGGGTAAGGGATCCCCAACCCATGACCAGGAGGAGAAGAGGCACTCTACACCAGCGGAAGCTGTCAGGCAAACACCGCCACCAACAGCAGCTGTCACAGGGCCCCCACCGCCAGCCGTGGATGTGCTGCCATCACAGAATGCAGGGGCTGCCCAGGAGCCTCCCCCAACCACCACCAGCATGCAGCCATCACAGAGTGCAGGGGCTGCCCAGGAGCCTCCCCCAACCACCACCAGCATGCAGCCATCACAGAGTGCAGGGGCTGCCCAGGAGCCTTGCCCAACCACCAACAGCATGCAGCCATCACAGAGTGCAGGGGCTGCCCAGGAGCCTCCCCCAACCACCACCAGCATGTAGCCATCATTGACAGCGGACACCATGTAGTCCACCCTATAGTCCACCCTATAGGGGCTACTGTGCAGGCTGCCTCCTCCAGAACCAGTGGGGTATTCACCCACCCAAGAGACTGTAAGCTTGCACTTCCCAGCAATGGGCATGTTGCCCCCGCCAGAACTAGTGGGCAAGTCACCCACTTGAGAGACTGTGGCCTTGCACTCCCCATGAGAAAGCAATGGGCATGTGCCCCCTCCAGAACCAGTGGGCAAGTCACCCACTTGAGAGACTGTGGCCTTGCACTCCCCAGGACAAAGCAATGGGCATGCTGCCCCCTCCAGAACCAGTGGGCTTGTTCCTGCATCCGGCTGATGTACCCATCCCTCCCGCTGAGGTGCCTGCCTATTTGCAAAATGATGCCCCTGCAGTGTTATAACCGGATGTGCTCAGGTTTCGAGTTGGCCCTTGGACTGTGCCCTGTGTTCATGTGGGCCCTTTGAACTTTGGACTGGACAGTGTCCCTTTTCTATACAAGTGTATATCTGTTTCATGGCCATATCGGATTATTAATTTTGATGTTGAACTGATTAGAATCACTTTCGTCAATTCCTGTTGGTACTGCCCCGGAAAAGGTGGTGGTTTGCAGGGTCTTAATATGGTGGGCGGAACTTTGACTTCCGCCTGGCTTCATGGTGGCTGTTGTTTCCACCCTGGTGGTTGGCGTGATACATTGGCTGTCTATCTGAGATATCACCACCATTGTCATAATTTGGTGGTACTTACAGCCAGCCTTTTGGCAGTATTACCGCCACTTTATCACTCTCCGCCAGGGTCGAAATGAGGGCCATTATGACCAATGTAACCAGTTTTTACCCAAGGCGGCTGATTTTTTTATATCTAACCAAGTTTTTCCATTTATCATTGAACAGAAATTCGCCTTGATTCATCATAGCTTAATTTTCATAAAACATCACCATAAGTAGTTCTGTTAATAAAAGGAATGAAGTATGTTTTCTGAAATTTGGCTTTAAAAAGAACGTTGTAGTGCCTATACCACACTTTTTAAAAAAGATGTTGGGACAGATGAACTAAAATGCAATGCTGTATTGGCGGAAGCTAACCCAAATAAAGCTGCAGAATGCAAGCTTAACCCAGCCAACAAATGCTTGACTTTGGCCCTCATTACGACCCTGGCGTCGGTGGTAAAGCGCCGGTAAGACCGCAAACAGGCCGGTGGAAAAAAAAGAATTTATTAACCGCCGCGGTCATCCGCCACTTCACCATTCCGACCGCCATGGCGGTGATGACCGCTGGGCTAGAGATTTCGGTCTCCAGCCCGGCGTCCGTCACTAGACCGCCAACGGTATCAGGACCCTGCATACCGCCATGGATTTCGGGTGATTGGGAACCGCCATGAGATCCATGGCGGTAGGCACTATCAGTGCCAGGGAATTCTTTCCCTGGCACTGATAGGGGTCTCCCCCACCCCCGCTACCCCTGACGAGTCCTCCCCCACACCCCCTACCCCTCTGCCCCCCCAAAGGTGGCACAACCCCCCTCCCCACCCTCACCCCAACATGCACATATACACACCCCTACACGCACACACCCCCAGCATGCACATACATGCACCCCTACACGCACACATACATCACGACAACACATACCCACACACATACAGACATGCACACCGACTGACCCGCACACATTTCCCATACACACAGCACCCCCCGCACGCATACACGCACTCACACACCCCCTCTACACACTCACACACATACCCCCATGCACGCACACAACACACATCACCCCTCCCACCCACCTCCCCTAACGGACGATCAACTTACCTTGTCCGTAGGCCCTCCGGGAGGGGACGGGATCCTTGGGGGCAGCTCTGCCACCAGCACACCGTCACCAGAACACCGCCACACCACAACACCGAATCATGGGACGTGATTCTGTGGGCGGTGTTCTGTTGACGTGGCGGTGGAGGTTGAGCAGCCTCCACTTTTCCGCCGACCGCCAGTATGGCTGCTGTCGGCTTTCCGTACGGAAAAGGACGGAGGGCTGCCAGCGGTCATAATACGCGGCGCGGAAGACCGCCACCACTGGCGGTCTTCAGCACGGCGGTACCTCAGCGGTCTTGCGAAAAGACCGCCGAGGTCGTAATGAGGGCCTTTATCTTGAAACACTTGCTTATCTATTTTTATTGGTTTTGCTGGCATCACTGAAGGTTGCCCCTCCCGGCATAATCTGTGCAGAGGTCTTGGTTTCATTTGAGAAATAGTCATATTATAGTCATATTGGGGGTCATTCTGACTTTGGCGGCCGTGGAGGATTCCCCAGGGCAGCGGGAAACCGGCGGGAAACCGGCGGGACACCGCCGGTTTCCCGTTGCTGACCGCGGCTGTACCGCCGCGGTCAGAATGCCCATGGATGCACCGCCAGCCTGTTGCGGTGCATCCGCGGTCCCCAGCCCTGGTGGTCCATGACCGCCAGGGTCGGAATGACCCCCCATAGTCATGTAGTGATTACCCAGACCAATGTTCTACCGATATTCAGTCCGCTCTCTCTCTCTCTCTCTCGAGAGAGAGGTAGGCATTATTTCGTTTTTTAAATAACTTTCATATGGCTATATGTACTGGCTGAGGCAGAAGTTATTTATGTAGAGGCAACTCCCTTCAAATAAAAGTGCAGTGGGGACGCGAAATCTAAGACAGACCAGCCTGCACAACTGCACCGTGGATGCTTAAACAAGTACCCTGAACGCCAGTACATGCCCTGTTTAAAGTCCCGATATATGGGCGGTGAGCACTGTGGATTAGCACATTTTCATAGCGCCACAGCGGCTCTGGCAGAAAGAACCCCCAAAGAAAGGACTTCAGCCTCAGCCACACATCGCCTCCACACACAGCCACCCGTGTCCCGAGACGTTGTGTCGTAGAGTGAAGCAATCACTGAAAAAGGAACAGGAAGCTAGAGGACTGACCTATTGGTTGGTCAACAGAGACGGGTCATACACCAATTTGTTTTTAAGCAAGAGGTGACAACTTACCTTCTGTAAGTACAGTGCATTCACAAGCTGGGTTGCAACTTTCTACAAAAGCCAGACATTTGATTATATATTGAGATTCTGCAAGTTTCAGGGGCAGGTACTTAAATAAAACTTTTTTTGTCAATTCTTCTGTAGTTCTTGGCACACAATTGTGCCTCTATTACTTCAATTATTATTTAGGGGCGGTTCAGATAACTTTAAAACAATTTTCAAGTGATTTTTTTCTAGTATTTTTATATTTGTATTTCATAGAGGAAAAATACTGGCCTATGATGGAATTCCAGATTTTTATACTGGTTTTGACATTGAAATACTGACTGTGCCAGTTAAATACTGACAAGATGGTAACCCTATTCCCAAGAGATGTGTTGCACGCGTCCATCTGGTGAGGAACAGTACCTTCCATAGCCAGGTGAACAATGTACATAGGTAAATGGTAGAGGAGGGATGACAACCAGACTTGAGCCTGATTATGAATTGCTCAGTAAATTCTGCCCCATATGCACAGGTCGGAATTATGAATTGTTAGGTATTTAAGGCATCCCATAATTATAGGATGTGTTAAATATCTCAACCTTCATTAAATTTCGACAGGTCAAACAGTATTTACCGTATCATGTGGATTTTGGTGCGTTAAACACCAAAATCCGCATGGTAATTCCCAACAACTTTCAATCCGTGGCATTTATCGTACTCAATAAATAATATTCACAGTGGTATCACTATTTATCATGTGCAATAAATACCACCTATACTCGTAATAAGGCCCTTGGTAGCATTCAAAAGGACAAAACTGAATTCTTTAGTAACAAAAATGGTAAAAGGAGGAGTTAGAGGACCAACGGAGGAACTTATGTTTTTGAACTTTCAATGAAAAAATATCAGATAGTTTCTCACAGAAATTGTCAGAGCCTGAATACAGCTATGAGTAGCCTGCGGGTTGCCTAGCTCAAAAACAATTTTGAACATTTTTCTGGTGGAATTAGAGGAGTTATCAATTCAACGCAAATAAAAAAAGTGAGCAGTCTTCCCTTATGTTAACCGCAAACACATCTGCGCCCACCACGTCCACCAAGACAGCCACGGCACAACTCCAGTGCATTCTACTCAACAAACGATCGCTTGGTAGATGCGCCACTGAGATTGCTTGGTAGACGCCCTCACCCCAGACTTCATCCTCCTCACAGAGACCTGGCTGAACCCCGCCTCCATGCCAGACATCGCCATCACCTCACCTGAAGGCTACAAAATAACTCACCGGGAACGAATCAACAAACACGGAGGTGGAATTGCTATCATCTACAAGGGGACTATCCATTGCACATCCTCCTCAGACGACCCATCCCCGATAATGAAGCATCTCAATTTCCAACTTCACACAGAAGGAAAGAGCACCATCAGAGGCACCCTCACATACAGACCACTGGGACCACGTCCCAGCTTCTGCAACGCCATCACTGACATCATCGCCCTGATCACCATTGACTCCGAGCACTACATCTTTCTAGGAGATCTTAACTTCGACCCCAAAGACACCAACACAATCGACCTCGAGCAACATTGGCCCCTAACAATTTGTCACTGACCCCACCCACAGCGCAGGACACATGCTCGTCCCCATTTTTATGTCCAGTAACAGAGTCAAGTACAACCACAGCTCACCTGGACCGACCACTAGAGCGTACACTTCACCATCTCAGGATCTACCAACACTTGCACTCTGCCCCCCAACTCCACACAAAGAAACTAGAAAAAGATATCAGAAGACCAGTGGAACAATGCTCCCAACTCAAACCGCCCAGACACATCACCAGAACAGGCTGCAAAGAACTTCTCCCAGTGATCACGGAATGCACCAACACAATCACCCCTGCCAAACCAGCCAAAACTCAAAGTACCAGCCAGAATAGCCCGCTGGTTCACTGCAAAACTGAAATCCTCCAAACACAACTGCTGGCAACTAGAGAGGAAGTGGTAAACTTGCAATAAGACAGAAGACCATACCACCTTCAAAACAGCACTCAACCAGTACCACTGCCATCTGAGAGAAACAAAGAAGAACGCAGCACCCACAGCCCCGTGAGGACCCCTGTCCCTACCTCAACTTCAACCTCAGTAGCAAGATGATTGGTGACAAGCTCAAGAAAGTCCTGAATGCCTCCATCACCAAGACCTCCTTCAGTGAGGACTGGAAACCATCCTCGGACCCTGCAGATCCGAAGAACTACCGTCCTTTCTCCCTGCTCCCCTTTCTGGTGAGGGTTCTCATAAAGGCAATCAACAAGCATCTCACCAAATACTTGGAACACTACAGCCTCCTGGACACCTCTCAATCTGGATTCCAAGCCAACCACAGCACCAAGACAGCCTTGATCGCAGCCACTGATGACTTCTGGGCCCTCCCAGACCAAAGTGAAACACCAGCCCTCATCCTCCTGGCCCTGTCAGCCACCTTCAACACTGTCCCCCACCACATCTTAATCAACAGGCTCCACCAAATCTGAATCCAGGGAGACACCCTAAAATGGCCTCATACCTCACAGGAAGAACCCAGAGAATCAGCCTCCCACCAATACCTTGGAACCCAAGAAGATCATCTGTGGCATCCCACAAGGATAGTCCCTCAGCCCCACCCTCTTCAACATATACATGACCCCCCTGGCCAACACCGTCAAACCTCACAGACTCAGCATCAATTCCTATGCCGATGACACCCAACTCATCCTCTCACTGTAAGAAAACTCTTCCACCATCAGAACCAACTTCCACAGAGGTATGATGATCGTCACCGACTGGAAGAAGAACATCTGTCTTAAGCTCAGCACATACAAGACAGAAATCCTCATCTTTGGGAACAACACCGCATCATGGAACAACACTTGGTGGCCTGCTGAACTCGGCTCATCCTCCTCCCAACAGACCACCTCCACAATCTCAGCATCATCTTGGCCACCAATTTATCTATGCAGAAACAGTTAAACGCAGTCTCGTCCGTCTGCCTCCACACCCTAGGCGTGCTCTGTAATATCTCCAGTTGGCTCCCAATCAATACCAGAGGGACCATTACTCAAGCCCTCGCCACCAGTAACCTGGGGTATGGTAACACTCTTCACATAGGAATCACTGCATGCCTCCTTAAGAGACTACAGACAATACAAAACTCAGTGGCAAGGCTCATCCTTGCCCACCCCAGGAGGACTCGCATTACCCCACACTTCAAGAAGCTACACTGGCTACCGATCCAGAAGAGATGCCAGTTAATGATGCTGATCCATGCATACAAAGCCCGGCACAATGAAAGCCCAACATACATTAACAAACAAATGACCTTCCACTCATTGACCAGGCACCTCCCTCTTCTTCGCAGACACCCCCGGATCTGACAATCTAACAGCAGAGGACGCTCCTACTCTCACTTTGTGGCCAAAGTCTGGGATAACCTTCCCCTGCACCTCAGGAATGCCACATTGCTTTGGGAATTCAGAGAAAGACTCAAGACATGGCTGTTCAAATGAACAGAGCACCGCAAATCAGCTAACAACTCCAGAGCCTTGAGACCCTCATGGGTGTTTTGTGGCGCTTTATAACTCCCAATTTATTGATTGAATGGAAGATTTCCACATTTTTGTGTGGATTTGCAACAACATATAAACCCGACTGCAGGCAACTTTAGACCTAAGAGTACCATTAAGCCACAGTGCAATTGCGCTTATTTACTGCAAGTTCCTTTTTATTATCAATACAGTTTGGCTTCAGCTGAAGGCACCAGTCATTAAAGGATGCATTAAAGGTGATGATATAGATAGAGAAATGAGGTACAGAAATGCACAGTGCATTGGTACGGCCTCATGCTTTTACTGTATACCTCCACCGGACTCACCATAAGGAGATAAGAGAGAGTCAGACATTTCTCCAGTGGGCTGGAACCATGGGAGGACATTTTTTGAAAACCAGGGTTTGCCCCCTGATCAGGGGCCTAGCAACATGGATGTGTTTGGGGTATTACACCTCCCTATTAAAAGCATTCTACGATAAATAGTTGGGTTCAGGTCCTTTCAGTCGGGTATGGTGAGCTGTCGGATTTCATCAGGAATGTTTACATACACACGCAAAAAAACACACACTTTTTCTCTCTGTTTTGAAAGTCCTCAAAAATGTTAGTTGTTTTACAAAATATTGTGCTTTTTTCTCACTTAGTACTGCTACCAATCTGCATTGCTCTCCTTTTCGACTCCACCTTAAGCCCCTCTCTTGCGCACTGCTTGTCGTATAATGTGCTCTAATACTTTCCCCAGCTCCCTGAGGTTAACTTCAGTAGGCAAGGGGGGCTTCAAGAGAAAAAGAGAGGGATGGATGGGGAAGGTGGAGGGAAGAATCAGAAAGGAAGAAGAGAGAGAGGTGAGATAGAAAATGGATAGTAACAGAGAGATTGAGCAAGAAAGGGAGAAGTGCTGATTTGAGCATTTTGCCAGGACCTCTTTTAGTTTCCTAATAGATTGGCTGGCTTTGGCTTGGACTGTACAAAATGAATTGGAGCATGGCCTGCTATCAGCTGAATGCCATAAGAGACCAGTTTAATGGACTATATAAAGGTGAACCATGATCTAACGTACGGTTGGCATAATACATGGGACAAAAGATTGTTTGGGATGAATCAATGCCAGTACAAGCATCATTAACCATCACAGTTTTGATGTGTGTGGAAGTTTGCATCCAAATATTGAAATGGCCAAGCAGCATAATTGTGGAATCCTTAAATGCAAAGGGGCAATAGCAACAACAGCACAATTAGAAAAATCGCTTGCAAGGAAAAGTAAGAAGCACTGGGGGCAGAGTTACAAAACTTTTAAGCAACATAACGCAGCAAGGGAAGTTACTGCATTGTGTCAAAGATATGGCATAGTTCGGGTCTCTTGTAGCGCTGTCACACTTCTGACTGCCTGTTGCTAATGCAGGATGGCTCCTTGTGGCACAATCTTGCGACACAAAAAATATCCCTAGAGGCGTATTCCTCTGCACAATGTAGTACACATGCAAAAGGAAGTAACAAGTAGAATAAATATATTTCTCCTCGTTATGCCATCCTCTGGTAGCCACACCATTTTGGATCAAACCCAGTTTTAAAGACTTTAGTAGTCTCAGTTTACATCAAAATACATGGGTGGATGCATGGGAATCCCTAAGCTCAACCCATGAGATGCCTCATTGACTCACAGTAACATAACGCAGCACAAAGGTAAAATCCTATGCTAAGCCACACAAATCTTAATTTGTGTGTTTTAGTAAATCCTGACATGCATTTTGTGTTGTGGCTGTGCCAAAATAGTGGCACAACTACAATGCAAAATGTCACTAAATTTGGGCCCTGTCATTTTGATGTTTACCAGTAGTTCAGCCACTTTTAAAAAGAAAGTGCAAGACACACCAAGAGAAACAGTGTAGGTTTAAAAATGACTGCAAGTCTTCCATCAGTACAATCTCTGTGATCAAGTTGGGTTACTATTACAACATTATGGTACACCAAAAGTAATCACTGGATTTGAAGACTCAACCGAGTTTTAGCAGTACAAAATAAATTGGGCTTCTAAAATAAGATCTTTCATGTCATATCATTGTTTAGTCAAGTAAATTTGGGTTTGAGAGTAGAGGTGGGCTTTTTAATTCATCATGATGTAATGTTCTTTAAAGGGGTGAGTCTTCAGCACTGTCCTAAATTGCAGAAGGTTTGGGACAGTCCTGATGGAAACAAGAATGTTGTACCGGATCCTGGGTATATCAACAGAGAAAGCATATTGCCTTGTGGTGAAGTGGACCCAGACATCTGCTGTAGTACCTGTAAACCCATTGTGACATCCAAAAAGAGTAACTTGTGTTCCTTAAGTCAAGTTTTTGGAAGGATTTTTTTCTGATATTCCGCTGTAATTTTTAGTGGAATTTCTTGAGGTGAAGAAAGTTGTCTGTGGCATCCCAATTCATTTGTTTGATAGTTCAGTGCTCTGTCTTAAGACGGGCAGCTGTTCTTACTGCACTGGTTCATGGAGCACAAGTCGTCCATTATAACGGATGGATTTGTGGTACCTACTTATGTGTTACCAGGCGCTGCTGTCAGGTCCTTCCTTTTTCAATGTCCTCGAAGATGACCAAGCTCACACACCTCCATAAAAAATTTACATTGAAACATTGGATGGAAAGAGTGGTACAAAAGGAAAAATAGGCAAAGGCCATGCACAGCGGGTGTAGGGAGGGAGGCAACGGATTGCCCATAGGGGGTTGGGTGAAAGACCTGCCCTCTGGCTAAGCCCTGCACCAAAGCCCGCTACAGAGCATGGGTTGGCTGAATATGGTAAAAATAACCAGAAATTCACTGAAAAACAATGTTTAAAGTGACGTTATTGTTAAGTATAGTAATAAGATCTTCTCTTAAGTTAAAAAAAACAAGAAATTCACTGAAAAACAAAAGTTAAAGTGACGTTATCGATAAGTGTTAAAATAACATGAAAACTAGTACTTAAAAAACAAAAAGCACTCTGAAATTCACCACTTCTGGTTTATTGAGCTAACTAGAACTCGTTCCTCGCCATACACTGCTTATGATATCACGTTTTATAGATTTATATACGAAACATGACATACTCATGACATGATACATATATATATGGTGGTGGTGTTTGGTGGAGTACACGATTTGATTAAAGCATATAACTCTCCTGGAGTGCAACGTTACAATTGATTTAAATTGTTTGGTTGGAAAAAAGATATATATATATATTTATATATATATATATATATATATACATATATATATATATATATATATAAAAATGTTTACACTCCCTTCACATAATTCAAGAGAGGACAGCATTCCTAATATCGGTTTGCAATCTTTTATTGAGCGACCTATAAGGAACGCGTTTTGGCACCCTTCTGCCTTTCTCAACCTGAGAGGTGCTATGTTGCCACCTACTATTTACAATTTGACGGGAAACACTTCCACCAATCACCTTGCGTGCTTTTGTTTCTTTGGTTACCAATACAATCAATAACATAAAGACTGTGCAAACATGCATACAACGCCTACTTCTTTCTACTCACATCACACATTGTCAATAACAGAAAGTAATGTTCAGCAATTGACTAAACGAGTGGCATTTGTGACACAGATCTGCAATTCACAAAATAAGAATATGTAATTATTTGCTTATTGGCATTTGTATACAAACATATGCATACAACGCCTAGCCTACTTCCCTCTAATCACATCACATGTCATCAATAACACAACAAAATGTTCAACGATTGACTAAACGTCCCGGCATTTCTGATTCCACTCTCTGCAATTCACAAAATATGAATCCTTAGTTATTCACTTATCGGTGTTGGTATATAGATTGAAAAATGTAATTTATATTGCACAAATGTACATAAAAAGAAAAAAAAAAGAAAAAGAAAAAGAAAGGGACATAAAGTGACGTTATCGATAAGTGTTAAAATAACATGAAAACTAGTACTTAAAAAACAAAAAGCACTCTGAAATTCACCACTTCTGGTTTATTGAGCTAACTAGAACTTGTTCCTCGCCATACACTGCTTATGATATCACGTTTTATAGATTTATATACGAAACATGACATACTCATGACATGATACATATATATATGGTGGTGGTGTTTGGTGGAGTACACGATTTGATTAAAGCATATAACTCTCCTGGAGTGCAACGTTACAATTGATTTAAATTGTTTGGTTGGAAAAAAGATATATATATATATTTATATATATATATATATATATATATATATATATATATATATATATATATAAAAATGTTTACACTCCCTTCACATAATTCAAGAGAGGACAGCATTCCTAATATCGGTTTGCAATCTTTTATTGAGCGACCTATAAGGAACGCGTTTTGGCACCCTTCTGCCTTTCTCAACCTGAGAGGTGCTATGTTGCCACCTACTATTTACAATTTGACGGGAAACACTTCCACCAATCACCTTGCGTGCTTTTGTTTCTTTGGTTACCAATACAATCAATAACATAAAGACTGTGCAAACATGCATACAACGCCTACTTCTTTCTACTCACATCACACATTGTCAATAACAGAAAGTAATGTTCAGCAATTGACTAAACGAGCTGCATTTGTGACACAGATCTGCAATTCACAAAATAAGAATATGTAATTATTTGCTTATTGGCATTTGTATACAAACATATGCATACAACGCCTAGCCTACTTCCCTCTAATCACATCACATGTCATTAATAACACAACAAAATGTTCAACGATTGACTAAACGTCCCGGCATTTCTGATTCCACTCTCTGCAATTCACAAAATATGAATCCTTAGTTATTCACTTATCGGTGTTGGTATATAGATTGAAAAATGTAATTTATATTGCACAAATGTACATAAAAAGAAAAAAAAAAGAAAAAGAAAAAGAAAGGGACATAAAGCCCCAGTTGGCAAAACCATTACAGAAAACAGTAGATCATTTCCACTAATCCCTATTAAGCCCAAGTGGGAAAGATATCAGAACTCCTTTGCTTCTTCAGGCACATCTATGTTCTTAATATCTAAACAAAAAAAAACACAGAGACAACATTATTCAATTAAAAACTGCTCCTAAAAACAGTTTAAAATAAGACCCTCATGGGTCACTCTAATACATTCAAAGTACATTCCCTGAAGAATAATCATTTGATACGGAACTTTGAAATGTGTGCATGCAAATCTTCTCCTGCATTCATACTCCTTGGTCCTTTAGTGTCAAACTTTATTATATACGTTGATTCTAACGATCTTCAGATTTTCTCCTTGTTGCCTCCTCTTATATTTTTTTTCACTCCATCGATAACCAAATATTTCAGATCATCTACCTTTCCCTCATGCATTTCATTAATATGTCTTGCAACTGGATATGTAGTTGCCTTATTCTTTATAGCCTGCAGATGTTGTAGCACCCGTTTGTGAACTTCCAGGGTTGTGCTGCCTCATACATTTTTGGACAAGTACATTTTAATATGTAGACTACATGATCACTTTTGCAATTGCAGGTGCCCTTGATCCTGTGCATTATCTTCCCATCCATCACTACTTGTTTCACAATCTCTCTATTCTTACAAGCTTTACACCTGGTATACTTTTGAAAGCCATTCCCTTGTCCCAACTAAATCTCTCTCCTACTTATTCTTATATCACTTCTAACCAATTTGTCTCTCACAGATGTTCCTCTTCTATAGGATATCAGAGGCATTCTTGATATCTCACTTCCTATCACTGGATCATTTACAAGGCATTTCCAATGCTTGTTCAAAATAGCCCTTAATCCTTGGTGTGCTAAATTATATGTAGTGATGAATCTGTATTTATTACGATCTCCTACCTTATTTGAGGGTTTTGTAAAGATGAAGTCTTACCTTTTTAGGTTCTTGATCTTTTTGCATGCCTTGTCCAGTACTGCATCGCTGTACCCCCTGTTTTTCAGTCTACCCACCACATTCTTTTCTTCCTTCTCATGGCTCTAATGACTGCTACAAATTCCTTTGGTTCTTAAAAGTTCATCATATGGGATATTATTAATCAGTGGTATCAGGTGAAAGGTAGAAGCATGTAAAACGGTGTTCCCAGTCGTAGATTTTCTGTACAGTACTGTTTCCAACTTCTGGTTGATCACCTTGACCTTAACATCCAGCAACTCCAACTCACAATCACTAACATTACTGGTGAAGTTCAAGTTTAAATCATTTTGATTCAAATCCAATACAAATTCTTCTACACTAGATCTACTTCCTTTCCAAATTACAACAATATCATCAATGTAACATAGCCAAAGAATTATATGTGATTGCCACACAGCCAGTGGATGGTTTTTAAGGACCTGCTGCTCCCAGCAGCTCATATGCAAATTCTCATAGCTGGAGGTTAAGCAGGTCCCTATCACTGTCCCGTGAATCTGTTCATAAATGTGGTTATCAAAAAAAAGTTACTATGCTGTAAACACCATTGCATCTTTCTAAGGAGCATTTTATTGTGTTTGAAAAACCTAATTGGTCTTGCTCTCAAATAGGGTTCAGTGGCCCTCAACCCATCCTTGTGTCTAATGCTTGTGTACAGGGAGGTCACTTCCAAGGTGAGAAGAAAACCCTCTTCCCAAGGTATGTCAGAAACACGTCTGAGAAAATCAGTGCTATCTTTTAAATACAATGGTAGGTTCTGCACAAATGGTCTTAAAAAGGAATCTATATTTTGATACGTTTCAAAAAAACTTTACTGAGCCACTATAATTGGTCTACTAGGCGGTTTCTCAGCATTTTTGTGAATCTTGGGTATCAGATAAAAAACAGGTAGTTTAGGTGTATCTTTTCTCAGGAAGCTATATTCTTCTAAACTAAGCAATCCTGCATCTCTCCAAGTCAACAACAATTCTGTGAACTCTTTCTTCACTTCAGAATAATGAACCAAATCCACCTCTTTATAGCAGTCTTTATCCACGAATTGTTGGTATGATTTGTTTATATATTCCTGTAAGGGCCAAATAATAATGTTACTCCCCTTATCTGCCCTACGCACCACTACATCTGGGTTAGCATTTATTTTCTCAATCATGTCCCAATATTCTTTGTTCCTCTTATGTCCAAATTTCTCAGAGTACACTCTTAAATTCTTGAGATCTTTAATTACTGACTCAGCAAAAAGATTGATGTTATCACCTCCACATTGTGGGAAACATTTTGATTTGGGTCTGCAAGAGGAACCCCTTACGACCCCCAGCCATACATCATCTAAGCCAGCCAATTCCTGTAACACATAAACATCATCAACCAATAGATTGCTTTCTGGTCCTATGTTGATCCTGGCTTCGGGTTGTCTCTTTTGGCCAGCTTATGATGTTTCATCAGTTTGAGTTTTGTACTGAACAAAAACAGATCTATTCGGCTTTGGACATAATTAAATTCATTTTCACTACAATATAATAAGCCTAATGACAACAGTTTCAGATTTGTTTTTATGTCAAAACCATGTTTGATAAATTCAGTACTGTGTTGTCCCCCATTAAAAACACCTGTTGCTCCTGGTTTTCTTTTCTTGATTGTCTTTGTCTGATTCTGTTGCCCTAGCCTCCTCTTCTGTCTTTACCTTTGCCTCTTCCTCTTGTTTTTCCCTACCAAGGTCTGTGGTTTGTCCGGTGGTCCTGGCATAAAAAATCAAACTCGTCTTGAAGAGAGGTGTGTGCATTAATTTGTTCAGCTCCGTCTACATCCGTATCTGAGCTTGCACTCATGTCCGTACTCCTATTGCTGACTGTTGATCTTATTTTCCTTTACTTAGTATCTTCCATTTTTTGCTTCCTCGATCTGTCAAATTTCTTGGCAAAAGTGTAAATTTGGCCACTCTCATAATCAATCCGATCTCTATTGAACTTGGGTGTTTTTTTTTTAATGATTTCATCTTCCTGTTTGCGCAATCTTTCAATCATCGATTTTTTTAAAGGTTCCACTACATCCTTTCACCCCAGATGTTCTATTTTTTGTTAATTGAGACAATTTTTTCCAGCAGTCTGTTTCTATCAGTTTGCACATATTTATTCAGAATTTCCAACATTCCTAGAGAACTTCTGGCATTATGGGAGGCCCATTCTTTTAACGTCAGAGTTAGGATTCTCGTAAGTTGGTTTAATTAAAATCCGCAAACCTCTTGGTACTCTCCCCACTTCTAAATATCTCTGACGTGATTCACTTTCCCACCATTTGTTTACTTCTGTTTTGTGTAATCTTTCAAGTATTCTCATAAGCGTGGACACATCATCTGTATCTCCCTTTTTGGCTCTGCTCATTTGCACTGTTAATATTTCCAGTTGCTTTTCGATCTGTAAATATACTCGCAGTTCTTTGCTTTTGTTCCTCAAAATCCCCCACTAGGGCATCCGCCATAATTAAAATCTAATTTCTGGGAATGTCACTCTTTTCTCTCAGGGCTCACTGACATACGCGTTGCTTTGCATTATAGCAGCTCTGTGGCTCTACGCTAGATGCAACGATCAACTCCGACGCCTCGCTTCCCTCTCTTTCAAATCTTATCGCTTGCACTTTCCTGGAGAGTCATGACCTGCCTCCGAATGTCACCCGACCTCGTGCAGGGTCTCTCCTTGGGTCTCTCCCGCAAATCTGTCTGTGGGCTTCGGGGGCAGAACAGCATACATTTTCAATTCCTCAGTTGGGCAATGCCGCGCTGCTCCTAATCGCCCGTGATGCTGTCATGCCGCTTCTCCTCCACAGCCTTATATATATTTGATTGGATGTTGGAGATGTGCAGGGAACTAGGTAGTGACTGTAGGAAAGTACCATCTTGCCTGGCATGTTACCCCCATATTTCACTGTATATATGTTGTTTTAGTTGTATGTGTCACTGGGACCCTGCCAGCCAGGGCCCCAGTGCTCATAAGTGTGCCCTGTATGTGTTACCTGTGTTATGACTAACTGTCTCACTGAGGCTCTGCTATTCAGAACCTCAGTGGTTATGCTCTCTCATTTTCATTCCAAATTGTCACTAACAGGCTAGTGACCAATTTCGCCCTTATAATTCCCTAGTATATGGTACTGAGCTACCCAGGGTATTGGGGTTCCAGGAGATCCCTATGGGCTGCAGCATTTCTTGTGCCACCCATAGGGAGATCTGACAATTCTTACACAGGCCTGCCAGTGCAGCCTGAGTAAAATAACGTCCACGTTATTTCACAGCCATTTACCACTGCACTTAAGTAACTTATAAGTCACCTATATGTCTAACCTTTACCTGGTAAAGGTTGGGTGCTAAGTTACTTAGTGTGTGGGCACCCTGGCACTAGCCAAGGTGCTCCCACATTGTTCAGGGCAAATTCCCCGGACTTTGTGAGTGCGGGGACACCATTACACGCGTGCACTATACATATGTCATGACATATGTGTAGCGTCACAATGGTAACTCCGAACATGGCCATGTAACATGTCTAGGATCATTCTGGCATTGGGGAGACAATTCCATGATCCCCCGAGTCTCTAGCTCAGACCCGGGTACTGCCAAACTACCTTTCCCGGGGTTTCACTGCAGCTGCTGCTGCTGCCAACCCCTCAGACAGGTTTCTGCCCTCCTGGGGTCCAGCCAGGCCTGGCCCAGGAAGGCAGAACAAAGGACTTCCTCAGAGAGAGGGTGTTACACCCTCTCCCTTTGGAAAAAGGTGTCAGGGCTGGGGAGGAGTAGCCTCCCCAGCCTCTGGAAATGCTTTGATGGGCACAGATGGTGCCCATCTCTGAATAAGCCAGTCTGCACCGGTTCAGGGATCCCTCAGCCCTGCTCTGGCGCGAAACTGGACAAAGGAGAGGGGAGTGACCACTCCCCTGACCTGCACCTCCCCTGGGAGGTGCCCAGAGCTCCTCCAGTGTGCTCCAGACCTCTGCCATCTTGGAAACAGAGGTGCTGCTGGCACACTGGACTGCTCTGAGTGGCCAGTGCCAGCAGGTGACGTCAGAGACTCCTTCTGATAGGCTCCTTCAGGTGTTGCTAGCCTATCCTCTCTCCTAGGTAGCCAAACCTCCTTTTCTGGCTATTTAGGGTCTCTGCTTTGGGGAATTCCTTAGATAACGAATGCAAGAGCTCATCAGAGTTCCTCTGCATCTCTCTCTTCACCTTCTGCCAAGGAATCGACTGCTGGCTGCGCTGGAAGCCTGCAAAACTGCCCAAAGTAGCAAAGACGACTACTGCGCCCTTGTAACGCTGATCCTGCCGCCTTCTCGACTGTTTTCCTGGTGGTGCATGCTGTGGGGGTAGTCTGCCTCCTCTCTGCACTAGAAGCTCCGAAGAAATCTCCCGTGGGTCGATGGAATCTTCCCCCTGCAACCGCAGGCACCAAAGAACTGCATCACCGGTCCTCTGGGTCTCCTCTCAGCACGACGAGTGAACTCAGCAACTCTGTCCAAGTGACTCCCACAGTCCAGTGACTCTTCAGTCCAAGTTTGGTGGAGGTAAGTCCTTGCCTCCCCACGCTACACTGCATTGCTGGGAACCGCGTGTTTTGCAGCTACTCCGGCTCCTGTGCACTCTTCCAGGATTTCCTTTGTGCACAGCCAAGCCTGGGTCCCCGGCACTCTAACCTGCAGTGCACGACCTCCTGAGTTGTCCTCTGGCGTCGTGGGACCCTCTTTCGTGACTTCGGGTGAGCTCCGGTTCACTCCACTTTGTAGTGCCTGTTCCGGCACTTCTGCGGGTGCTGCTTGCTTCTGAGTGGGCTCCTTGTCTTGCTGGGCGCTCTCTCTGTCTCCTCACGCAATTGGCGACATCCTGGTCCCTCCTGGGCCACAGCAGCATCCAAAAACTCTAACCGCGACCCTTGCAGCTAGCAAGGCTTGTTTGCAGTCTTTCTGCACGGAAACACCTCTACACGACTCTTCACGACGTGGGACATCCATCCTCCAAAGGGGAAGTTTCTAGCCCTTGTCGTTCTTGCAGAATCCACAGCTTCTACCATACGGTGGCAGCTTCCTTGCACCCACAGCTGGCATTTCCTGGGCATCTGCCCACTCCCGACTTGATCGTGACTTTTGGACTTGGTCCCCTTGTTCCACAGGTACTCTCGTCAGGAAATCCATTGTTGTTGCATTGCTGGTGTTGGTCTTCCTTGCAGAATTCCCCTATCACGACTTCTGTGCTCTTTGGGGAACTTAGGTGCACTTTGCACCCACTTTTCAGGGTCTTGGGGTGGGCTATTTTTCTAACCCTCACTGTTTTCTTACAGTCCCAGCAACCCTCTACAAGGTCACATAGGTTTGGGGTCCATTCGTGGTTCGCATTCCACTTCTAGAGTATATGGTTTGTGTTGCCCCTATCCCTATGTGCCCCCATTGCATTCTATTGTGACTATACATTGTTTGCACTGTTTTCTATTGCTATTACTGCATATTTTGGTATTGAGTACATATATCTTGTGTATATTTGCTATCCTCATACTGAGGGTACTCACTGAGATACTTTGGCATATTGTCATAAAAATAAAGTACCTTTATTTTTAGTATATCTGTGTATTGTGTTTTCTTATGATATTGTGCATAGGACACCAGTGGTACTGTAGGAGCTTCACTCGTCTCCTAGTTCAGCCTAAGCTGCTCTGCTAAGCTACCTTTTCTATCAGCCTAAGCTGCTAGACACCCTATACACTAATAAGGGATACCTGGACCTGGTGCAAGGTGTAAGTACCCCTTGGTACCCACTACAAGCCAGGCCAGCCTCCTATAGTGACATGAAGAAAAAACTAACTTCTGTGATTGGCTTTGGAAAAACAAAAAAAAATTTGATAGATAGCTAGATAGATACATATTGGTGGTAGACCATAGTGAACGATTTGTGCATTCGGTGCCCATCCACGCACCACAAGTTAAGTGAAAAGAAGAACATCACAAGTAAAACGAGGAGACTGCGTTACGTTATCATGCTGAGGCCACTGCCCTAAATTTGTCTCACCAATCACCAAAATCAATTTTCTCGCCCACATCCATCGTCCTAAATAAGTGGGTATTTGAGTACTCACACTTCTTTAATCTAAATGGACAGGTACTCTGGAATATAACTTCTTTAATTCCATTCAAGGAATGCTCATATCCTTATAGTCAGTCAGTCTAACCCACTTGAAGTAAACTGTGATCCGTCCAAGAAATACACCACCAACGTCACCTCTTCCACCACCACTGCCGCTTTTTGACTATTTTACACATCACTGGCAATGAGATTAAGTAATTGTGCAATATTGCCATCTTCTGGCGAGTTGGGGAACTTGTCAACAGACCAGACGAAAGCAATAACATCTGAAATCCGAAATGAAAACATTCCCAAAGCAAAACATACTTTGTGAATAAGTGTAAAAGCATTGCCAGATGGGGTGACAGTCAAATATACGGAATGCAAAAGCATATATTATGTTAATCTTCTTTGACAGAGTTCATCATTCATTTTGTGTAATTTGGTCACATATAGAAAGAGGAAAATGTCTCAAGAGATTGTTTTTGTGCAGGAAGTTATCCCTTCCTGCACAGAACCAATTCTCCTTGCAACTTAAGCACCCTTCCACCACATTGCAAGGGTGCTTACGTTGGCGCTAGGCTGCCTGAAGTGCACCAGTGCAAGGAGAGAGAAGAAATGCTCCACATATTTGTAAATATGTAGCATTTCTGGCCTCTCCTCTTCATGCAGTGCAGCAACTTTGCTTGCTGCCCTGCATTGCGTGAAAGTTTATTAAATATGACCTAGAGTGTGTAGGAAGTTGACAATTCTTGTTTGATGCTTTCCTTGGAGGAGGTGCTCCTATGAAAAGTTTAAACAAGCATTGGCAATGCCAATAGGTCTGGCTTTAAAGGAATGTTTTACGTACATCATGGGGATGGACATGTATGTGCATGGAAGCAAAGAGCGTCAGCATAATATAGGTTTAAGTTAAACGATCAGGTGACAGGTGCACTTTCAAGCCAGACCTTAAGATCCATGTAGATTAATGGCCTTCTCCCATTTGTGCTGCCTGAGAAAATCACCATAAATTATCTAGGACACTTTAATTTATTCCATTGTCCATTTTTAATGGAAGCACGGCTGCACAATCAAAACATGTACTCCTGGCTTCCAACATGGGAATGGAGCCAAAGCCCCTCTCTAGTGATGCTCACAAAAGTGTCTGGAGTCAGTTGAGCTATCAAACCAGACCATAAAAAAACAAGAATGTGAGAAAGCTCACAAACTTTACCTCTCTTGACAGGTGATGGTGTAGCCACGTTAAGGATGCCAGTGAACTCACCAGCAATTGGCAGTTGTGACTCTGTTTACTTCTATTCTTTCCCCCACTTCTCCCCGAGAAACAAAATACCTCCTTAGACTTTAATGGGGACCTGTTTTTCATACCTATATTACCCTCCAAAAAAGTTCATTCACCTTAACGGAATCACCATGACACTCGTACTTTTTAGCCAAGAAGTTGACAGATATGGCTAGTAGACCCAGGGAAGGATTTAAAACCACTGAGTACAGACGTCCACAATCTGCCACTCCCAGCAGGAGGAGCTACAACAAATTGTTTAAAACAACCTAGTAAGTAGAGATTATAATAATGAGGTGATTTGAAATGCGATGTCAAAAGATCTGTCATATTTGACTTCATTGGTTAGGTCAATGGAAGGGCATTGGGAAGTGTACATCTATAGTTCACACTAAATGGTGAATTACAGTGTTTATTTGGGGTTGACAGAATAACCCTGATGTCTGTCGAACTAATGTTTAATAGGGGAAATCTGATTTTTATATCAATTTTTGTGATCTGAGTAAACAAGTAGTAACTTACATTCAATACAGTTATTTATTGACTTGATTTGGTTGCCTGATATACAAACCTGGTACCACCTGTGGTTGTGTAGAGAGCAAGGTGGCAATGCCCTGTGTCACATACCCTGTTCCCTAGAAACCCTAAATACTCTAGTACATAACCTTCAGCCTTGGTCTGGATAAAGTGTGTGGCCTTTAGCTGTGCTCATTGGTCTCTAGCCTGGCCCACCATGCTTAAGCTACAATGTGTGGGTGCAGAAGGCCAGCTATGTCCAGCACACATTCCCTTCAGCCATACCCTGTGAGCTCTGGGAGCAGAAGACCATGCCCAGCAGGTTTGGGGGCATGTCATTTGCATAGGACATGAAACAGCCCTGTTATTTGCCCTGTCAGCAAATGGATGTGAAGAAGAGCAACTGTTTGAGGCTTCACTGACGCCATCCATGACATCAATAAGTATGGGATACATTATGTCAATAGAGATAGATATCACTAGTGTAATTTCTGCTGCAAATCTTTGGGCTGCATTTCCGCTAAATAGTAATATACAGCCTAATTTTCATTAATTGTAGCTAGCACCACTTGAAAGGTCCAATACCTTCCACCCCCAGAACCAATAACCCCCCTACACTAAAAAGTCTTTACTTTAACGCAAGCCTTATCCCCAAACACGCAACAGAAATTTGGGAATTAGGGTCTGAATTAGATCTGGGCGGAGGGGAATACCCCGTCGCAAACGTGACCGATATCCTGTCTGCTGTATTAGGATCCCATGACATCCTATGGGGATCATAATACATCAGACGGTAAATCCGTCACGTTTGTGACAGAGTATTCCCTCCACCCAGATTTAAATCAGGCCCTGACTCACATCTTTACAACCAGTTTTATGTTTCATCACAGAAACATGGTTCCACCCTCTAGCCCTGCCTTATATCCCCATTGCATTCCCTGACAATTACAAACTGGTCAGGCTGGACAGGGAATCAAAGCCAGGAGGTGGAGTAGCTATCACCTTCTGGGACTCCCTAAAAGTGGAAATACTGGACTCCCTACTGGGAAGAGATAGTAGTATTTAAGCTTGAACCACACCCCACATGGTGATATCTGTAAAGGAGCTCTAGTATACTGCCCCTCCGGCTCCAAAAAAGAGTTTGGTCACAAACTAGCAGAACGACTAGAATCTCATGCGCTATCCACACAGAATTTCCTCCTTATAGGGGACTTCAACTATCATGTCGACATAGCCACTGATCCTGATGTGTCTGTCTTGTTGTCCACTCTTGAAATGCTAGATCTTTGCCTGATAGGGAGAGGCCCCACACATTCAGCAGGCCATACATTGGACCTCATTTTATCCACCTTCAGGCTCCTTCAGTTTGACGTTCCAGAACTATTGACTTGGACAGACCTGTTTCTAATCAGCTTTCAGATACCCACCAGGGCCATTTTTGCAAAACCTGAACCTGAGAAGCACATGAGATCTAGGTCATGGAACCAAATCACCTTGGAATCCTTTCAATCTGCTGTCCATGCCCCTACTTTCGATAACTCGCAGGACTCTAACCTGGCCTTAACTATGTTTCATTTTTCACACTCTTGACATTGTCACTCCTCACAGACAATATAGCAACAAATCATGCAGGCCTAATGCCTACTGGTACACAGCCAAACTGGTAAATCAAGCTGTAAAAGACTTTAATGTAAATGCCCTCAAAACCAGCAGTGATAAATAAAACTACAAACCAAGAAAGTGGCATAGTGCAGCACCACTTCAGAAAGGCAGGGATGAACTCAATTTATGTAAATATGGCACGTCTCTGTGTATTCCCTAGCGCTGGCGCTAAATTTAGCTGCCTAGCGCCATTGCAGGCACAGTTGCACCATAGTGCAAGGGTGCCTGCGTTTCAGAGAATCATTGTTTATGTGCAGGAAGGTGTCCTTTCCTGCACATAACAATCAATAATGGTGAGTTGTTATTTTTACGTGTGCTGCAGAATGCTGTATTGAATCCTGGTTTGTTTTAATGGGATACAGGAGTTAGCTTAGCCTTTGGCTTGCAGACTCGTGCCCCCGTCACATAGTGACTTTTACCCTACTTAGCTTGCACTGTTGTAGCACATTTATTTAATTAAATCTTTGAAGATAGCTGCCTTGTTTTGTAGTTAAGCCCATGTTTTAGTTTTGTGTTATCAGTACCACCATGCTAAGGCATCAATATCAAGTGACAAAGATAAAACAAACTGTAGATGTTCACATTAGGTACTTTCCCTCTTCATGCTTTCGAGGGAATTGTTTATATAAATTACCGTCCCAAGCATGTCTTGTTATCTATTGTTTGGGAACAGACCTATGTCAGGTGTCCAAGCAGATATGTATAAATACTCCTCACTTAAACAGATAGTCAGAGGGATTCCGACCAGATGCCATCTTGTGTCCCTACGTAGTCTGACCTAGAGACCTCATTCCAAGGTAACTAGGGTTGGGAGCTCTTCTCATGGACATGGCATTGGCAGATTAGGTTTAACACACCTAGCTCTCTTTTAGGTTAGAAATTAGGTTTACTTTATTAGGATATTAGAACATATATCATATCTCAAATCACCTCATGTCATTGCAAGATGGTGGGGGTCTTTGTAATAATGACTTTTGTCATTACCATTCTGTTTCTTGCACTGCTCATTATCCTAATCATTGCAACGCATGCAACTTATCGTAGATTGCAGTTTTGTTAAATAAAACCTATTGAAACTTTACTGCATCTCCTTCATTGTCTGTGTTTGATTGAGACATGTTGTTCATGTGAGAAAGGGATAATCTCAGTTTAATCACGACACTCCCTGAGATGTCACACTCTTGAGTCCATGCGTAAAGGCTGCCACAAATCACTTTTTACTGTTTGGGTTTTTGGTGAGGTCCTGCTTGTGAGCCAGGAGGGTTGGGACAACAGTTGTGATTTGTTGTAGGATTGGCATAGTCACCTACAAACATAAGTACTGTCATCCTTCAACTAGCAGCCTTGTCTAGAGCAAGAGTCAAACTAAGCCAACGTAGCTCACATAGAAGTAGCAAATCGTCATTATTTAATGATTGTTTATGTGCAGGAAGAGACACTTTCCTGCACATAAACAATAATTCATGGTGTTTTGCTCTTTGTGTGCTGCACAAAAAGTGGTTCAATGCTGCCTTATAAATATGGCGCAGGTCATTGCGCCAGCAGAGCGTCGATGAAAGTGACGCTACGGTGGTGCCAGGGGCTTGTAAATAAGCCCCTAGGTGTCCACCACAGGACAATTAGGACAGCACACTGGCAACATATCACCAACAGGATAGATCAAGCAGGAAATTCAGTGACTTATTCGAGGTCCTAAATGACGCTGTTGAACCCTGGCCATTTTTTTTCATTTTTTATGGGTGTGGGGCTTTTGTATGTACTATGGCCAAGTTGGATTAGGCTTGTGTTGGGTAAGTACCTCTTGCTGTGGGGTGTATGACTTGTGCTGCTGTGAAGGGTTGGAGGGGCTTTGCAGGGTGGGTGGAGTGGGTGGGTATGTAACTCTGTGCCCTTTCCTTCCTTGTTTCATAGGTTGCGGTACTTACCGTCGTCGTCGGCGGTCTCGGTCGTGGAGTTATATGGCAAGGAGCAGTGCTGGCATGATCTGCAGCTCTCTATTCATGGCTGCCGCAGCGTGTTCTGTGGGACTCTGGTGCGTGGTTCCTTATATTTGGTTCATTTCCGTCTGGCTTTGTGTGGCGGTGGTTCTCACCCCGGAACTGGCGGAGGAATGGTGGTTCATAATTTGATGGGCGGGTTGGGCCTTTCCGACGGCCTGTGGGCAGACTCTGCCATCATCGTCAGCACTCCTTTCCTGGCCGCGGGTGGTTCGCAGGATGCCTGTGTTTCGTTTGGATCATTATTTGGCGGTCTGGACCGCTCCTCTGTTGGCGGTTTCTATCGCCGGCGGAGCGGAATGGACCGCCATGTTCATAATGAGGGCGTAAATTTGGCAGAAAGCTAGATCTTGATGCAGAAAGCATGTTTTTTGTTATTTGATCTAACTAGCTGCCACCACATCTAACAAAGATGTGGCAGCATCCATTTTAGGACACAAACTCAGTTCCCTGTCCTGCCCAAAAAATTTAAAAAACAACTATAGGGTTCAGGGTAGGGATACCCTGCCCTCCCCCTAACCCCTAGGTCTTGTGGGCAAAAAACATTTTTTTTATCAGTGCAGCGGCTCTCATTAAAAAAAAAAACACACAGGCTTCCGACTGTTTTAAAACTTTAGCCCTCCCCTTCCCCATGTTTTTGATGCGGTTGATGATGACGTTTTATCTGTTTGTTTTTCCGGCAAATATTGCAAAAGGGATTAATGTGTTTGTGCACCTAGAGTCAACAAGGAATGTTTCACTGTCTAGCATATTTGTAAAACTGGACTATTTCATGTTAGCAGCAATACTACTAAACTGTGGTGTTCCACAGGATTAATACTTCCCATACTTCTTTAGCTTCTATATGGATCCACAGGTTACTATGATATGGACAAGACAGCCAAATCACAATTGAAAGAACCATTTATAATGCACACACCTCAAAAAGCACCTCGGTGGTGCAGCAGTCATGCTTCAAAGAGACAAGGAAGCAGTTACAAAGAGGTCAACAAAAACAGCCACGTTTCAGGACTTTTTTTTACAAGGTCAGATGATTAGTAATTCTTTGCAAGGAGGAAAAACATTCTATTGACTAACAGAGGGATAGGAATAGGGTCTTCTCCCCATCCTCCTTGATTAATTTAAATAGAACTACTAGATTGAGGGAGGAAGAACTTTACATCCTCTGAGGTACATTACATGACGTTTTTTTTAAGGAGACCTTTATTGTTGATAGCTTGATGAATGATACATAGGCTTTTAAACGTTGCCTGCTATAACATGGGCAGCAAGGGATGTGTGAGGCAGTGACTGAATGGTTAAAGATGGCAATATTCATGTTATTGCTGTTTAAGTTTAGATGGCTCTAAAACATCCAGTCCCACATTTGCAAAGGGCTTGCATTGCCCTTGTGTTTCACAAGGTGATGCAAGCCCTTAAGTGAGATTTACTAAGCTACGCAAAGCCACCTTGTGTGCTCTGCATGGCTTAGTAAATCCAGAGTAACGGAAGGTATAGTAAATTGCTGCCTTGCATTGGGATGGAGGTCTATGGGTAAAGAATGGGCGTGTCATGTATCCACCCATGAATTTTGGTGAATTCACAGATTTACAAAGACTTGTAAACCTGAGAATGCATCAAAATGCTACACCTTCCCAACAGAGGAGCAACAAGGAGAACTATCTTTATTCATTCTTGTTATTTCCTCTTTCTATGTGTGCTGCATTTTCCATTCTGCAGCACACACAGAAAGAGGAAAATGCTTAAAAGGATTGTTTTTGTGAAGGAAGGTTTCCTGTCCTGCACAAAAACAATCTTGCCTGTAACAAAGACACCCTTGCACCATGGCATAAGGGTGCCTGCGTTCGCGCTAGTAAGCACTCCAACCATCTTAGTAGATATGGCACATTCCTGATCTCGTCCTGTCACTCAGTGCAGCAAGTTGCCTTTTTGCTTTGTGTGACTTTTTTTATAAATCTGCCCCCCCAGTATGAAATGGCTAAGATGCAGTCATGAAATTGTTCTTGATTCATATACGATGCCAGCGAACTACCAACTGGGTATCCTCTGTATCATATCAATAAAACTGGAACCCATAATAATGGATAAGGGTGCCAATGGCACAATGTAGATGTTAAATATCCGGCGGTGCTTTATACAGAGCCCTGAGGCACACAGCTCTCTGTTTGCCATCTTTTAACAAAGGAAGAAATCCATCCTAATGCCGGTCCTTCTTCCACACCAATTTTCCTTAGCAAGTAGTGGGAGACTGTATCAAAGATCACAGACAGGTCCAAGAGAACATATCAGCTTTAGCCCTTAAGTCTAACGTTATCCTTCTGTAATTCAAAGTGGCGAGAAGGACTGCCTCAGTACCACAACACAGAGGAAAATCGTCATAGGCCGAGTCAAGAAAATACTGGGATCCAAGAAAGCGGTGTGGAGTGGAGTAGATGCAGCTTCAGTGACCTTCATCACAAAAAAAAAGAAAGTCAATTTGGTCTGAAGATGGTCAATATCTCTAACGCATTGATACACACAGACTATATAAATAAAAAACCCAGAAAGGTTATATATAAATATAAAGTGCTAACTGTGGGTTGTATTGAAGGTATCTGATGTTACTCTTAGAAACAAATTGATCCCAAAGCTTACAAAATGTTGAGCTACAGCCTGACCAGATGGCAAACACATTGTCCCACTGTCCCACTGTCTAACTATATACATCTTTCTGAGCCAATCTGAGAAGGACAGAATTAGTTTAGATTTCCATTTTTGCAGTAACAACATCTACTCCACCAATATAGAAATGAAAATCAGTTTTTGCTATCTCATTGATATCAAATTCACTGGAAAGTAGCCCAACAGAGCTATACTCTGTGTGAAATTTGAATCACTAATTGAGATTCTAAATATTGAAATATAGACAACAAAATTTGTCTGATCTATACATAATATGGAACCAATTAGCTACATTATTGGATTCACTTCTAAAACAATTGCCAGGACATCCTGGACTGATCTTATTCAAAAACTGTGTAGTGCAATATATTAACCATTTAAAATAGAAATGTATTTTTCAAAAGTTGACAGCCCTTAAAACTGAAAAATGTAATTCATTGATTGTATGCCAAACATCAGGAGTTGGAATGGTTTCTTCCTGTTTGAATCATTTGCTTTTGTAGAAAGGTACTTTTTTGATTAATATTCATAAATTGTTCCCAGCCCATTAGCTTTCTCAATACAAAAAATTAAATTAATAACCAACTCCTTATTCCTGAGTCTTGTGCTTCGATTGATATTTTTCAACACAGTGTATATGCCATTTTGGCCCTCATTATGACATTGGCAGCCAACTTACCGCCGCGCTGGCGATTATCCGTTTACCATATTATGACACACACACCAATCCGACAGAATACAGCCACATACACAAATCCGCCAGCCCAAAGGTCAGTGATAAACTGGCAGTCCCAAAACCCACACTGTTACGCCAACAGAACAAAAGCCATCACATTATGACCCACGAATCACCACAACGGACATTCAACGGTGGTAAACCATTGGCGGTACATACCGCCGCGCTCAGAATGAACACCCACATACAAAACAACACAAAATTGGCCTATACCAAAAACTCACACCTGACAACCATACGCACACCACAACCACACCACTATAAAACACACATCCACATTACCCACAACCCTTTACGAACAACTATTGCCACCAGGAGACTTAGAAGAAGAGCTCAGAGACAACTAGACACACACACCACATACACCCCTCACGCACTCCACATCACACACCCCCCCACATTGCCTCACCAACACACATCACACAACAACACACATCACACAACAACCATGGCACCACAAAGGCACCCCCGTTTCACTGAGGAGGAGTTAAGGGTCATGGCGGAAGAAATCATCAGGGTAGAGCCACAGCTCTTTGGAGCACAGGTGCAGCAGATATCAATAGCAAGGAAGATGGAGCTATGGCGGAGAATCGTGGACAGGTTCAACGCCGTGGGACAGCACCCAAGAACAAGGGATGACATCAGGAAGAGGTGGAACGACCTATGGGGGAAGGTATGTTCCATAGCAGCAAGACACCAGCTCGCCATACAGAGGACTGGCGGTGGGCCCCCCCCTCCTCCCCCACAACTCACAGCATGAGAGGAGCAGGTGCTGGCAATACTGCATTCTGAGGGACTCGCCGGAGTTGGCAGAGGACTGGACACTGGTAAGTCAACTTTTAACAATTATCACCCCCCATACCTGCATGCCATCACACACCCTCACCCTCACCCTCACTCCCATCACTCCACCACATCCCACACACTCCACAAACACAACTCACTAATCCCAATGCCAGGTCCTGCATGCTGTACCAATGGATGGACATCCCTCCCAGCCCTGCATGGATAGTCATCAGTAAAGAATGCACAGCATGGGGAAACTAACAATCCCACAATACATCAACACACACAAGCAAAAGCTGGCAGGGTAACAACAACCATAGAGAGGAATCTACAGAAGTACAAATGTCATACACTTGAAGCATAATACATCATTTACATCTCCACAGGTACCCCAGCCAATGTCACTGGAGAGAAGGTGCCACCACTATCCAGTCCCCAAACAGACGAGGCCCACAGTAATGACAGTAACTCTGGTCTTAAGGATCTGGACGACCTACCTGGCCCATCAGGGACCACTGGACAGCCGGTCACCCAAGCCCACTCACAGACCACCACAGTGCCTCCCCCATTAGAAACCAACACCACAGAACCCACCCAGCGTACCCATGCCTCTGTCCCCAAGACACATCAATCAGCAGTGTGCCCACCTGTACTGGGACCCCAGGCCACACCTCGCACACAAGACAATCAGGGACCTGGGGTCAGTGGCAGTGGGCTCACCATTCAGATGACAGAGGCACATCCCAACAGGGATACTGGGAGGACTGCTGTGCGCCAGGGAGAGGACAGGACCAAGGAACCGACTCTCCAGGAGGCACTCTCCGAGATTCTGGGAGCCTACCAACATTCCCAGGACACGATGGGCCAGATCCTAAACAATGTGCAGGAGAACAGGCGGCTGTAGGAGGGACAGTATAAAGGGATCAGGGAGGATTTGCAGGCAATCATTACCACCCTGATCTCCATAGCAGGGGTGCTGGCAGACATGGCTAACATCATGAGCGAGGCATCAGCACACCAGCGGGCACCTGCCACTAGCCAGTCATCTGAACAGCACTCCATTTCCGCTGCCGCTAGTGGCCAGGAGGCCCTGCCACTGGACCAACAGGCCACTAGCACTCCTCTCCCTGCAGAAGGTGAACCACTGCGCAAACATTCCCTGCGAACCAGACAGAAGCCAGAGACACTTGCCAAGACTACCGCCAGGAAACAAGACTCTCCTGACTGTCCCCTTGTGTCCCACTCAGTCACCTTGTCCACCTTGAACTGCCATTGCTCCACTTCCTATATCCCCATGGACAATGCACCTGTGCTACAAACAGACTGGAACAATACCCTGGACTTTCCTCCATCATAACCCCATTCCTTTGCACTTTAACCTCTAAATTTTAGCACAACAATAAACACCCTTCAATAAAACTTGACCACTAATATTTCATATATTGTAAATTTGTTTTGTTTGAAACACCTATAACCATTTCAAATGAACTGTAAATAGTATGAGCATAGAATTAATGACCTGTTGCTGGCTGTTCTGATCACATCAGGACAAGGTTGTCATATCACCAACATCTGTAAAATGAATATCCATAGGTAACACTAAGTAGGGGAAAGATGTGTGTAATACCAGCATGCCAATGCCACACAGAATACACCAATAGTCATAGAAATGTGAAGTTGCACGATCTCACCTGTGTGTCATTGAAAGTACTGACGTATCACCAATGTTCTGTTGTCCACATCCTCATCCTCTGCCTCCTCATCCTCACTGTCCTCAGGGTCCACTGCTGCCACAGGGGCATCTCCAGTCTCCTCCTCCTGCAGAAAAGGTACATGGTGTCTGAGGGCCAGGTTGTGCAACATGCAGCATGCCACTACTATCTGGCAGACCTTCTTGGGTGAGTAGCCAGGGATCCATCTGTCAGATGGAGGCACATGAACCTGGCCTTCAAGAGGCCAAAGGTCCTCTCAATGATACTTTTGGTTCACCCATGTGCCTCACTATAACAGTCTTTTGCCCTTGTCCTGGTATTCCTCACAGGGGTCAGCAGCCATGATAAGTTTGGGTAACCAGAGTCACCTGCAAATATTGAGGGACAACATTTAGCCACACACTATCCTATGTGGCCAACAGCATAGGTGTACACCAACATATACTGGGTGGGAACCAAGGCTCACCTATTAGCCACACCCTGTGCCTCTGTAGGTGGCCCATCACATTTAGTATGCTGCTATTCCTTAGGACAAAGGCATCATGCACCAACCCAGTATACTTAGCATTGACATGGGAGATGTACTGATCCGCCAGGCACACCATCTGCACATTCATGGAGTGGAAACTCGTACGATTCCTGAACACCTGTTCATTTTGCCAGGGGGGAGCAAGGGTGGGGAACAAATGCAATATGTGTTCCGTCAATCGCCCCAATTATATTGGGGATATGTCCCATTGCATAAAACCCAGCCTTCACAATGGCCAAATCCTCCACCTGGGGGAAAGCAAGGTAGCTGCACATGTGTTTTATCAGGGCAGACAAGACTCTTGCCAGCACGCTTGAGAACATTGGCTGTGACATTCCTGCTGCTAAGCCCAACTGTCACTTGGAAAGACCCAGTTGCCAGGAAATAGAGCACTGATAGAACCTGCACAAGGGGGGGGGGGATCCCAGTCGGATGATGTATAGCTGAGATCAGGTTCCAACTGGGCACACAGCTCTGTGATTGTGGCCCTGTCTAGTCTATAGGCGAGGATAATGTGCCTGTCCTCCAGTGTAGCCAAGTCCACCAGGGGTCTGAACACTGGGGTATGTCTCCATCTCCTATTCATCTGCAGCAGTAGATATCTAAGGGACACAAGAGTGGGTAGGCTGTCACAATTTGAACAACTATACCACAACAGCAGTCCACACCATGCAATCATGTTTTAGGACAGTGTAATTTCAAAGTATGTGCAATTATCAGTAGGCCTGTTCACCCCCCCTGAAATGGCGACCGCCTGTCCTGTGTGGAGGGACAGGTGGAAGAGAGGTAATGCCGCCGACGTTGGGCGCTGTGGCAGTAGGCGGTCGTGAACCGCCGTGCAATTCCTCATTGGATAATATTGAGCCCTATAGGGTACAGTGGCCAATGGGGATCTACGCCGGCAATGATGGTATGCATCACCGCGGACGTGACCGCCATCTTATTTCACATTCCTCACTTGTTTCCTGACGTTCGACAGGAGAGGACCTACACTGCATGTGCTGCTGTGACTTGTGTCTGGAACCTACCATGGCCCGTGTGACCGGGGAAATGGGCCCCAGCCTTCACTTCTGAGGAGTTGGAGCGACTGGTGGATGGGGTCCTACCCCAATACAGACTGCTGTATGGGCCTCCAGACCAACAGGTGTGCACACTGTGGGCATGATGCATGATGCATGTGGCATGAAGGCATAGAGATGTGTGTGAAGGTATCGTGTAAGGGTGGGTGAGGGGTGGAGGGATTGCCTGTTGGCGGTGTACATGTTGTGAACTGGCCTATGTGTGTGCCAATGGTGATGGGATCGGGTATGGTGGGCCATGTGTGTGACAGGCTGGACTGTTTGTTTAATGGAGTTCTCCTGTCTGTATTACCTCTGCAGGTCAGCGTCCATCAAAAGAAGGGATTATGGCGTGCCATCGCCAGGGACGTGCGGACCCTGCGGGTCTATGGAAGGCGGAAACAGTGGGAGGACCTGGGACGCTGGGTACGAAAGACTGCAGACCCCCCTGATGGCCCGCATACTGGCGGTGGCCTACCCTGAGCTGGATGGGCGCTTGAGGGTATCACAGCAGCCACAAGGGGGTGAGCACAGTGGCTATCATTACAACTTACGTCTGCTGGGGTGGTATCCGGTTTGTGGTTGTGTGTCAGGGGGTGCCACTAGGCCAGACCAGACATAGCAGCGTAGGTCCTCTGGAGGCTAAGGGTTTGAATGGAAAATACTGCTTACATAGCTTGTTAGTATTCACTTCTGGGCATGGCTGCGTGGGTCCCAGGTGTGCTGCAGTTGGCGGTGTGTGTCCCTTCTTATGCCTTGGTGACTAGCCATTGCATTGGTAGTGCAATGCATAGTGCGTAGGCCTGTTACCTGTGTGTGAGGGTGCTGTGTACACCAACAGTGGTGTTGTTGCAGTCATTGACCCAGTGTATCCTTTGTCTCTCTCTCCCCCCTTCTTGTTTTGTCATCCTGTCATTATGTGTATTAGCATCATCTGGCGGAGGAACATAGGCACTGGCGACAGAGGGAGCTGCATCCCACAGGACCCTGGAGGTAGAGTCTACTGATGCCGAGGGAACCAGTGGGACAGAGGGCGAGGGGAGCACCACTGTGGAGACAGGAGGGGACAACACAGACTCAGATACCTCCTCCAAATGGGAGCTCCCTGGTGGTGGCGGACACCTCTGTGACCACCCCAGTTGTAGGTACAGCCGCCACCCCCGTACCAGAACTACTGTCCCAGTAGCCCCTCACCGAGTTTCCCGAGCCCCATCACCCAGGAGGGTGGGCATCTCCTTCGACCCAGGCACCTCAGGCCCTGCCCCAGTGAGCCCTACTGCCCTGAGTGAGGAGGCTATTGACCTCCTGAGATCTATCTCTATAGGGCAATCAACCATTATGAATGCCATCCAGGGGCTGGCATCCCAGATGCAGCAATGCAATGTATTCATGGAGGGCATTCACAGTGGATTGGCGGCCCAACAGAGAGCGATTCAGGCTCTGGCCTCCTCTCTGATGGCAGCCATTTTCTTCCGCCCCCTCCAACTTCCACTTCCCAGTCCCAATTTCCCCAACCTCAACCCATCCCAAACACACATACAGACAAGCATGCACACAAGACAACACCCAAGAGTGGCACAGGCAAACATAAGCACCACACTTCATCCCACAGCCACTCACACAAACACCATTCAGTTGCAGACACAACAACATCCACTGTCTCCTCCTCCTCCTTATCCTCCACCACCCACCCAATTACGTCCACACTCACACCTGCATGCACTACAGCAATATCCACTACCAGCATCATCACCACACCAAGCAGAACACACACCTCACTGGCAGACACCTCCACAACATCCATGTATGTGTCCCCGGTGTCCTCTCCCACAGTGTCTGCCCCCCCTCCTAAAGGACACAAACGCAAGCACTCAGAGACCCAACAGCCATCCACCTCACAACAGCATGCAGCCTGTGCACCTGCACCCAAATCCAGCAGACATACACCTCCAGCAACCACTCCCTCATCCTCCACTCCCATTATTCCTCCCTCCTCCCACCCCAACGTCCCTAAAAAGCTTTTCCTTTCCCAACTTGACCTCTTCCCTACCCCTCCCCCTGTCCTGCCCATATGGGCAGGATAGCATGGGCAGGGTAGCAAGGACACAGCCAAGCACCTCAGCCAAACAGTCCACGGGGACAGTGGTAGCACCACCTCTCGTGGTGTTAGGGATACCAGTAAAACAACACTGAAGGGGAAGGAGGAAGCACAACCTGGGATGAAAGGGAAGAGTCCGGCACCATTTCTGAGGAAGGGGGAGGAGCCTGCACCAGCTGTTAAGAAGGGGAAGGAGCCTGCACCAGCTGGGAAGAAGGGAAAGGAGCCTGCACCAGCTGGGAAGAAGGGGAAGGAGCCTGCACCACCAGGCAGAGAGAGGAAGAGCCCATCCACCCCTGCCAGTAAGGGTAAGGGATCCCCAACCCATGACCAGGAGGAGAAGAAGCACTCTACACCAGCGGAAGCTGTCAGGCAAACACCGCCACCAACAGCAGCTGTCACAGGGCCCCCACCGCCAGCCGTGGATGTGCTGCCATCACAGAATGCAGGGGCTGCCCAGGAGCCTCCCCCAACCACCACCAGCATGCAGCCATCACAGAGTGCAGGGGCTGCCCAGGAGCCTCCCCCAACCACCACCAGCATGCAGCCATCACAGAGTGCAGGGGCTGCCCAGGAGCCTCCCCCAACCACCACCAGCATGTAGCCATCATTGACAGCGGACACCATGTAGTCCACCCTATAGTCCACCCTATAGGGGCTACTGTGCAGGCTGCCTCCTCCAGAACCAGTGGGGTATTCACCCACCCAAGAGACTGTAAGCTTGCACTTCCCAGCAATGGGCATGTTGCCCCCGCCAGAACTAGTGGGCAAGTCACCCACTTGAGAGACTGTGGCCTTGCACTCCCCATGAGAAAGCAATGGGCATGTGCCCCCTCCAGAACCAGTGGGCAAGTCACCCACTTGAGAGACTGTGGCCTTGCACTCCCCAGGACAAAGCAATGGGCATGCTGCCCCCTCCAGAACCAGTGGGCTTGTTCCTGCATCCGGCTGATGTACCCATCCCTCCCGCTGAGGTGCCTGCCTATTTGCAAAATGATGCCCCTGCAGTGTTATATCCGGATGTGCTCAGGTTTCGAGTTGGCCCTTGGACTGTGCCCTGTGTTCATGTGGGCCCTTTGAACTTTGGACTGGACAGTGTCCCTTTTCTATACAAGTGTATATCTGTTTCATGGCCATATCGGATTATTAATTTTGATGTTGAACTGATTAGAATCACTTTCGTCAATTCCTGTTGTCCTTGCATTATTCTGCTGAATTGTTTTTGTATTGCAGCTGGTTGTGTGTGTATGGTGTGTGTGTGAATGGCATGTGTTGTGCGCGTGTGTGTCACTCTCTTTTTCCTCCTACCCTCTCTTGTGTGCTAGGCGGCTGTACTCACCGTCATCGTGTTCGTTGGTGTTCTAGGTGGAGCATAACGTAGAAGATCATCGGGAAAACTTGCAGTTCGGGTTCCATGGCAGCGTGGTTCATCCCTGTGTCTCCAGTGGTGAGTCCTTTGACTTTTGTGCTCTGTTTGATGGCATTGGTACTGCCCCGGAAAAGGTGGTGGTTTGCAGGGTCTTAATATGGTGGGCGGAACTTTGACTTCCGCCTGGCTTCATGGTGGCTGTTGTTTCCACCCTGGTGGTTGGCGTGATACATTGGCTGTCTATCTGAGATATCACCACCATTGTCATAATTTGGTGGTACTTACAGCCAGCCTTTTGGCAGTATTACCGCCACTTTATCACTCTCCGCCAGGGTCGAAATGAGGGCCATTATGACCAATGTAACCAGTTTTTACCCAAGGCGGCTGATTTTTTTATATCTAACCAAGTTTTTCCATTTATCATTGAACAGAAATTTGCCTTGATTCATCATAGCTTGATTTTCATAAAACATCTCCATAAGTAGTTCTGTTAATAAAAGGAATGAAGTATGTTTTCTGAAATTTGGCTTTAAAAAGAACGTTGTAGTGCCTATAACACACTTTTTAAAAAGATGTTGGGACAGATGAACTAAAATGCAATGCTGTATTGGCGGAAGCTAACCCAAATAAAGCTGCAGAATGCAAGCTTAACCCAGCCAACAAATGCTTGACTTTGGCCCTCATTACGACCCTGGCGTCGGTGGTAAAGCGCCGGTAAGACCGCAAACAGGCCGGTGGAAAAAAAAAATTTATTAACCGCCGCGGTCATCCGCCACTTCACCATTCCGACCGCCATGGCGGTGATGACCGCTGGGCTAGAGATTTCGGTCTCCAGCCCGGCATCCGTCACTAGACCGCCAACGGTATCAGGACCCTGCATACCGCCATGGATTTCGGGTGATTGGGAACCTGGCGGTAGGCACTATCAGTGCCAGGGAATTCTTTCCCTGGCACTGATAGGGGTCTCCCCCACCCCCGCTACCCCTGACGAGTCCTCCCCCACACCCCCTACCCCTCTGCCCCCCCCAAAGGTGGCACAACCCCCCTCCCCACCCTCACCCCAACATGCACATATACACACCCCTACACGCACACACCCCCAGCATGCACATACATGCACCCCTACACGCACACATACATCACGACAACACATACCCACACACATACAGACATGCACACCGATTGACCCGCACACATTTCCCATACACACAGCACCCCCCGCACGCATACACGCACTCACACACCCCCTCTACACACTCACACGCATACCCCCATGCACGCACACAACACACATCACCCCTCCCACCCACCTCCCCTAACGGACGATCAACTTACCTTGTCCGTAGGCCCTCCGGGAGGGGACGGGATCCTTGGGGGCAGCTCTGCCACCAGCACACCGTCACCAGAACACCGCCACACCACAACACCGAATCATGGGACGTGATTCTGTGGGCGGTGTTCTGTTGATGTGGCGGTGGAGGTTGAGCAGCCTCCACTTTTCCGCCGACCGCCAGTATGGCTGCTGGCGGCTTTCCGTACGGAAAAGGACGGAGGGCTGCCAGCGGTCATAATACGCGGCGCGGAAGACCGCCACCACTGGCGGTCTTCAGCACGGCGGTACCTCAGCGGTCTTGCGAAAAGATCGCCGAGGTCGTAATGAGGGCCTTTATCTTGAAACACTTGCTTATCTATTTTTATTGGTTTTGCTGGCATCACTGAAGGTTGCCCCTCCCGGCATAATCTGTGTAGAGGTCTTGGTTTCATTTGAGAAATAGTCATATTATAGTCATATTGGGGGTCATTCTGACTTTGGCGGCCGTGGAGGATTCCCCAGGGCAGCGGGAAACCGGCGGGAAACCGGCGGGACACCGCCGGTTTCCCGTTGCTGACCGCAGCTGTACCGCCGCGGTCAGAATGCCCATGGATGCACCGCCAGCCTGTTGGCGGTGCATCCGCGGTCCCCGGCCCTGGTGGTCCATGACCGCCAGGGTCGGAATGACCCCCCATAGTCATGTAGTGATTACCCAGACCAATGTTCTACCGATATTCAGTCCGCTCTCTCTCTCTCGAGAGAGAGAGGTAGGCATTATTTCGTTTTTTAAATAACTTTCATATGGCTATATGTACTGGCTGAGGCAGAAGTTATTTATGTAGAGGCAACTCCCTTCAAATAAAAGTGCAGTGGGGAGGCGAAATCTAAGACAGACCAGCCTGCACAACTGCACCGTGGATGCTTAAACAAGTACCCTGAACGCCAGTACATGCCCTGTTTAAAGTCCCGATATATGGGCGGTGAGCACTGTGGATTAGCACATTTTCATAGCGCCACATCGGCTCTGGCAGAAAGAACCCCCAAAGAAAGGACTTCAGCCTCAGCCACACATCGCCTCCACACACAGCCACCCGTGTCCCGAGACGTTGTGTCGTAGAGTGAAGCAATCACTGAAAAAGGAACAGGAAGCTAGAGGACTGACCTATTGGTTGGTCAACAGAGACGGGTCATACACCAATTTGTTTTTAAGCAAGAGGTGACAACTTACCTTCTGTAAGTACAGTGCATTCACAAGCTGGGTTGCAACTTTCTACAAAAGCCAGACATTTGATTATATATTGAGATTCTGCAAGTTTCAGGGGCAGGTACTTAAATAAAACTTTTTTTGTCAATTCTTCTGTAGTTCTTGGCACACAATTGTGCCTCTATTACTTCAATTATTATTTAGGGGCGGTTCAGATAACTTTAAAACAATTTTCAAGTTATTTTTTTCTAGTATTTTTATATTTGTATTTCATAGAGGAAAAATACTGGCGTATGATGGAATTCCAGATTTTTATACTGGTTTTGACATTGAAATACTGACTGTGCCAGTTAAATACTGACAAGATGGTAACCCTATTCCCAAGAGATGTGTTGCACGCGTCCATCTGGTGAGGAACAGTACCTTCCATAGCCGGGTGAACAATGTACATAGGTAAATGGTAGAGGAGGGATGACAACCAGACTTGAGCCTGATTATGAATTGCTCAGTAAATTCTGCCCCATATGCACAGGTCGGAATTATGAATTGTTAGGTATTTAAGGCATCCCATAATTATAGGATGTGTTAAATATCTCAACCTTCATTAAATTTCGACAGGTCAAACAGTATTTACCGTATCATGTGGATTTTGGTGCGTTAAACACCAAAATCCGCACAGTAATTCCCAACAACTTTCAATCCGTGGCATTTATCGTACTCAATAAATAATATACACAGTGGTATCACTATTTATCATGTGCAATAAATACCACCTATACTCGTAATAAGGCCCTTGGTAGCATTCAAAAGGACAAAACTGAATTCTTTAGTAACAAAAATGGTAAAAGGAGGAGTTAGAGGACCAACGGAGGAACTTATGTTTTTGAACTTTCAATGAAAAAATATCAGATAGTTTCTCACAGAAATTGTCAGAGCCTGAATACAGCTATGAGTAGTCTGCGGGTTGCCTAGCTCAAAAACAATTTTGAAAAATTTTCTGGTGGAATTAGAGGAGTTATCAATTCAACGCAAATAAAAAAAGTGAGCAGTCTTCCCTTATGTTAACCGCAAACACATCTGCGCCCACCACGTCCACCAAGACAGCCACGGCACAACTCCAGTGCATTCTACTCAACAAACGATCGCTTGGTAGATGCGCCACTGAGATTGCTTGGTAGACGCCCTCACCCCAGACTTCATCCTCCTCACAGAGACCTGGCTGAACCCCGCCTCCATGCCAGACATCGCCATCACCTCACCTGAAGGCTACAAAATAACTCACCGGGAACGAATCAACAAACACGGAGGTGGAATTGCTATCATCTACAAGGGGACTATCCATTGCACATCCTCCTCAGGCGACCCATCCCCGATAATGAAGCATCTCAATTTCCAACTTCACACAGAAGGAAAGAGCACCATCAGAGGCACCCTCACATACAGACCACTGGGACCACGTCCCAGCTTCTGCAACGCCATCACTGACATCATCGCCCTGATCACCATTGACTCCGAGCACTACATCTTTCTAGGAGATCT
This sequence comes from Pleurodeles waltl, assembly GCF_031143425.1. NCBI lineage: Eukaryota > Metazoa > Chordata > Amphibia > Caudata > Salamandridae > Pleurodeles > Pleurodeles waltl. Next base: position 209,865,981 of record NC_090445.1, on the reverse strand, counting down.
TAACTTCGACCCCAAAGACACCAACACAATCGACCTCGAGCAACATTGGCCCCTAACAATTTGTCACTGACCCCACCCACAGCGCAGGACACATGCTCGTCCCCATTTTTATGTCCAGTAACAGAGTCAAGTACAACCACAGCTCACCTGGACCGACCACTAGAGCGTACACTTCACCATCTCAGGATCTACCAACACTTGCACTCTGCCCCCCAACTCCACACAAAGAAACTAGAAAAAGATATCAGAAGACCAGTGGAACAATGCTCCCAACTCAAACCGCCCAGACACATCACCAGAACGGGCTGCAAAGAACTTCTCCCAGCGATCACGGAATGCACCAACACAATCACCCCTGCCAAACCAGCCAAAACTCAAAGTACCAGCCAGAATAGCCCGCTGGTTCACTGCAAAACTGAAATCCTCCAAACACAACTGCTGGCAACTAGAGAGGAAGTGGTAAACTTGCAATAAGACAGAAGACCATACCACCTTCAAAACAGCACTCAACCAGTACCACTGCCATCTGAGAGAAACAAAGAAGAACGCAGCACCCACAGCCCCGTGAGGACCCCTGTCCCCACCTCAACTTCAACCTCAGTAGCAAGATGATTGGCGACAAGCTCAAGAAAGTCCTGAATGCCTCCATCACCAAGACCTCCTTCAGTGAGGACTGGAAACCATCCTCGGACCCTGCAGATCCGAAGAACTACCGTCCTTTCTCCCTGCTCCCCTTTCTGGTGAGGGTTCTCATAAAGGCAATCAACAAGCATCTCACCAAATACTTGGAACACTACAGCCTCCTGGACACCTCTCAATCTGGATTCCAAGCCAACCACAGCACCAAGACAGCCTTGATCGCAGCCACTGATGACTTCTGGGCCCTCCCAGACCAAAGTGAAACACCAGCCCTCATCCTCCTGGCCCTGTCAGCCACCTTCAACACTGTCCCCCACCACATCTTAATCAACAGGCTCCACCAAATCTGAATCCAGGGAGACACCCTAAAATGGCCTCATACCTCACAGGAAGAACCCAGAGAATCAGCCTCCCACCAATACCTTGGAACCCAAGAAGATCATCTGTGGCATCCCACAAGGATAGTCCCTCAGCCCCACCCTCTTCAACATATACATGACCCCCCTGGCCAACACCGTCAAACCTCACAGACTCAGCATCAATTCCTATGCCGATGACACCCAACTCATCCTCTCACTGTAAGAAAACTCTTCCACCATCAGAACCAACTTCCACAGAGGTATGATGATCGTCACCGACTGGAAGAAGAACATCTGTCTTAAGCTCAGCACATACAAGACAGAAATCCTCATCTTTGGGAACAACACCGCATCATGGAACAACACTTGGTGGCCTGCTGAACTCGGCTCATCCTCCTCCCAACAGCCCACCTCCACAATCTCAGCATCATCTTGGCCACCAATTTATCTATGCAGAAACAGTTAAACGCAGTCTTGTCCGTCTGCCTCCACACCCTAGGCGTGCTCTGTAATATCTCCAGTTGGCTCCCAATCAATACCAGAGGGACCATTACTCAAGCCCTCGCCACCAGTAACCTGGGGTATGGTAACACTCTTCACATAGGAATCACTGCATGCCTCCTTAAGAGACTACAGACAATACAAAACTCAGTGGCAAGGCTCATCCTTGCCCACCCCAGGAGGACTCGCATTACCCCACACTTCAAGAAGCTACACTGGCTACCGATCCAGAAGAGATGCCAGTTAATGATGCTGATCCATGCATACAAAGCCCGGCACAATGAAAGCCCAACATACATTAACAAACAAATGACCTTCCACTCATTGACCAGGCACCTCCCTCTTCTTCGCAGACACCCCCGGATCTGACAATCTAACAGCAGAGGGCGCTCCTACTCTCACTTTGTGGCCAAAGTCTGGGATAACCTTCCCCTGCACCTCAGGAATGCCACATTGCTTTGGGAATTCAGAGAAAGACTCAAGACATGGCTGTTCAAATGAACAGAGCACCGCAAATCAGCTAACAACTCCAGAGCCTTGAGACCCTCATGGGTGTTTTGTGGCGCTTTATAACTCCCAATTTATTGATTGAATGGAAGATTTCCACATTTTTGTGTGGATTTGCAACAACATATAAACCCAACTGCAGGCAACTTTAGACCTAAGAGTACCATTAAGCCACAGTGCAATTGCGCTTATTTACTGCAAGTTCCTTTTTATTATCAATACAGTTTGGCTTCAGCTGAAGGCACCAGTCATTAAAGGATGCATTAAAGGTGATGATATTGATAGAGAAATGAGGTACAGAAATGCACAGTGCATTGTTACGGCCTCATACTTTTACTGTATACCTCCACCGGACTCACCATAAGGAGATAAGAGAGAGTCAGACATTTCTCCAGTGGGCTGGAACCATGGGAGGACATTTTTTGAAAACCAGGGTTTGCCCCCTGATCAGGGGCCTAGCAACATGGATGTGTTTGGGGTATTACACCTCCCTATTAAAAGCATTCTACGATAAATAGTTGGGTTCAGGTCCTTTCAGTCGGGTATGGTGAGCTGTCGGATTTCATCAGGAATGTTTACATACACACGCAAAAAAACACACACTTTCTCTCTCTGTTTTGAAAGTCCTCAAAAATGTTAGTTGTTTTACAAAATATTGTGCTTTTTTCTCACTTAGTACTGCTACCAATCTGCATTGCTCTCCTTTTCGACTCCACCTTAAGCCCCTCTCTTGCGCACTGCTTGTCGTATAATGTGCTCTAATACTTTCCCCAGCTCCCTGAGGTTAACTTCAGTAGGCAAGGGGGGCTTCAAGAGAAAAAGAGAGGGATGGATGGGGAAGGTGGAGGGAAGAATCAGAAAGGAAGAAGAGAGAGAGGTGAGATAGAAAATGGATAGTAACAGAGAGATTGAGCAAGAAAGGGAGAAGTGCTGATTTGAGCATTTTGCCAGGACCTCTTTTAGTTTCCTAATAGATTGGCTGGCTTTGGCTTGGACTGTACAAAATGAATTGGAGCATGGCCTGCTATCAGCTGGATGTCATAAGAGACCAGTTTAATGGACTATATAAAGGTGAACCATGATCTAACGTACGGTTGGCATAATACATGGGACAAAAGATTGTTTGGGATGAATCAATGCCAGTACAAGCATCATTAACCATCACAGTTTTGATGTGTGTGGAAGTTTGCATCCAAATATTGAAATGGCCAAGCAGCATAATTGTGGAATCCTTAAATGCAAAGGGGCAATAGCAACAACAGCACAATTAGAAAAATCGCTTGCAAGGAAAAGTAAGAAGCACTGGGGGCAGAGTTACAAAACTTTTAAGCAACATAACGCAGCAAGGGAAGTTACTGCATTGTGTCAAAGATATGGCATAGTTCGGGTCTCTTGTAGCGCTGTCACACTTCTGACTGCCTGTTGCTAATGCAGGATGGCTCCTTGTGGCACAATCTTGCGACACAAAAAATATCCCTAGAGGCGTATTCCTCTGCACAATGTAGTACACATGCAAAAGGAAGTAACAAGTAGAATAAATATATTTCTCCTCGTTATGCCATCCTCTGTTAGCCACACCATTTTGGATCAAACCCAGTTTTAAAGACTTTAGTAGTCTCAGTTTACATCAAAATACATGGGTGGATGCATGGGAATCCCTAAGCTCAACCCATGAGATGCCTCATTGACTCACAGTAACATAACGCAGCACAAAGGTAAAATCCTATGCTAAGCCACACAAATCTTAATTTGTGTGTTTTAGTAAATCCTGACATGCATTTTGTGTTGTGGCTGTGCCAAAATAGTGGCACAACTACAATGCAAAATGTCACTAAATTTGGGCCCTGTCATTTTGATGTTTACCAGTAGTTCAGCCACTTTTAAAAAGAAAGTGCAAGACACACCAAGAGAAACAGTGTAGGTTTAAAAATGACTGCAAGTCTTCCATCAGTACAATCTCTGTGATCAAGTTGGGTTACTATTACAACATTATGGTACACCAAAAGTAATCACTGGATTTGAAGACTCAACCGAGTTTTAGCAGTACAAAATAAATTGGGCTTCTAAAATAAGATCTTTCATGTCATATCATTGTTTAGTCAAGTAAATTTGGGTTTGAGAGTAGAGGTGGGCTTTTTAATTCATCATGATGTAATGTTCTTTAAAGGGGTGAGTCTTCAGCACTGTCCTAAATTGCAGAAGGTTTGGGACAGTCCTGATGGAAACAAGAATGTTGTACCGGATCCTGGGTATATCAACAGAGAAAGCATATTGCCTTGTGGTGAAGTGGACCCAGACATCTGCTGTAGTACCTGTAAACCCATTGTGACATCCAAAAAGAGTAACTTGTGTTCCTTAAGTCAAGTTTTTGGAAGGATTTTTTTCTGATATTCCGCTGTAATTTTTAGTGGAATTTCTTGAGGTGAAGAAAGTTGTCTGTGGCATCCCAATTCATTTGTTTGATAGTTCAGTGCTCTGTCTTAAGACGGGCAGCTGTTCTTACTGCACTGGTTCATGGAGCACAAGTCGTCCATTATAACGGATGGATTTGTGGTACCTACTTATGTGTTACCAGGCGCTGCTGTCAGGTCCTTCCTTTTTCAATGTCCTCGAAGATGACTAAGCTCACACACCTCCATAAAAAATGTACATTGAAACATTGGATGGAAAGAGTGGTACAAAAGGAAAAATAGGCAAAGGCCATGCACAGCGGGTGTAGGGAGGGAGGCAACGGATTGCTCATAGGGGGTTGGGTGAAAGACCTGGCCTCTGGCTAAGCCCTGCACCAAAGCCCGCTACAGAGCATGGGTTGGCTGAATATGGTCAAAATAACCAGAAATTCACTGAAAAACAATGTTTAAAGTGACGTTATTGTTAAGTATAGTAATAAGATCTTCTCTTAAGTTAAAAAAACCAAGAAATTCACTGAAAAACAAAAGTTAAAGTGACGTTATCGATAAGTGTTAAAATAACATGAAAACTAGTACTTCAAAAACAAAAAGCACTCTGAAATTCACCACTTCTGGTTTATTGAGCTAACTATAACTTGTTCCTCGCCATACACTGCTTATGATATCACGTTTTATAGATTTATATACGAAACATGACATACTCATGACATGATACATATATATATGGTGGTGGTGTTTGGTGGAGTACACGATTTGATTAAAGCATATAACTCTCCTGGAGTGCAACGTTACAATTGATTTAAATTGTTTGGTTGGAAAAAAGATATATATATATATATATTTATATATATATATATATATATATATACATATATATTTATATATATATAAAAATGTTTACACTCCCTTCACATAATTCAAGAGAGGACAGCATTCCTAATATCGGTTTGCAATCTTTTATTGAGCGACCTTTAAGGAACGCGTTTTGGCACCCTTCTGCCTTTCTCAACCTGAGAGGTGCTATGTTGCCACCTACTATTTACAATTTGACGGGAAACACTTCCACCAATCACCTTGCGTGCTTTTCTTTCTTTGGTTACCAATACAATCAATAACATAAAGACTGTGCAAACATGCATACAACGCCTACTTCTTTCTACTCACATCACACATTGTCAATAACAGAGAGTAATGTTCAGCAATTGACTAAACGAGCGGCATTTGTGACACAGATCTGCAATTCACAAAATAAGAATATGTAATTATTTGCTTATTGGCATTTGTATACAAACATATGCATACAACGCCTAGCCTACTTCCCTCTAATCACATCACATGTCATCAATAACACAACAAAATGTTCAACGATTGACTAAACGTCCCGGCATTTCTGATTCCGCTCTCTGCAATTCACAAAATATGAATCCTTAGTTATTCACTTATCGGTGTTGGTATATAGATTGAAAAATTTAATTTATATTGCACAAATGTACATAAAAAGAAAAAAAAAAGAAAAAGAAAAAGAAAGGGACATAAAGCCCCAGTTGGCAAAACCCTTACAGAAAACAGTAGATCATTTCCACTAATCCCTATTAAGCCCAAGTGGGAAAGATATCAGAACTCCTTTGCTTCTTCAGGCACATCTATGTTCTTAATATCTAAACAAAAAAAAACACAGAGACAACATTATTCAATTAAAAACTGCTCCTAAAAACAGTTTAAAATAAGACCCTCATGGGTCACTCTAATACATTCAAAGTACATTCCCTGAAGAATAATCATTTGATACGGAACTTTGAAATGTGTGCATGCAAATCTTCTCCTGCATTCATACTCCTTGGTCCTTTAGTGTCAAACTTTATTATATACGTTGATTCTAACGATCTTCAGATTTTCTCCTTGTTGCCTCCTCTTATATTTTTTTTCACTCCATCGATAACCAAATATTTCAGATCATCTACCTTTCCCTCATGCATTTCATTAATATGTCTTGCAACTGGATATGTAGTTGCCTTATTCTTTATAGCCTGCAGATGTTGTAGCACCCGTTTGTGAACTTCCAGGGTTGTGCTGCCTCATACATTTTTGGACAAGTACATTTTAATATGTAGACTACATGATCACTTTTGCAATTGCAGGTGCCCTTGATCCTGTGCATTATCTTCCCATCCATCACTACTTGTTTCACAATCTCTCTATTCTTACAAGCTTTACACCTGGTATACTTTTGAAAGCCATTCCCTCGTCCCAACAAAATCTCTCTCCTACTTATTCTTATATCACTTCTAACCAATTTGTCTCTCACAGATGTTCCTCTTCTATAGGATATCAGAGGCATTCTTGATATCTCACTTCCTATCACTGGATCATTTACAAGGCATTTCCAATGCTTGTTCAAAATAGCCCTTAATCCTTGGTGTGCTAAATTATATGTAGTGATGAATCTGTATTTATTACGATCTCCTACCTTATTTGAGGGTTTTGTAAAGATCAAGTCTTACCTTTTTAGGTTCTTGATCTTTTTGCATGCCTTGTCCAGTACTGCATCGCTGTACCCCCTGTTTTTCAGTCTACCCACCACATTCTTTTCTTCCTTCTCATGGCTCTAATGACTGCTACAAATTCCTTTGGTTCTTAAAAGTTCATCATATGGGATATTATTAATCAGTGGTATCAGGTGAAAGCTAGAAGCATGTAAAACGGTGTTCCCAGTCGTAGATTTTCTGTACAGTACTGTTTCCAACTTCTGGTTGATCACCTTGACCTTAACATCCAGCAACTCCAACTCACAATCACTAACATTACTGGTGAAGTTCAAGTTTAAATCATTTTGATTCAAATCCAATACAAATTCTTCTACACTAGATCTACTTCCTTTCCAAATTACAAAAATATCATCAATGTAACATAGCCAAAGAATTATATGTGATTGCCACACAGCCAGTGGATGGTTTTTAAGGACCTGCTGCTCCCAGCAGCTCATATGCAAATTCTCATAGCTGGAGGTTAAGCAGGTCCCTATCACTGTCCCGTGAATCTGTTCATAAATGTGGTTATCAAAAAAAAGTTACTATGCTGTAAACACCTTTGCATCTTTCTAAGGAGCGTTTTATTGTGTTTGAAAAACCTAATTGGTCTTGCTCTCAAATAGGGTTCAGTGGCCCTCAACCCATCCTTGTGTCTAATGCTTGTGTACAGGGAGGTCACTTCCAAGGTGAGAAGAAAACCCTCTTCCCAAGGTATGTCAGAAACACGTCTGAGAAAATCAGTGCTATCTTTTAAATACAATGGTAGGTTCTGCACAAATGGTCTTAAAAAGGAATCTATAGTTTGATACGTTTAAAAAAAAACGTTACTGAGCCACTATAATTGGTCTACTAGGCGGTTTCTCAGCATTTTTGTGAATCTTGGGTATCAGATAAAAAACAGGTAGTTTAGGTGTATCTTTTCTCAGGAAGCTATATTCTTCTAAACTAAGCAATCCTGCATCTCTCCAAGTCAACAACAATTCTGTGAACTCTTTCTTCACTTCAGAATAATGAACCAAATCCACCTCTTTATAGCAGTCTTTATCCACGAATTGTTGGTATGATTTGTTTATATATTCCTGTAAGGGCCAAATAATAATGTTACCCCCCTTATCTGCCCTACGCACCACTACATCTGGGTTAGCATTTATTTTCTCAATCATGTCCCAATATTCTTTGTTCCTCTTATGTCCAAATTTCTCAGAGTACACTCTTAAATTCTTGAGATCTTTAATTACTGACTCAGCAAAAAGATTGATGTTATCACCTCCACATTGTGGGAAACATTTTGATTTGGGTCTGCAAGAGGAACCCCTTACAACCCCCAGCCATACATCATCTAAGCCAGCCAATTCCTGTAACACATAAACATCATCAACCAATAGATTGCTTTCTGGTCCTATGTTGATCCTGGCTTCGGGTTGTCTCTTTTGGCCAGCTTATGATGTTTCATCAGTTTGAGTTTTGTACTGAACAAAAACAGATCTATTCGGCTTTGGACATAATTAAATTCATTTTCACTACAATATAATAAGCCTAATGACAACAGTTTCAGATTTGTTTTTATGTCAAAACCATGTTTGATAAATTCAGTACTGTGTTGTCCCCCATTAAAAACACCTGTTGCTCCTGGTTTTCTTTTCTTGATTGTCTTTGTCTGATTCTGTTGCCCTAGCCTCCTCTTCTGTCTTTACCTTTGCCTCTTCCTCTTGTTTTTCCCTACCAAGGTCTGTGGTTTGTCCGGTGGTCCTGGCATAAAAAATCAAACTCGTCTTGAAGAGAGGTGTGTGCATTAATTTGTTCAACTCCGTCTACATCCGTATCTGAGCTTGCACTCATGTCCGTACTCCTATTGCTGACTGTTGATCTTATTTTCCTTTACTTAGTATCTTCCATTTTTTGCTTCCTCGATCTGTCAAATTTCTTGGCAAAAGTGTAAATTTGGCCACTCTCATAATCAATCCGATCTCTATTGAACTTGGGTGTTTTTTTTTTAATGATTTCATCTTCCTGTTTGCGCAATCTTTCAATCATCGATTTTTTTAAAGGTTCCACTACATCCTTTCACCCCAGATGTTCTATTTTTTGTTAATTGAGACAATTTTTTCCAGCAGTCTGTTTCTATCAGTTTGCACATATTTATTCAGAATTTCCAACATTCCTAGAGAACTTCTGGCATTATGGGAGGCCCATTCTTTTAACGTCAGAGTTAGGATTCTCGTAAGTTGGTTTAATTAAAATCCGCAAACCTCTTGGTACTCTCCCCACTTCTAAATATCTCTGACGTGATTCACTTTCCCACCATTTGTTTACTTCTGTTTTGTGTAATCTTTCAAGTATTCTCATAAGCGTGGACACATCATCTGTATCTCCCTTTTTGGCTCTGCTCATTTGCACTGTTAATATTTCCAGTTGCTTTTCGATCTGTAAATATACTCGCAGTTCTTTGCTTTTGTTCCTCAAAATCCCCCACTAGGGCATCCGCCATAATTAAAATCTAATTTCTGGGAATGTCACTCTTTTCTCTCAGGGCTCACTGACATACGCGTTGCTTTGCATTATAGCAGCTCTGTGGCTCTACGCTAGATGCAACGATCAACTCCGACGCCTCGCTTCCCTCTCTTTCAAATCTTATCGCTTGCACTTTCCTGGAGAGTCATGACCTGCCTCCGAATGTCACCCGACCTCGTGCAGGGTCTCTCCTTGGGTCTCTCCCGCAAATCTGTCTGTGGGCTTCGGGGGCAGAACAGCATACATTTTCAATTCCTCAGTTGGGCAATGCCGCGCTGCTCCTAATCGCCCGTGATGCTGTCATGCCGCTTCTCCTCCACAGCCTTATATATATTTGATTGGATGTTGGAGATGTGCAGGGAACTAGGTAGTGACTGTAGGAAAGTACCATCTTGCCTGGCATGTTACCCCCATATTTCACTGTATATATGTTGTTTTAGTTGTATGTGTCACTGGGACCCTGCCAGCCAGGGCCCCAGTGCTCATAAGTGTGCCCTGTATGTGTTACCTGTGTTATGACTAACTGTCTCACTGAGGCTCTGCTATCCAGAACCTCAGTGGTTATGCTCTCTCATTTTCATTCCAAATTGTCACTAACAGGCTAGTGACCAATTTCACCCTTATAATTCCCTAGTATATGGTACTGAGGTACCCAGGGTATTAGGGTTCCAGGAGATCCCTATGGGCTGCAGCATTTCTTGTGCCACCCATAGGGAGATCTGACAATTCTTACACAGGCCTGCCAGTGCAGCCTGAGTAAAATAACGTCCACGTTATTTCACAGCCATTTACCACTGCACTTAAGTAACTTATAAGTCACCTATATGTCTAACCTTTACCTGGTAAAGGTTGGGTGCTAAGTTACTTAGTGTGTGGGCACCCTGGCACTAGCCAAGGTGCTCCCACATTGTTCAGGGCAAATTCCCCGGACTTTGTGAGTGCGGGGACACCATTACACGTGTGCACTATACATATGTCATGACATATGTGTAGCGTCACAATGGTAACTCCGAACATGGCCATGTAACATGTCTAGGATCATTCTGGCATTGGGGAGACAATTCCATGATCCCCCGAGTCTCTAGCTCAGACCCGGGTACTGCCAAACTACCTTTCCCGGGGTTTCACTGCAGCTGCTGCTGCTGCCAACCCCTCAGACAGGTTTCTGCCCTCCTGGGGTCCAGCCAGGCCTGGCCCAGGAAGGCAGAACAAAGGACTTCCTCAGAGAGAGGGTGTTACACCCTCTCCCTTTGGAAAAAGGTGTCAGGGCTGGGGAGGAGTAGCCTCCCCAGCCTCTGGAAATGCTTTGATGGGCACAGATGGTGCCCATCTCTGAATAAGCCAGTCTGCACCGGTTCAGGGATCCCTCAGCCCTGCTCTGGCGCGAAACTGGACAAAGGAGAGGGGAGTGACCACTCCCCTGACCTGCACCTCCCCTGGGAGGTGCCCAGAGCTCCTCCAGTGTGCTCCAGACCTCTGCCATCTTGGAAACAGAGGTGCTGCTGGCACACTGGACTGCTCTGAGTGGCCAGTGCCAGCAGGTGACGTCAGAGACTCCTTCTGATAGGCTCCTTCAGGTGTTGCTAGCCTATCCTCTCTCCTAGGTAGCCAAACCTCCTTTTCTGGCTATTTAGGGTCTCTGCTTTGGGGAATTCCTTAGATAACGAATGCAAGAGCTCATCAGAGTTCCTCTGCATCTCTCTCTTCACCTTCTGCCAAGGAATCGACTGCTGGCTGCGCTGGAAGCCTGCAAAACTGCACAAAGTAGCAAAGACGACTACTGCGCCCTTGTAACGCTGATCCTGCCGCCTTCTCGACTGTTTTCCTGGTGGTGCATGCTGTGGGGGTAGTCTGCCTCCTCTCTGCACTAGAAGCTCCGAAGAAATCTCCCGTGGGTCGATGGAATCTTCCCCCTGCAACCGCAGGCACCAAAGAACTGCATCACCGGTCCTCTGGGTCTCCTCTCAGCACGACGAGTGAACTCAGCAACTCTGTCCAAGTGACTCCCACAGTCCAGTGACACTTCAGTCCAAGTTTGGTGGAGGTAAGTCCTTGCCTCCCCACGCTACACTGCATTGCTGGGAACCGCGTGTTTTGCAGCTACTCCGGCTCCTGTGCACTCTTCCAGGATTTCCTTTGTGCACAGCCAAGCCTGGGTCCCCGGCACTCTAACCTGCAGTGCACGACCTCCTGAGTTGTCCTCTGGCGTCGTGGGACCCTCTTTCGTGACTTCGGGTGAGCTCCGGTTCACTCCACTTTGTAGTGCCTGTTCCGGCACTTCTGCGGGTGCTGCTTGCTTCTGAGTGGGCTCCTTGTCTTGCTGGGCGCTCTCTCTGTCTCCTCACGCAATTGGCGACATCCTGGTCCCTCCTGGGCCACAGCAGCATCCAAAAACTCTAACCGCGACCCTTGCAGCTAGCAAGGCTTGTTTGCAGTCTTTCTGCACGGAAACACCTCTGCACGACTCTTCACGACGTGGGACATCCATCCTCCAAAGGGGAAGTTTCTAGCCCTTGTCGTTCTTGCAGAATCCACAGCTTCTACCATACAGTGGCAGCTTCTTTGCACCCACAGCTGGCATTTCCTGGGCATCTGCCCACTCCCGACTTGATCGTGACTTTTGGACTTGGTCCCCTTGTTCCACAGGTACTCTCGTCAGGAAATCCATTGTTGTTGCATTGCTGGTGTTGGTCTTCCTTGCAGAATTCCCCTATCACGACTTCTGTGCTCTTTGGGGAACTTAGGTGCACTTTGCACCCACTTTTCAGGGTCTTGGGGTGGGCTATTTTTCTAACCCTCACTGTTTTCTTACAGTCCCAGCAACCCTCTACAAGGTCACATAGGTTTGGGGTCCATTCGTGGTTCGCATTCCACTTCTAGAGTATATGGTTTGTGTTGCCCCTATCCCTATGTGCCCCCATTGCATTCTATTGTGACTATACATTGTTTGCACTGTTTTCTATTGCTATTACTGCATATTTTGGTATTGAGTACATATATCTTGTGTATATTTGCTATCCTCATACTGAGGGTACTCACTGAGATACTTTGGCATATTGTCATAAAAATAAAGTACCTTTATTTTTAGTATATCTGTGTATTGTGTTTTCTTATGATATTGTGCATAGGACACCAGTGGTACTGTAGGAGCTTCACTCGTCTCCTAGTTCAGCCTAAGCTGCTCTGCTAAGCTACCTTTTCTATCAGCCTAAGCTGCTAGACACCCTATACACTAATAAGGGATACCTGGACCTGGTGCAAGGTGTAAGTACCCCTTGGTACCCACTACAAGCCAGGCCAGCCTCCTATAGTGACATGAAGAAAAAACTAACTTCTGTGATTGGCTTTGGAAAAACAAAACAAAAATTGATAGATAGCTAGATAGATACATATTGGTGGTAGACCATAGTGAACGATTTGTGAATTCGGTGCCCATCCACGCACCACAAGTTAAGTGAAAAGAATAACATCACAAGTAAAACGAGGAGACTGCGTTACGTTATCATGCTGAGGCCACTGCCCTAAATTTGTCTCACCAATCACCAAAATCAATTTTCTCGCCCACATCCATCGTTCTAAATAAGTGGGTATTTGAGTACTCACACTTCTTTAATCTAAATGGACAGGTACTCTGGAATATAACTTCTTTAATTCCATTCAAGGAATGCTCATATCCTTATAGTCAGTCAGTCTAACCCACTTGAAGTAAACTGTGATCCGTCCAAGAAATACACCACCAACGTCACCTCTTCCACCACCACTGCCGCTTTTTGACTATTTTACACATCACTGGCAATGAGATTAAGTAATTGTGCAATATTGCCATCTTCTGGCGAGTTGGGGAACTTGTCAACAGACCAGACGAAAGCAATAACATCTGAAATCCGAAATGAAAACATTCCCAAAGCAAAACATACTTTGTGAATAAGTGTAAAAGCATTGCCAGATGGGGTGACAGTCAAATATACGGAATGCAAAAGCATATATTATGTTAATCTTCTTTGACAGAGTTCATCATTCATTTTGTGTAATTTGGTCACATATAGAAAGAGGAAAATGTCTCAAGAGATTGTTTTTGTGCAGGAAGTTATCCCTTCCTGCACAGAACCAATTCTCCTTGCAACTTAAGCACCCTTCCACCACATTGCAAGGGTGCTTACGTTGGCGCTAGGCTGCCTGAAGTGCACCAGTGCAAGGAGAGAGAAGAAATGCTCCACATATTTGTAAATATGTAGCATTTCTGGCCTCTCCTCTTCATGCAGTGCAGCAACTTTGCTTGCTGCCCTGCATTGCGTGAAAGTTTATTAAATATGACCTAGAGTGTGTAGGAAGTTGACAATTCTTGTTTGATGCTTTCCTTGGAGGAGGTGCTCCTATGAAAAGTTTAAACAAGCATTGGCAATGCCAATAGGTCTGGCTTTAAAGGAATGTTTTACGTACATCATGGGGATGGACATGTATGTGCATGGAAGCAAAGAGCGTCAGCATAATATAGGTTTAAGTTAAACGATCAGGTGACAGGTGCACTTTCAAGCCAGACCTTAAGATCCATGTAGATTAATGGCCTTCTCCCATTTGTGCTGCCTGAGAAAATCACCATAAATTATCTAGGACACTTTAATTTATTCCATTGTCCATTTTTAATGGAAGCACGGCTGCACAATCAAAACATGTACTCCTGGCTTCCAACATGGGAATGGAGCCAAAGCCCCTCTCTAGTGATGCTCACAAAAGTGTCTGGAGTCAGTTGAGCTATTAAACCAGACCATAAAAAAACAAGAATGTGAGAAAGCTCACAAACTTTACCTCTCTTGACAGGTGATGGTGTAGCCACGTTAAGGATGCCAGTGAACTCACCAGCAATTGGCAGTTGTGACTCTGTTTACTTCTATTCTTTCCCCCACTTCTCCCCGAGAAACAAAATACCTCCTTAGACTTTAATGGGGACCTGTTTTTCATACCTATATTACCCTCCAAAAAAGTTCATTCACCTTAACGGAATCACCATGACACTCGTACTTTTTAGCCAAGAAGTTGACAGATATGGCTAGTAGACCCAGGGAAGGATTTAAAACCACTGAGTACAGACGTCCACAATCTGCCACTCCCAGCAGGAGGAGCTACAACAAATTGTTTAAAACAACCTAGTAAGTAGAGATTATAATAATGAGGTGATTTGAAATGCGATGTCAAAAGATCTGTCATATTTGACTTAATTGGTTAGGTCAATGGAAGGGCATTGGGAAGTGTACATCTATAGTTCACACTAAATGGTGAATTACAGTGTTTATTTGGGGTTGACAGAATAACCCTGATGTCTGTCGAACTAATGTTTAATAGGGGAAATCTGATTTTTATATCAATTTTTGTGATCTGAGTAAACAAGTAGTAACTTACATTCAATACAGTTATTTATTGACTTGATTTGGTTGCCTGATATACAAACCTGGTACCACCTGTGGTTGTGTAGAGAGCAAGGTGGCAATGCCCTGTGTCACATACCCTGTTCCCTAGAAACCCTAAATACTCTAGTACATAACCTTCAGCCTTGGTCTGGATAAAGTGTGTGGCCTTTAGCCGTGCTCATTGGTCTCTAGCCTGGCCCACCATGCTTAAGCTACAATGTGTGGGTGCAGAAGGCCAGCTATGTCCAGCACACATTCCCTTCAGCCATACCCTGTGAGCTCTGGGAGCAGAAGACCATGCCCAGCAGGTTTGGGGGCATGTCATTTGCATAGGACATGAAACAGCCCTGTTATTTGCCCTGTCAGCAAATGGATGTGAAGAAGAGCAACTGTTTGAGGCTTCACTGACGCCATCCATGACATCAATAAGTATGGGATACATTATGTCAATAGAGATAGATATCACTAGTGTAATTTCTGCTGCAAATCTTTGGGCTGCATTTCCGCTAAATAGTAATATACAGCCTAATTTTCATTAATTGTAGCTAGCACCACTTGAAAGGTCCAATACCTTCCACCCCCAGAACCAATAACCCCCCTACACTAAAAAGTATTTACTTTAACGCAAGCCTTATCCCCAAACACGCAACAGAAATTTGGGAATTAGGGTCTGAATTAGATCTGGGCGGAGGGGAATACCCCGTCGCAAACGTGACCGATATCCTGTCTGCTGTATTAGGATCCCATGACATCCTATGGGGATCATAATACATCAGACGGTAAATCCGTCACGTTTGTGACAGAGTATTCCCTCCACCCAGATTTAAATCAGGCCCTGACTCACATCTTTACAACCAGTTTTATGTTTCATCACAGAAACATGGTTCCACCCTCTAGCCCTGCCTTATATCCCCATTGCATTCCCTGACAATTACAAACTGGTCAGGCTGGACAGGGAATCAAAGCCAGGAGGTGGAGTAGCTATCACCTTCTGGGACTCCCTAAAAGTGGAAATACTGGACTCCCTACTGGGAAGAGATAGTAGTATTTAAGCTTGAACCCCACCCCACATGGTGATATCTGTAAAGGAGCTCTAGTATACTGCCCCTCCGGCTCCAAAAAAGAGTTTGGTCACAAACTAGCAGAACGACTAGAATCTCATGCGCTATCCACACAGAATTTCCTCCTTATAGGGGACTTCAACTATCATGTCGACATAGCCACTGATCCTGATGTGTCTGTCTTGTTGTCCACTCTTGAAATGCTAGATCTTTGCCTGATAGGGAGAGGCCCCACACATTCAGCAGGCCATACATTGGACCTCATTTTATCCACCTTCAGGCTCCTTCAGTTTGACGTTCCAGAACTATTGACTTGGACAGACCTGTTTCTAATCAGCTTTCAGATACCCACCAGGGCCATTTTTGCAAAACCTGAACCTGAGAAGCACATGAGATCTAGGTCATGGAACCAAATCACCTTGGAATCCTTTCAATCTGCTGTCCATGCCCCTACTTTCGATAACTCGCAGGACTCTAACCTGGCCTTAACTATGTTTCATTTTTCACACTCTTGACATTGTCACTCCTCACAGACAATATAGCAACAAATCATGCAGGCCTAATGCCTACTGGTACACAGCCAAACTGGTAAATCAAGCTGTAAAAGACTTTAATGTAAATGCCCTCAAAACCAGCAGTGATAAATAAAACTACAAACCAAGAAAGTGGCATAGTGCAGCACCACTTCAGAAAGGCAGGGATGAACTCAATTTATGTAAATATGGCACGTCTCTGTGTATTCCCTAGCGCTGGCGCTAAATTTAGCTGCCTAGCGCCATTGCAGGCACAGTTGCACCATAGTGCAAGGGTGCCTGCGTTTCAGAGAATCATTGTTTATGTGCAGGAAGGTGTCCTTTCCTGCACATAACAATCAATAATGGTGAGTTGTTATTTTTACGTGTGCTGCAGAATGCTGTATTGAATCCTGGTTTGTTTTAATGGGATACAGGAGTTAGCTTAGCCTTTGGCTTGCAGACTCGTGCCCCCGTCACATAGTGACTTTTACCCTACTTAGCTTGCACTGTTGTAGCACATTTATTTAATTAAATCTTTGAAGATAGCTGCCTTGTTTTGTAGTTAAGCCCATGTTTTAGTTTTGTGTTATCAGTACCACCATGCTAAGGCATCAATATCAAGTGACAAAGATAAAACAAACTGTAGATGTTCACATTAGGTACTTTCCCTCTTCATGCTTTCGAGGGAATTGTTTATATAAATTACCGTCCCAAGCATGTCTTGTTATCTATTGTTTGGGAAAAGACCTATGTCAGGTGTCCAAGCAGATATGTATAAATACTCCTCACTTAAACAGATAGTCAGAGGGATTCCGACCAGATGCCATCTTGTGTCCCTACGTAGTCTGACCTAGAGACCTCATTCCAAGGTAACTAGGGTTGGGGGCTCTTCTCATGGACATGGCATTGGCAGATTAGGTTTAACACACCTAGCTCTCTTTTAGGTTAGAAATTAGGTTTACTTTATTAGGATATTAGAACATATATCATATCTCAAATCACCTCATGTCATTGCAAGATGGTGGGGGTCTTTGTAATAATGACTTTTGTCATTACCATTCTGTTTCTTGCACTGCTCATTATCCTAATCATTGCAACGCATGCAACTTATCGTAGATTGCAGTTTTGTTAAATAAAACCTATTGAAACTTTACTGCATCTCCTTCATTGTCTGTGTTTGATTGAGACATGTTGTTCATGTGAGAAAGGGATAATCTCAGTTTAATCACGACACTCCCTGAGATGTCACACTCTTGAGTCCATGCGTAAAGGCTGCCACAAATCACTTTTTACTGTTTGGGTTTTTGGTGAGGTCCTGCTTGTGAGCCAGGAGGGTTGGGACAAGAGTTGTGATTTGTTGTAGGATTGGCATAGTCACCTACAAACATAAGTACTGTCATCCTTCAACTAGCAGTCTTGTCTAGAGCAAGAGTCAAACTAAGCCAACGTAGCTCACATAGAAGTAGCAAATCGTCATTATTTAATGATTGTTTATGTGCAGGAAGAGACACTTTCCTGCACATAAACAATAATTCATGGTGTTTTGCTCTTTGTGTGCTGCACAAAAAGTGGTTCAATGCTGCCTTATAAATATGGCGCAGGTCATTGCGCCAGCAGAGCGTCGATGAAAGTGACGCTACGGTGGTGCCAGGGGCTTGTAAATAAGCCCCTAGGTGTCCACCACAGGACAATTAGGACAGCACACTGGCAACATATCACCAACAGGATAGATCAAGCAGGAAATTCAGTGACTTATTCGAGGTCCTAAATGACGCTGTTGAACCCTGGCCATTTTTTTTCATTTTTTATGGGTGTGGGGCTTTTGTATGTACTATGGCCAAGTTGGATTAGGCTTGTGTTGGGTAAGTACCTCTTGCTGTGGGGTGTATGACTTGTGCTGCTGTGAAGGGTTGGAGGGGCTTTGCAGGGTGGGTGGAGTGGGTGGGTATGTAACTCTGTGCCCTTTCCTTCCTTGTTTCATAGGTTGCGGTACTTACCGTCGTCGTCGGCGGTCTCGGTCGTGGAGTTATATGGCAAGGAGCAGTGCTGGCATGATCTGCAGCTCTCTATCCATGGCTGCCGCAGCGTGTTCTGTGGGACTCTGGTGCGTGGTTCCTTATATTTGGTTCATTTCCGTCTGGCTTTGTGTGGCGGTGGTTCTCACCCCGGAACTGGCGGAGGAATGGTGGTTCATAATTTGATGGGCGGGTTGGGCCTTTCCGACGGCCTGTGGGCAGACTCTGCCATCATCGTCAGCACTCCTTTCCTGGCCGCGGGTGGTTCGCAGGATGCCTGTGTTTCGTTTGGATCATTATTTGGCGGTCTGGACCGCTCCTCTGTTGGCGGTTTCTATCGCCGGCGGAGCGGAATGGACCGCCATGTTCATAATGAGGGCGTAAATTTGGCAGAAAGCTAGATCTTGATGCAGAAAGCATGTTTTTTGTTATTTGATCTAACTAGCTGCCACCACATCTAACAAAGATGTGGCAGCATCCATTTTAGGACACAAACTCAGTTCCCTGTCCTGCCCAAAAAATTAAAAAAACAACTATAGGGTTCAGGGTAGGGATACCCTGCCCTCCCCCTAACCCCTAGGTCTTGTGGGCAAAAAACATTTTTTTTATCAGTGCAGCGGCTCTCATTAAAAAAAAAAACACACAGGCTTCCGACTGTTTTAAAACTTTAGCCCTCCCCTTCCCCATGTTTTTGATGCGGTTGATGATGACGTTTTATCTGTTTGTTTTTCCGGCAAATATTGCAAAAGGGATTAATGTGTTTGTGCACCTAGAGTCAACAAGGAATGTTTCACTGTCTAGCATATTTGTAAAACTGGACTATTTCATGTTAGCAGCAATACTACTAAACTGTGGTGTTCCACAGGATTAATACTTCCCATACTTCTTTAGCTTCTATATGGATCCACAGGTTACTATGATATGGACAAGACAGCCAAATCACAATTGAAAGAACCATTTATAATGCACACACCTCAAAAAGCACCTCGGTGGTGCAGCAGTCATGCTTCAAAGAGACAAGGAAGCAGTTACAAAGAGGTCAACAAAAACAGCCACGTTTCAGGACTTTTTTTTACAAGGTCAGATGATTAGTAATTCTTTGCAAGGAGGAAAAACATTCTATTGACTAACAGAGGGATAGGAATAGGGTCTTCTCCCCATCCTCCTTGATTAATTTAAATAGAACTACTAGATTGAGGGAGGAAGAACTTTACATCCTCTGAGGTACATTACATGACGTTTTTTTTAAGGAGACCTTTATTGTTGATAGCTTGATGAATGATACATAGGCTTTTAAACGTTGCCTGCTATAACATGGGCAGCAAGGGATGTGTGAGGCAGTGACTGAATGGTTAAAGATGGCAATATTCATGTTATTGCTGTTTAAGTTTAGATGGCTCTAAAACATCCAGTCCCAGATTTGCAAAGGGCTTGCATTGCCCTTGTGTTTCACAAGGTGATGCAAGCCCTTAAGTGAGATTTACTAAGCTACGCAAAGCCACCTTGTGTGCTCTGCATGGCTTAGTAAATCCAGAGTAACGGAAGGTATAGTAAATTGCTGCCTTGCATTGGGATGGAGGTCTATGGGTAAAGAATGGGCGTGTCATGTATCCACCCATGAATTTTGGTGAATTCACAGATTTACAAAGACTTGTAAACCTGAGAATGCATCAAAATGCTACACCTTCCCAACAGAGGAGCAACAAGGAGAACTATCTTTATTCATTCTTGTTATTTCCTCTTTCTATGTGTGCTGCATTTTCCATTCTGCAGCACACACAGAAAGAGGAAAATGCTTAAAAGGATTGTTTTTGTGAAGGAAGGTTTCCTGTCCTGCACAAAAACAATCTTGCCTGTAACAAAGACACCCTTGCACCATGGCATAAGGGTGCCTGCGTTCGCGCTAGTAAGCACTCCAACCATCTTAGTAGATATGGCACATTCCTGATCTCGTCCTGTCACTCAGTGCAGCAAGTTGCCTTTTTGCTTTGTGTGACTTTTTTTATAAATCTGCCCCCCCCCAGTATGAAATGGCTAAGATGCAGTCATGAAATTGTTCTTGATTCATATACGATGCCAGCGAACTACCAACTGGGTATCCTCTGTATCATATCAATAAAACTGGAATCCATAATAATGGATAAGGGTGCCAATGGCACAATGTAGATGTTAAATATCCGGCGGTGCTTTATACAGAGCCCTGAGGCACACAGCTCTCTGTTTGCCATCTTTTAACAAAGGAAGAAATCCATCCTAATGCCGGTCCTTCTTCCACACCAATTTTCCTTAGCAAGTAGTGGGAGACTGTATCAAAGATCACAGACAGGTCCAAGAGAACATATCAGCTTTAGCCCTTAAGTCTAACGTTATCCTTCTGTAATTCAAAGTGGCGAGAAGGACTGCCTCAGTACCACAACACAGAGGAAAATCGTCATAGGCCGAGTCAAGAAAATACTGGGATCCAAGAAAGCGGTGTGGAGTGGAGTAGATGCAGCTTCAGTGACCTTCATCACAAAAAAAAAGAAAGTCAATTTGGTCTGAAGATGGTCAATATCTCTAACGCATTGATACACACAGACTATATAAATAAAAAAACCAGAAAGGTTATATATAAATATAAAGTGCTAACTGTGGGTTGTATTGAAGGTATCTGATGTTACTCTTAGAAACAAATTGATCCCAAAGCTTACAAAATGTTGAGCTACAGCCTGACCAGATGGCAAACACATTGTCCCACTGTCCCACTGTCTAACTATATACATCTTTCTGAGCCAATCTGAGAAGGACAGAATTAGTTTAGATTTCCATTTTTGCAGTAACAACATCTACTCCACCAATATAGAAATGAAAATCAGTTTTTGCTATCTCATTGATATCAAATTCACTGGAAAGTAGCCCAACAGAGCTATACTCTGTGTGAAATTTGAATCACTAATTGAGATTCTAAATATTGAAATATAGACAACAAAATTTGTCTGATCTATACATAATATGGAACCAATTAGCTACATTATTGGATTCACTTCTAAAACAATTGCCAGGACATCCTGGACTGATCTTATTCAAAAACTGTGTAGTGCAATATATTAACCATTTAAAATAGAAATGTATTTTTCAAAAGTTGACAGCCCTTAAAACTGAAAAATGTAATTCATTGATTGTATGCCAAACATCAGGAGTTGGAATGGTTTCTTCCTGTTTGAATCATTTGCTTTTGTAGAAAGGTACTTTTTTGATTAATATTCATAAATTGGTCCCAGCCCATTAGCTTTCTCAATACAAAAAATTAAATTAATAACCAACTCCTTATTCCTGAGTCTTGTGCTTCGATTGATATTTTTCAACACAGTGTATATGCCATTTTGGCCCTCATTATGACATTGGCAGCCAACTTACCGCCGCGCTGGCGATTATCCGTTTACCATATTATGACACACACACCAATCCGACAGAATACAGCCACATACACAAATCCGCCAGCCCAAAGGTCAGTGATAAAATGGCAGTCCCAAAACCCACACTGTTACGCCAACAGAACAAAAGCCATCACATTATGACCCACGAATCACCACAACGGACATTCAACGGTGGTAAACCATTGGCGGTACATACCGCCGCGCTCAGAATGAACACCCACATACAAAACAACACAAAATTGGCCTATACCAAAAACTCACACCTGACAACCATACGCACACCACAACCACACCACTATAAAACACACATCCACATTACCCACAACCCTTTACGAACAACTATTGCCACCAGGAGACTTAGAAGAAGAGCTCAGAGACAACTAGACACACACACCACATACACCCCTCACGCACTCCACATCACACACCCCCCCACATTGCCTCACCAACACACATCACACAACAACACACATCACACAACAACCATGGCACCACAAAGGCACCCCCGTTTCACTGAGGAGGAGTTAAGGGTCATGGCGGAAGAAATCATCAGGGTAGAGCCACAGCTCTTTGGAGCACAGGTGCAGCAGATATCAATAGCAAGGAAGATGGAGCTATGGCGGAGAATCGTGGACAGGTTCAAAGCCGTGGGACAGCACCCAAGAACAAGGGATGACATCAGGAAGAGGTGGAACGACCTATGGGGGAAGGTATGTTCCATAGCAGCAAGACACCAGCTCGCCATACAGAGGACTGGCGGTGGGCCCCCACCTCCTCCCCCACAACTCACAGCATGGGAGGAGCAGGTGCTGGCAATACTGCATTCTGAGGGACTCGCCGGAGTTGGCAGAGGACTGGACACTGGTAAGTCAACTTTTAACAATTATCACCCCCCATACCTGCATGCCATCACACACCCTCACCCTCACCCTCACTCCCATCACTCCACCACATCCCACACACTCCACAAACACAACTCACTAATCCCAATGCCAGGTCCTGCATGCTGTACCAATGGATGGACATCCCTCCCAGCCCTGCATGGATAGTCATCAGTAAAGAATGCACAGCATGGGGAAACTAACAATCCCACAATACATCAACACACACAAGCAAAAGCTGGCAGGGTAACAACCACCATAGAGAGGAATCTACAGAAGTACAAATGTCATACACTTGAAGCATAATACATCATTTACATCTCCACAGGTACCCCAGCCAATGTCACTGGAGAGAAGGTGCCACCACTATCCAGTCCCCAAACAGACGAGGCCCACAGTAATGACAGTAACTCTGGTCTTAAGGATCTGGACGACCTACCTGGCCCATCAGGGACCACTGGACAGCCGGTCACCCAAGCCCACTCACAGACCACCACAGTGCCTCCCCCATTAGAAACCAACACCACAGAACCCACCCAGCGTACCCATGCCTCTGTCCCCAAGACACATCAATCAGCAGTGTGCCCACCTGTACAGGGACCCCAGGCCACACCTCGCACACAAGACAATCAGGGACCTGGGGTCAGTGGCAGTGGGCTCACCATTCAGATGACAGAGGCACATCCCAACAGGGATACTGGGAGGACTGCTGTGCGCCAGGGAGAGGACAGGACCAAGGAACCGACTCTCCAGGAGGCACTCTCCGAGATTCTGGGAGCCTACCAACATTCCCAGGACACGATGGGCCAGATCCTAAACAATGTGCAGGAGAACAGGCGGCTGTAGGAGGGACAGTATAAAGGGATCAGGGAGGATTTGCAGGCAATCATTACCACCCTGATCTCCATAGCAGGGGTGCTGGCAGACATGGCTAACATCATGAGCGAGGCATCAGCACACCAGCGGGCACCTGCCACTAGCCAGTCATCTGAACAGCACTCCATTTCCGCTGCCGCTAGTGGCCAGGAGGCCCTGCCACTGGACCAACAGGCCACTAGCACTCCTCTCCCTGCAGAAGGTGAACCACTGCGCAAACATTCCCTGCGAACCAGACAGAAGCCAGAGACACTTGCCAAGACTACCGCCAGGAAACAAGACTCTCCTGACTGTCCCCTTGTGTCCCACTCAGTCACCTTGTCCACCTTGAACTGCCATTGCTCCACTTCCTATATCCCCATGGACAATGCACCTGTGCTACAAACAGACTGGAACAATACCCTGGACTTTCCTCCATCATCACCCCATTCCTTTGCACTTTAACCTCTAAATTTTAGCACAACAATAAACACCCTTCAATAAAACTTGACCACTAATATTTCATATATTGTAAATTTGTTTTGTTTGAAACACCTATAACCATTTCAAATGAACTGTAAATAGTATGAGCATAGAATTAATGACCTGTTGCTGGCTGTTCTGATCACATCAGGACAAGGTTGTCATATCACCAACATCTGTAAAATGAATATCCATAGGTAACACTAAGTAGGGGAAAGATGTGTGTAATACCAGCATGCCAATGCCACACAGAAT